>NW_027397068.1:69738119-69932548 GCF_003265705.2 Callorhinus ursinus | reverse complement strand
GGGGGGGGGGGGGGGGGGGGGGGCAGAGGGAGAGAGAGAATCTTAAACCCAGCACGGAGCCTGACGCGGGGCTTGGTCTCATGACTCTGAGATCATGACCTGAGCTGCAATCAAGAGCCAGATGGTCAATCGACTGAGCCACCCAGGAGCCCCTATTTTTATATTATTTTAAAATTTTTTTTTAATTTTTAAAGTTTTTATTTAAATTCCAGTTAGTTAACATACAGTATAATGTAGTGATTTAATACTTCTGTGCATCACCCAGTGCTGATCACAGCAAGTGCCCTCCTTCATCCCCATCACCTATTTCACCCCTTCCCCCACCCACCTCCCCTCTGCTAACCACCAGTGTGTTCTCTATAGTTAAGAGCCTGTTTCTTGGTTTGCCTCTCTCTTTTTTCCCTTATGCTTGTTTGTTTTAGTTTCTTAAATTCACTTATGAGTGAGATCATATGGTACTTGTCTTTCTCTGGCTGACTTATTTCAATTAGCATT
This sequence comes from Callorhinus ursinus, assembly GCF_003265705.2. Taxonomy (NCBI): domain Eukaryota; kingdom Metazoa; phylum Chordata; class Mammalia; order Carnivora; family Otariidae; genus Callorhinus; species Callorhinus ursinus. Next base: position 69,932,053 of record NW_027397068.1, on the reverse strand, counting down.
ATACTCGTAGCTCTATCCCTGTTGTTGCAAAAGGCAAGATTTCATTCTTTTCTATGACTGAATAATATTTCATTGTATATATATGCCACATCTTCTTCATCCATGCATCAGTTGATGGACACATCAATTGGATGCTTACCTGACTGAGCCACCCAGGCACCCCGTGTCTTCATTGTAGTGGGGGTGTTATGAGTATTTACATTCTAATGAAACTCATCTAAATGAATGCAGTTTGTTGTATGCAAATTATTCCTGAATACATGTATTAAGGAAAAAATGACATTTTCAGGCACGCAAAGATAAAGAGAGTTTAAATTTGAAGTCTTGATAAACAAACTTGTAAAATATTTTGGATGGAAGAAAGCAAATGAACCCAGAAGGAAAGAATATATTGTAAGAAATTTAATGCTTCAATGGAACAAAATGCTTTGAGGGTCTCACATGCCTGGATGAATCTCTGTGTATCATAAGCAACTAGAAAAACTCAATTGTTCTAACTTGAAATATTTTTTATTAAAATTTCAAATGCAGAAAAATATGAATATTGGTATAAAGAACTCCCATGTATCTAGGAGAATCATATGTTCATACATTCGAGCTTGCTGAATTAGGAAATACCTGTATTTGTTAATCATTACATAGCATTCTTTATTTTTAAGAAGGTTTTTCTTTACACTCTCTCAAAATGAGTCAGATGAAAAATCATCATTTTGCATATTTACAATATTTGAGAAATGTGAAAGATAATTAAAAGATCCAGAATGCAAGATGGCATTATGCTCAAGACCTCAAATGATACTACAAATATCTCGCAATTGCAAAAGACTTCCCTATTGTATGTACCTTTCAAATAAAGATTTCTTATTTGTCAAATATTTATTTCACAACTTAAAGTCTTGTAGAGATTAACTCAAATTTCAAGTTTATTGAACAACTACCTTTTGCCAGGCACTAAGCTCAATAGACTTAGGGAATCACAAATTTGAATAAGGCTTTGTCTTAACCCTAGAGGATTATATTTCTGCAAGAACTCTGCTCTATTACTGTAGATTTCCGGTTGTATCGATGCAGAGAGAGTATGAATATTGTTCCTCTTCTTTTATTTGAAGTTCAGCAGAGATAGTGGATGTCTCTGCTTTGCCTTATACCTAAGATATGCACATGATAGTTTGGACGACTCCCTTTTTCTCAGGCTGGACTCCTAAACCCCATTTCCTAAAACATCCTTTTGTTTTAAGAGTCAGAGAAGAGAAAAGTAAACAGTATTCTATCATTCCTGGCACATACACTGTCTCATTCCTGAAAATTTATGAGTAAATGCACAACACCTCATGGGTGAGCAATGGTTGTCCTTACAGCAATTTGTAATGAAATAATGTCATAAATCACAAGGGACTGGCCAGCGCCCCAAATAAAATATCTATGGCTTCAAACTACAAATGTCTCATGTGTTAAGATATGTCCTATTTATTCCAAATACAGAATGTTAGAACAGTAAGGAAACCAGGAGGAAAAAAAGTTTTATAACCTCCAGTCTGCCATATTCGCTATAAATTGGTAATAAACACACCTAAGTTACTTCATTACAATGTGATAGATTGTAACAGCAACTCTGAAGGTCCATTATATAAATCATTTAAATAGCCATTCAGACAATTTGAGAAATTCCCATTAATTACTAGAAAGTCAGAAACAATAACACCAATGAGGTTCAGTTCACCCTGTGTTTGTGAATATAGATACTTTAAAATGCAGATTATGACTCCGTGGAGCAGAGTAGCTCATTAGTCATGTAAAATCCTTTTATTTTTTAATTTTGGTGGGATGAAGATTGTTGAACTAATAGATTATAATTGATCTTTTACAGTGAAGAGGCTGCAGTATCTTTAGCTCAGCATAATGTCTGAGACTATCTATGGTCTGTCCGTATTTTCAGAAACCCCCAGAGTTGATCACACAGTGAACACACTTTTGGAGTGCTGAGCACTGTAAAGGGGGTGCAAAATGCAAAAGATTTGGTCCTTTGCCTAGAAGGTGAGGGAGGACTCCTCTTTCCCCTTTTCCCAGTGTACTGAATTTCTTTTTTTTCCTGATTATTTATTTATTTATTTGTCAGAGAGAGCGAGCACAAGCAGGGAGAGCTGTAAGCAGAGGGAGAAGCAGGCTCCCTTCTGAGCAGGGAGCCCGACTGGGGGCTCCATCATCCCGGGACCCTGGGATCATGACCTGAGCTGAAGGCAGACGTTTAACCGACTCAGCTACCCAGGTGTCCCAGTTTACTGAATTTCTTAAAACAGAAACCAGGAATGATACATAGTACAGCTCTAGCCCTGGTAAGGGATTCACAAGTAAGTGATCCCTTTTTAGAGTGGCCATTTCATTTGGAATCCCAGTGTCCCTAACATCTTCTGTGCCAACGATGCCGAGCTGTTACACATTTTGAGTCCTTTCGGCTCTCCATCCTCCTACAGCTCCGGTTTATTCTCTTCAATGATGGAAAAAGATGCCTTTCTTCTCCACTAGAATCTGAGTGTCTTGAGGGCAGGGATCATCCATTTGTCACACGTACCCACGCATGGCTCTTGATTCAGCAGTCTGCACAGGGTGCTCCTGAATTCATAGTCATTAGACATACATGCGCGTTAGCACACCTGATAAGGAAAGGCAGGATACTGAAATTGGGAATCAGAGTGAGTTGGATAGGACCCGGGGATCCTTGCTTTGCATAATATGGTCTGCTTTCCTGCTAAGACAGCAGCGTAGGGCACTGGCATATGCCTGCTACTGAGGCTGGACTCTCCTCCAAGCCACCTATCTAGCTTGGTCACCCACTCTTCTCTTCCCTCCACCCCAACCATTCCTGACCGATCAGGGCCCCAGAATTGCCTCTGTTTTGGTCCATGATGTCTCTATTCGGATCGCTGTCCAGTGCTTGTTGAGATTCTACCCATCACACAAGATCCATTTTAAATATCACTCAAAATGTTTATTGAGATGACCCATCCTCCCAGTGTTTGTGATCTCTCCTTCCTGTGAACACTTATGAGCTCTGTGTGCCCAAGGCATTCAGCGGACAGAGACCTAGCACCACCTGCTGTGTAGCGGGCACTCCCCAGGCACTGGAATGGCACTTGGGATCCCAAGGTCTATACTCCTCATCGATCTGCTGATTCTTTGGAGATTCTGCTTCCGGGTCACTCAGTTCCTTGAACCCCTTGCCTTCTGGTTCTGAGATTTCAGTGACAAGCTTTGGTTGGTCTATTTATAGCCAATGTGCTGCATATTTGGTAGATTCCTTCAATACAGAAATTCAAGTCCTTCAATTTAGGAAAGTTTTCTTGAATGATTTCATTGAAAATCTGCCCCTTCTTCACACTGTTTTTTGTGTTCCCTTTTTTTGGAATTCCTATTATTTGGATATTGACCTTCTTTATGGATTTTCATTTCTCTTGCTTATTTTCTATCTCTGTTTGTTCTTTTGCTCTACTTTCTTGGAGATTTCCTTATTATTGTTATTTTTAAAAATAGGTTCCCTGCCCAATGGGGGACTTGAACTCACCACCCGGAGATCAAGAGGCACATGCTTTGCAAACTGAGCCAGCCAGGTGCTCCTACTTAATTTTACTTGTCAGCCCTCTACTGAGTTTTTAATTTCTGCCATGATTTTATTTATTTATTTGTTTGTTTGTTTGTTTTTATTATGGTTATATATAACAAAATTTGCCATTTTAACCACTTAACCATTTTTAATTGTATGACTCAGTGACATTAAGTACACTGAATGTTGTGCAAACATCACCACTATTTCCAGAACTTTTTCAACATCCCAAACAGAAACTGTATCTATTAAGCAATAACTCCTCATTTTGTTTTCCTCCAACCCCAGCCCCTGGTGATTTTTATTCTTTCTGTCTCTAGGAATTTGCCTATTCTAGGTACCTTGTAGAGGTAGAATCATATGGTGTTTGTTTTTTGTTGTCTGGCTTATTTCACTTTGCATAGTGTTCAAGGTTCATTCTTGCTGTGGTCTGTATCATAATTTCATTCTTTTTAGATGGGGAAGTGTTATTTTATTTTATGTATACACCACCATTCATCTGTTAATGCATATTTGGGTTGTTTCCACTTGTTTGTTATTGTAATGCTGCTATGAACATGGTATACAATTATCTGTTTGAGACTCTGCTTTCAATTCTTTTGGATGTGTACCTCAGAGTGGAATTGCTAGATCATATGGTAATTCAATGCTTAACTTTTTGAGGAAGCACTGGACTGTTTTCCCCACTAGCAATGCACATTCTCACCAACACATGTTACTTTCAATATTTTTGGTAATAGCCATCCTAATGAATGTGAGGTGATACCTCATTGTGGTTTTTGATTTGCATTTCCCTAGTGACTAATGATGTCAAACATCTTTTTATGTGCTATTGGCCATTTGTGTATCTTCTCTGGAGAAATGCCTGTTCAAGCCCTTTGCCCATTTTTGAATTACATTGTTTTATTGCTGTTAAGCCTTTAGAGTTCTCTTTCAGATAGTGATTTGCACATATTTTCTTCCATTTTATGGGTTACCTTTTTTTCTCTGTTGGTAGTATCCTTTGATGAACAAAAGTTTTTCATCTGGGTGAAGTCCAATTTATCTATTTTTTTTCTTTCGTTGCCTATCCTTTTGTGTCATATCCAAGAAATTATTGCCAAGTCCAATGCCATGAAGATTATCCCCTATAATTTTCTCTAAGAGTTTTGCAGTTTTTATAAAGCTCTTAAGTTGCAGTCTTTGATCCATTTTCAATAAATTTTATGTATGATTTAAGTAACATTCCAACTTTGTACCTTTGCATGTGGATATCCTGTTCCCCCAGCACAATTTATTGGAAAAACTGTCCTTTTCCCCAGGGAGTGGTCTTGGAACCCTTGTCAAAAATCAATAAACTATATACATAAGGATTTATATCTGGGCTCTCTCTTCTAGTACCTTGTTTTATATGTTTGTCCTTATGCCAGTACCACACTGTTTTGATTATTGTAGATTTATAGTAAGTTTTGAAATCAGGAAGTGTGAGTCCTCCAACTTTGTTCTTCTTTTCAAGATTGTTTGGCTATTCTGGGTTCCTTGTGATTCCATATGGATTCTAGGATGGGTGTTTCTATTTCTGAAAAAAATTGCTGTTGTGTGATAGAGATTGCATTGAATCTGCACACCACTTTTGGTAGATGTACATCTTACCACCTATACATCCAGTAATGTAAGTCTTCTGATTAATGAACATGGGATGCCTTTCCATTTATTTATGTCTTTTAAAATTTTTCATCGGTGTCTTCTAGATTTCTGTGTACAAGTCTTTTGTCTCTTAAGTATTATATAATAAATAAAATAAGATTCCTAAGTATTTTATTCCTTTTGAAGCTTTTGTTTGCTGTCATTTTAATTTCTAAGGTATTTTTTCCCTTGTCTGAATGCCTTCTCCCCTCCTTTTAAGATAATAAATAGAAATCTATTCTTATGTCCTGGATATAATATCTTTTCTTAGTTCTCTGATTATAGGAATGATCGTTATATATATATATTTTTAATTTTTTAATTTTTATGTTAATCACCATATATTACATAATTTGTTTTGGTGTAGTGTTCCATGATTCATTGTTTGTTCATAACACCCAGTGCTCCATGCAGAATGTGCCCTCCTCAATACCCATCACCAGGCTAACCCATCCCCCCACCCTCCTCCCCTGATAGTTATATTTTTAAAAGTTTCTTCTTTCTATATTTTGTTTGCTTGCTTCCTTCAGGCTGCCATCTCTTATCTATTTATTTCTTTACTTATGTCTTTATTTATTTATTTTTACTGTCTCCTATTTTCTGTGTTAGAGATTTTCCATGAATGTTTTGTCATCCTAGCTTGTCTGTTCATGATTAAAAATGAGGACAACAAAGTTGCCTGAGTGGGGCGTCAATTTTGAGCTCTGTTCTAGGTTGATATAGGTGGGCTGTTTGTTAGGGAACCCCGGAATCAGTCTAGATTGTTCCTCATGGGCTGATCAGACTTCTCAGAGAGAAAGTTGCTAGTCTCTTGCCTGGAGAGTAGAGATCTGGCTGTAGATTTCTGGAAGTTGAGGGGCCAAGAGGGCTGGCACTCCCAGCTTGCAACATGGAGCATTCATGTTGACTTATTCCCTGTGCCCACGTCCTCAGCTGTGTTGCTGTGCCCACAGTCCACACTCTGTTTTCTACCCTCCAGACACCAAGCCTCTAGGGTGCCAGCACATCACTGAGGGGTTGCTGCTCATCTGTATGGCCTTGCGAGGGGGATCTAGGGCTCTTATTGCTTCTCAAACAACTCTTGCCCAGTCCTGTGGACTGCAGTTGCAGTTACTTCTCCTTTCCTCCCTAGTTCTTGAGGTTGCTGATGTTGCCAATTCTGAGCCTTTTAAGGTATCTGCAGTATAACTCTCACTGGTTCTGAGCTTTCCCCACTGTTAACTTAAGATTTGGCTTTTTCAGGTCTGCTAGGGTAATTATCCCTTGTATTTCTGCTTTCCGGTAGTTTTGCTGTTCTCCCTCTGGGTTTATGCCTTTAAAAAAAAAAAAAAGCACAAAAGCAAACAACCTCTTGGCCTTCAGGCTTGGGATTTTGCCAGATGGCAAACTAACATGGGCTACTGGCTCCTTTCTCAAAAATCAACTTTGGAGCAACTAGAAGTTAACATGGAATTCAGAAACTAAACAGCAATGACAAAATACAAAACAAAAACAAAACCCAAACAAGAGAGAACCTTGAGGGAGACTATTGATGTGTGTGGGGTCTCAGGCTGGGGTGAGGAGTGGCTGGGAAATCAGGCAGAGGATAGGATTAGTGTGACTTTGGGACACATGTGACTTTGGGACAATCGTTGTTAGTTCCCTAAGTGAAAACCAGTCCAGACAGTAGATTCAGGTGTTAGCAGGGCAGGGCTGGACTCTCGTGGGCAAGGACTTGATGAACACCCGTGTGGAGTGACTGCAGGCAATTGCCTTGGCCTCTTGCTTCTTCATACACTCAGGACTGATGGATTACACCAGATGTCTTTCAACCTTGGCTGCGCTTTAGAATTACTGGAGTTTACACACCCATTTCCCAGACCTCATTCCACACCAATGAACCAATCAAAATCTCTGGTTGTAAGATCAGGGCTTTAGGATTGTCAAAAAGCTCCTCAGGTGATTCCTTTGTGTGGCTGGTTAAGAGACACTGACCCAGGGAGGTCATATTCTCTCCAGGCTGCTTGTTGTTTGCGAGTAAAGTCCTAACCTTAAGAGTTGCCCAGGTGGTGGCAGAAAAGGGATGACCCAGTCTTTGGATTCTTTGGTGCCTGGGGCTTTCTCTTGGGGCCCTGTCTACTTCCACCCAGGTGGGGGCCTGCCTTTGACCACTGCCACTCCCTGCCACTCCCCCCCTCAAATTCCTTCACTGAGTAGTTGATATCTCCAGGAAACATGAACTCACAAGTCAGGGTGACAGGATACCTGAGGAATAGAACACCCCAAAAACGGGGCCACATAAAATCATCAGAAGTGGAATTATTGGAATAGATGGACCAAAAGTCTACAATAAGGCATGATAATATAATAGTTTAAAGCAATAGGAGAGGTTATTGTATTGTCAATCTTTCTGTAACTTTTTGTTTTAAGCCTGTTAATGTAGGCAACAGTTGGACAATGAGGTTTTTTTTTTTTAAGATTTTATTTATTTATTTATTTGAGACAGAGAGAAAGAGAGAGAGATAGTGGGGGGAGGGGCAGAGGGAGAGAGAGAATCTCAAGCAGACTCTGTGCTGAGCACAGAGTCTGTTGTGGAGCTTGATCTCAGGATCCCAAGATCATGACCTGAACTGATAACCAAGAGTTGGGTGCTCAACCAACTGAGCCACCCAGGCACTCTGTTCTGTTTCTTAAAGTCCACTTATGAGTGAGATCATATGGTACTTGTCTTTCTCTGACTGACTTATTTAGATTAGCATTATACTCTCTAGCTCTATCCCTGTTGTTGCAAATGGCAAGATTTCATTCTTTTTTATGGCTGAATAACATTCCATTGTATATATATATATATATATATACCACACCTTCTTTATACATGCATCAATCCATGGACACATCAATTGCTGCTTCCTTATCTTGGCTATTGTAAATAATGCTGCTATAAACATAGGAGTGCATGTATCTCTTTGAATTAGTGTTTTTGCATTTTTTGGGTAAGTACCCAGTAGTGCGATTACTGGATCGTAGGGTAGTTCCATTTTTAACTTTTTGAGGAATCTCCATACTGTTTTCCACAGTGGCTGCACCATTTTGCAATCCCATCAGCTGTGCAAGAGGGTTCCTTTTTCTCCACATCCTCGCCAACATTTGTTGTTTCTTGTGTTTTTGATGTTAGCCATTCTGACAGGTATGAAGTGACATCTCGTTGTAATTTTAATTTGCATTTCCCTGATGATGAGTGATATTGAGCATCTTTTCATGTGTCTGTTGGCCATCTGGAAGTCTTCTTTGGAGAAATGTCTGTTCACCTCTTCTGCCCATCTTTAAATTGGATTATTTGTTTTTTGGGTATTGAATTGTATCAGTTCTTTGTATATTTTGGATACTAACCCTTTATTGGATATCTCATTTGCAAATATCTTCTCCCACTCAGTACGTTGCCTTTTAGTTTTGTTGATTGTTTCCTTCACTGTGTAGAGGATTTTATTTTGATGTAGTCCCAATAATTTATTTTTGCTTTTATTTCCCCAGGACACGTACCTAGAAAAAAGTTGCTCTTGCCAATCTCGAGAAGTTACCGCCTATGCTCTCTTCTAGGATTTGTATGGTTTTAGGTCTCACATTTGGGTCTTTAATCCATTTTGAATTTATGAAAATAAAGGTGTATGGTGTAAGAAAGTGGTCCAGTTTCATTCTTTTGCAGGTGACCAGTTTTCCCAACACCATTTGTTGAAGAGACTGTTTTTTTTCCCATTGCATATTCTTGCCTCCTCTGTTCAAGATTAATTGACCACATAATTGTAGGTTTGTTTTTGGGATCTCTGTTCTGTTCTATTGATCTATGTGTCTATTTTTGTGCCAGTACCATCCTGTTTTGATTACTACTGTTCTATAGTATAACTTGAAACTGGAATTGTGATACCTCCAGCTTTATTTTTCTTTTTCAAGATTACTTTGGCTATTCAGGGTCTTTTGTGGTTCCATAAAAATTTTAGGATTATTTGTTCTAGTTCTGTGAAAAATACTGTTGGTATTTTGATAGGGATTGCCTTAAATCTGTAGATTGCTTTGGGTTGTCTGGACATTTTACCATTATTTGTTCTCCAATCCATGACCATGAAATGTCTTTCCATTTCTTTGTGTTGTCTTGAATTTTTTCATCTGTATTTTATAGTTTTCAGAGTACAGGTCTTTTGCCTCCTTGGTTAAGTTTATTCCTAGGTATTTTATTAATTTTGGTGCAGCCGTAAATGGGATTGTTTTCTTAACTTCTCTTTCTGCTGCTTCATTATCAGTGTTTAGAAATGTGCCTGATTTCTGTATATTGATTTTGTGTCCTGTGACCTTACTGAATTCATTTTTCAGTTTTAATAGTTTTTTGGGGTGACTCTTTAGGATTTTCTATATGTAGTATCATGTCATCTGCGAATAATGAAAGTTTTACTTCTTCCTTACTGATTTGGGTGCCTTTTATTTCTTTTTCTTGTCTTATTGCTGTGGCTAGGACTTCCAGTACTATGTAGAGTAAAAGTGGTGAGAGTGGACATCTTTGTTTTGTTCCTGACCTTAGGGGAAAAGTTCTGTTTTTCACAGTTGAGTATGATGTTAGCTCATATAAGGCCTTTATTTTTCATATAAGGCCTCTATTATGTTGAGGTATGTTCCCTGTACATGTACTTTTTTGAGAGTTTTTATCATGAATGGATGTTGTACTTTGTCAAATGCTTTTTCTGCATCTATTGAAATGATCATATGGCTTCTATCCTTTCTCTTATTGATGTGATGTATCACATCGATTGATTTGCAAATATTGAATCACCCTTGCAACTTGGGAATAAATCTCACTTGATCGTGATGAATGATTTTTTTAAAAGTATTGTTGGATTTGGTTTGCTAGTATTTTGTTGAGGATTTTTACATCTATGTTCATCAGAGATATTGGCCAGTAGTTCTCTTTTTTTGGTGGTGTCTCTATCTGGTTTTGGTATCAGGGTAATGTTGGCCTCATACAATGAATCTGGAAGTTTTCCTTCCTCTGCTATTTTCTGAAATGGTTTGAAAAAAAATTAGGTATTAACTCTTCTTTAAATGTTTGGTAGAATTCCCCTGTGAAGTCATGGACTTGTTTGTTGGGAGTTTTTTGATTTCTGATTTAATTTCCTTGCTAGTAATCATTCTGTTCAAATTTTCTATTTCTTCCTGTTTCAATTTTTGTAGTTTATATGTTTCTAGGAATTTATCCATTAGGATGTCCAATTTATTGGCATATAATTTTTCATAATATTATCTTACAATTGTATTTATGTGGTGTTGGTTGTTATTTCTCCTCTCTCGTTTGTGATAGTTTGAATCCTTTCTCTCTTTTTTTTTTTTTCTTGATGAGTCTAGCTAGAGGTTTATTAGTTTTGTTGATTTTTCAAAGAATCAGCTCCTGGTTTCATTGATCTGCTTTTTTTTTTTTGGTTTCTATATAATTTATTTCTGCTCTAATCTTTATTATTTCCTTCCTTCTGCTGGCTTTGGGTTTTGTTTGTTGTTCTTTTTCTAGCTTGATTAGGTGTAAGGTTAGGTTGTTTATTTGAGACTGTTCTTGCTTCTTGAGGTAGGTATGTAATGCTATAAACTTCCCTCTTAGAACTGATTTTGCTGCACCCCAAAGATTTTTGACCATTGTGTTTTCCTTTTCATTTGTTTTTGTGTAATTGTTTATTTCTTCTTTGATTTCTTGGTTCACCCATTCACTGTTAAATAGCATGTTATTTAACCTCCATGTATTTGTGTTTTTTCTAGATTATTTCTTGTAGTTGAGTTGATTTTTGATTTCTAGTTTCATAACATTGTAGTCAGAAAAGATGCATAGTATGACTTCGCTCTTTTTGAATTTGTTGAGACTTGTCTTGTGACCTAATATGTGATCTATTGTGGAGAATGACCCATGTGCACTTAAAAAATGTGTATTCTGCTGTTTTAAGATGGAATGTTCTGAATACCTGTTAGATCCATCTGGTCCAGTGTGCCACTCAAAGCCAATTTTCCTTGTTGATTTTTTGTTTAGATGATCTTTCCATTGATGTAAGTGGGGGTGTTAATGTTCCCTACTGTTAATGTATTGCTATTGAGTAGTTCCTTTATGTTTGTTATTAACTGTTTTATGTATTTGGGTGCTCTCATATTGGGTACATAAATATTTACAATTGTTATATCTTCCTGTTGGATTGTCCCCTTTATTATTATATAATGTTCTTCTTTGTCTCTTGTTACAGCTTTGTTTTAAAGTCTATTTTGTTTGATATAAGGGTTGCTACTCTAGCTTTCTTCTGACATCCATTTGCATGATAAATGTTTCTCCCTCCTCTCACTTTCAATTTGTAGGTGTCTTTAGGTCTGAAATTCATCTCTTGTAGGCAGCATATGGATGGGTCTTTTTTTTTTTTAAGTAGGTTCCATGCCCAGCATGGAGTCAATGCAGGGTCTAAACTCACAACCCTGAGATCAACACCTGAGCTGAGATCAATAGTCAGATGCCTAACTGACTGAGTCACCTAGACACCCCAATGGGTCTTGTTTTTTTATCCACCCTCTGTCATCTTATGTCTTTTGACATAGAGCATTTAAAAATGTCTTCTTGGGTCATGATCTCAGGGTCATGGGATCAAGCCCTGGGTCGGGCTCTGCGAACAGTGTGGAATCTGCTTGATATTCTTTCCCCCTCCACCTGCTCACACACACTATCTCTCTCTCTCTCTCTCAAATAAATAAATAAATAAATAAATAAATAAATAAATAAAATCTTAAAAAAAGGCTGTCTACTTAGTAGTATAACTCATTTAGATTTAATATAATTACTATCATAATAAGATTTATTTCTGCTATTTATGTTTTCCATTATTTATCTCTTCCTATTTTCCACTGAATGGATTAAAATTTCTTCTGCACCTTAATGATTTTACATGATATTTTTTGTTCTGGTGCTTGTTTTTAACTTAAGCTCATACTCCTGTTTATTTATCCCTATTGGTTTCTTAAACTAATCAAATTCTATATCCTTGTTCTAAAAGATTACTCATGGAAAATATTGGCTAGAATTTCACTTTTTGTTACGGCTATATTTTTTTCCTTTTAATTTCATGCCAGCCTTTAATTAAGAAAAATTAAGACCACAATAAATTTTGATTCTCTTTCCTCACCATACTATTTGCAGCTTCACTTGGTCTTATTTCTTTTCATATTTGAGTTTTTTCTCCCAAAATGTTCTCAATATAGATCATTTTGTGGCAAATCATTGAGACATTATATTTCTAAGAATACTTTTATTATATCTTTACATTTGAGTGGCAATTCAGACAAATACAACGTAATAGTTCAAAGTTCTTTTCTTTCAATATTTTATAAGTGTTGCTCCATTATCTTCTTGAATTCAGTGCTGCTGTTGAGAAGTCTGATGTCAGTATGACTCTGGTTCCTTCGTATGTGATCTTCTCTGAGAGTTACGCTCTGGAAAATAAAATGGAATTGATTTGTAGTAACCAGTTCAGCTTTCATATGGCATTTACATTTTCAGTGTTACTGTCCTCCATGGAACAGGACATATTCCTTAGGATCAGTCGTTTTGTGCTGTCTTTCTTCGTGTTATAGGGATCTGTTCTTAGTAAAAGCTTTGGCTGATCCATCTACATACCAATGTCTAAGTGATGGATATGACTCAATGACTTTAGGCAATAAATAAGTCCTAAGCTAGAATGATAACTGTAATGGTAGAACCCTGAAAGCAGGCTGGAGAAGTACACAGATGGCTGTTCAGAAAAGCATCTTTCTGATATTCTCTTAGAACCCACCATGGAGCAGCCCAATGTACATAGAGCTGATTTCATCCCTAGGGCTGTTCTGTGTACTTTACACACATCAGTTCAACTCAACCTCATAACTTTTCTGTAGATATTACCCCCTTTTAATTGATGGGAAAACTGAAGGCCAGAGTGGTTAAGTGACTTGTCTGGAGTCACACACCTAGTAAGTAGCCAAGTTAGGATTCAAACCCAGTTGAGCTCCAAGGTCAACAGTTCTTCTAGCCACTGCACCCCATTGACTCTCTCCTGCCATGGACAAGGAGGGTGCTATACCCAGAAAGAATAGCAGAAATCTGGATTCACTGGAAATTTGCAGAGTGCCAGGTAGGGTGCTATATTTTACATACATTTTTTACTTTTTCAGTATTTCAAATTTCTTACTTTGAAAAATTTTAGACATATAAAAAAGTAGCAATAATAGTAAAAAGAACTTCTGTATTCTCTTTACTATACTCTTTACAACACAGAGTCAGCAAATGTTAACATTTTATCATAATCCTCTTTCTCTCTCTCTGTACCTATGAACATCTATGTATCCATGTATCATGTATACATCACATCCACACATATCTATCCACATCCACACACATATATTTTTCAGAAACACTTGACAATAAGTTGCAGGTATGTTGCCCTTTTACCTCCAAATACTTTGGTGTGTATTTCCTGAAACAAGATCATTCTCTTCCACAACCAACTCAATGACCCAAATCAGAAAATCAACATTGATACAATACTATTACCTACCCTACAGATCTTACACAGAGTTTTCAACTGCCCAACTAATATACCAGGATTCAACCCAGAGGCACATTGCTTGGAGGTGTCACACCCCTTCAGTCTCCTTTAATCTGTAATGTTTTCTCATTCTTTTCTCTCATGACTATTGGTTTTCCACTGCTGCTATAACAAGTTACCTCACTGTTAGTGGCTTTAGCAACACCAGGGTATTATCTTACGGTCTGACATGGTCTCCCTGGACTAAAATCAAGGCATCGGTAGGGCTGGTTCCTTTCTGGAGGCTTTTTTTTTTTTTTTTTTTTAAGGATTTTATATATTTATTTCACAGAGAGAGAGAGGAAGAGAGCACAAGCAGGTGGAGGGGCAGACAGAAGGACAGGGAGAAGCAGGCTCCCTGTTGAGCAGGGAGTCTGAATTGGGACTGGATCCCAGGACCCTGAGATCATGACCTGAGCTGAAGGCAGGCACTTAACTGGCTGAGTCACCCAGGCATCCCCCTTTCAGGAGGCTTTAAGCAAGAATCTTTCCTTGCCTTTTCCAGCTCCTAGATACCACCTGCATTCGTGGACGTGTGGTCCCTTCCTCTACCTTGGAAGCCAGCAATGTCCACTGCATTGAGACCTTGTCAGATGGTCACAGCTCTCTGATGCTCCTTTCATTGTCACATCTCTGACCACAACTGGGAAAGACAGGTCTTGGCTTTATGGCCTCATCTGATTAGATTGGACCCATCCAGATAATCCAGGATGATCTCCACATCTGGAAAGACCCTTTTACCATGCAAGGGAACTTATTCACAGGGGCCAGGTATTTGGGGATGATAATACTTCTATGACTTTGACATTTTAGAAGAGTATAGGCCAGGTATTTTGTAGATTGTCTTTTAATTAGAGTTTGTCTGGTGTTTCCACATGATTAGATTCAGCTTATGTGATTTTGGCCGGGCAGTTGTGCTGTTGTGTCTTCTCAATATTGTTTATCAGGAGCTCTGTTCCATTACTGGTGATGCTATAGCCTTTGGTCTCTTGACTAGGAGGTGTTTGTCTGTTTCTTCTCTGTCAAGTTATTATTTTTCACTTAGTATTTAATAAGTATCTTCCGGGGGAGATTCTTTGAGACTATGTAAATATCCTGTTTCTTATCACACACTCACCCACTGATTTTAGCATCTGTTGATGATTCCTTGCTTGAAACAATTATTACTGTGGTGGTTACCAAATGGAATTACATTTTCTCATTTAATCTTCATAACCATGATGGGTAGTGTTATCATCTTTAGATTACAGGTGGGGAAATAGGCTTCCATAAATTAAATAACTTTCCCAAGGTCCCTCAGCTAATAAATGTAAAATGTATGGTGGGACCACAATACAGAAGAGTCTCAGGGCAATTTTACTGGCCCTCCTGGTTAGAAAGGTGATTGGCAAGACACACATTAGCTGTTCTTAGAAAAAAAATCGGAAAGTTCGATGGACTTCATTTGATGGAATGCTGCATACAGTTTGATCCATTTAATTTGGATCAAGATTTTTTTGAGGTGGGGGAGCCTTCACAATAACAAGTTCTAGAAGCTGAACGGTGAAACAAAATCATAGTCAAAATTGCCCTCTTTGAGGAGGGTCTTTCTCATGGAAAATCGAGTAGTACTTTAGCCAAGCCCCTTCAGGGATCATTACATTGTAGGTGGGGCTGGATTATAGAGGAGCCATGGTAGAAAATAGCCCTTCTGCTGTGTTGTTAACCAAACCTCTTTGGAGGACTGGTGTTAGATCGGGTTTCCCCCTCTCACGGGCTGATTCCCCAAAGCCCAAGTGAGTTTGTATGAAGCCTTCTGCTCTCTTCTCCCACAGAGCTCTCTTGGCTCCCCTCAGCCAAAGAGACATGACATGCAGACAAGCCATGTGGAGGGGTTTACACGACCAGTAGGAAGCCTGGTTCTGGCAAATGCCCTACAGTGGCTGAGACTTCCTTGGCTGGGTGCCCCCCTCAGGGCTGCTCCCTTGTGCCCTGCACACCCTTTTAAGAGACTGTACTTCTGCTTTCTCCTGGTTCTGTTCTTCTCTCATCTTAATCAGTAACTCATCACACAAAACAGGGATAATTAGAAACAGGTGACTCTGGGATTGCACCTGGAGAGTTCCAACGGCTGGCTATGGGTTTTCTGTTTCTCACAAGGGACTGAGAATTAGGAGCTCAGGACTCTCTCATCACTAATTTTGTGCAGTAGGTTAAGTCCTCTTACTGGGCTTTCACTTTCCCACCAGGGAATAGTATTTTATTTCCTTGAAGAAATGTAGTAGTGCATTAGGACTAATATGCTTGTGATGTTCTGTGAGCAGCCCAGAGCAAGGGGCTGCCGTGTAAACCCAGCAGCATGTGTCTGCAAAACAGATGGTGGTGGTGGTAACAGCGCAGCGTCATGCCGAAGACACCCAACTCTGTCCATGCCTGATTGAGTGTGCTGGTAAATCCTGGCTCGCAACAGCCGAAGAGGAAATGGACTGGGTGGTCCCCTAACTTGGTTAAAGGAAACATAAGCAAAATACGAAGGTGCTTGATTCCTTTCTGATTGCCTTTCTACAAGGGCTTTCCTAAGATGAAGTGGACATTCCCAGAGGTACCAAGAAACCCAAGGCTCATGCACAGAGGAGCGTGCAAGCAGGGCCTTGGTATAATTTCCAGAGAACACACAGGAGTTGTGTGAGGGCCTTGGACTCCAGTGTATTTGAGGTTCTCTGGAAGGATCCCTCTTTAAATTTTCTAGAGAAGCAGATGGCACACAGCCTTTCTTACTGTACTCCATTACATGATGAGTTCTTTGAAGGCAGAGTTACCTTGGTATCACCCCGACCCTGTTCAATTCCTGGCACGTGGTATTAAAATGTAAACATGGTGTTTAATTAACACTTGTTAAAGGAATATCTGGGAGATCACAATTGCTCCACTAGGTAAGCCCTTCTTTATCAATGTTAATGTCTCCTCTTGCAAATTACATCCTTATTTTCTTCTTGGAAATGGAGTAGAGTGGGTCACTGTTGCTCAATGTATAAGGTAGTTCATTATGGCTTCTCTGCACACAGCCTTTCCTGCTCTGAGTGGCCATGTCCCATTAAAACCTGCCACTTCTCCTAGCCTTTGAAAATTGGGCAGAGGTAGAAGACTCCTGGCTCCATGCTGTCTGGGGACTTAGGTCTTGTATGGCCTGGCTCTTTTCTGTAATTTGAAATTATGAAAATGGAAGACACTGCTGCCAGCCTGCAGGCCACATAAACTTAGAGTCCGGAGTGGCTGTCTGGGGCCCTGGCAGGCTGATGAATGCACGCAGGACGCTGGTCTGCACGGAGGGGAGAAGGCAGCAGACAAGCAGACTGCAGGTGGACAAAAGGCCGAGTGGTCCCAGGAGATGGAGAGAGTGGCCCGTTCCCAAGGACACCATGAATCCACTGTACATGGTCTCTTGGCTTCTGTATCATTACTTTACATTCTTCTCCCTGTACTTAAGCTTACTGCAGAGAAAAATCACTTTTGAGAATACTCTTGTCATATCCTGTTCTCTCTTTCCAAAATGTAAATGAATGCTCATCTTAGTCCTTTTAATAAAAACAACTATATAAACTTATAGCCACTGGTTTGGATTTAAGGAGTCAATTTGTAAAACTTCAAGTATCCTTCATTTCTTTACAGAAGCCTCTCCAGCATTTGTATTACTGGTCTCTGACTGGGGGGTCCTGAGGGGAATGTGATGCTTCTAATAAAAGTCTGACAAATGCTGTTTAGAGTGAGGACCTGGAAGTCCTGCTGCATTTATGTCTCAGTTATATTATTGTCCTAGTCAATGCTGACTGCTGACAAATACCACAGACCATTGGCTTAACGAACACTTCTTTTCTCACAGTTCTGGCGGCTAGAAGTCCAAGATCAAAGTGCCAGCAGATGTGTCTGGTGAGAGCCTACTTCCTGCTTCGCAGACAGCTGCCTTCTTGCTTTGTCTTCACAACGGCCTCTTCCTCAAAGGGCACTAATTCCATCATGGAGCACCATCCTCCTGACCTCATCTCGACCTAATCACCTCCCAAAGGCCCCACCTCCAAATACCATCACACTGGGGGGTGGGCTTCAACATGATGACTTTAGGGGACACGAACATGTAGTCCATAAAAATTACCATGATTTAAAAAATATATATATTTTTAAAGATTGATTTATTTATTAGAGAGAGAGCATGAGCAGGGGGAGGGGCAGAGGGAGAAGGAGAAAGAAAATCTCAAGCAGACTCCTCTCTGAGCTCAGAGCCTGATGTGGGGCTCAGTCCCAGGACCATGAGATCATGACCTGAGCTCAAATCAAGAGTCAGACCCTTAGCTGACTGAGCCACCCAGGTGCCCCTAAAAAATAGTTTTTATGTATTTGAAAATAATGTATATTTTCTAATTTGAGCATTCAGGTTTATATATACTTATTCTTAGTAATCATGTTGTTCTCTAACCTTCTGCATCCTCTATGAAGATCTTCTATACCCCTTCCGTGTGTTATTCTAGTCTATCCACCAGGCATTCAGAGACACTGGTAGAATCTCCCACAATGTTTGTGAGTCTGTTTCTCTTATAATTTTAATAATTCTATATATTTTGGAGCTGTTTTATAAAATACAGTTTATTTCTTTATTTTTTTAAGGATTTTATTTATTTATTTGAGAGAGAGAGAAAGAGAGAGAGCATGAGAGGGGGGGAGGGTCAGAGGGAGAAGCAGACTCCCCGCTGAGCAGGGAGCCGATGTGGGACTCGATCCCGGGACTCCAGGATCATGACCTGAGCCAAAGGCAGTCGCTTAACCAACTGAGCCACCCAGGTGCCCCTAAAATTTAATATCTTTAGATTTTTAAAATTATAATATCTCCCAGGGTGCCTGGGTGGCTCAGTTGGTTAAGCATCCAACTCTTGATTTTGGCTCTGGTCATGATCTCAGGGCTGTGAAACTGAGCCCCATGTCAGGCTCACATGTTGGGCATGGAGCCTGCTTAAGATTCTCAATCTCTCTCTCAAAAAAAAAAAAAAAAAAAAAAAAGAAAAGAAATTATAATATCTTCCTGGTGAACTTTTATCACTATATAATGACCATCTTTTCCTCTGCTAATACATTTTGACTTAAAGTTTGTTTTATCTCATTTTATGTGGCTGTACCAGCTTTCTTTGGGTTTGTGTTTTTCTGGTATCTCTTTTCTCTATTCTTATATTTCTAACCTGTCCGTAATACTGTTTTAAGCATACTTCTTATAAAAACATACAGCCAGATTTTGATTTTTAAGAAGTAACCTGCGAATCTTTCTTTTACCTGGTAGATCTCCATCTATTATGATTACAGACTTTTTTTTTTTTAAAGTTTTTTGTTTTTTGTGAAGATTTTTTTATTTATTTGACAGGGAGATAGAGAGAGCAGGAACACAAGCAGGGGGAGTGGCAGAGGGAGAAGCAGGCTCCCCGCCGAGCAGGGAGCCTGATGCGGGGCTCGATCCCGGAACCCCAGGATCATGACCTGAGCTGAAGGCAGACGCCCAATGGCTGAGCCACCCAGGCGCCCCTGATTTCCTCTTGCTTTTTATTTACCCTGTCTTTGCTTTAGCTTTTCTATCTTCTACTTTTTTGGTTAATTTAGTTTTCCCTACTTTCTTTCTCCCTACACTCCAGTTTCTTTGGAAGCTATGCATTCTATTCCCGTTCTTTTACTGGTTACCCTAAAAGTGTAACATGAAACTTAATAGAGGCATACCTTGTTTTATTGCACTTCACTTTCTTGTGCTTCACAGATATGAATTTTTTTTTTTAATAAATTGAAGGTTTGTGGCAACTGTGGGTCAAGCAAGTCTATTGGTGCCATTTTTCCAAAAGTATTTGTTCACTTTGTGTCTTGGTGTCACATTTGGGTAATTCTTGCAGTATTTCAAACTTTTTCATTATTATTATATCTTTTATGGTGATCTGTGATGAGTGGCCTGTGATGTTACTATTGTGATTGTTTTGGGGTGCTGTGAACTGCACCCATATAATATAGTGAACTTAACTGATGAATGTGTAAGTGTTCTGACTGCCCCACTGACTGGCTCTTTCCCAGTTTCTCTCCCTCTCCTCAGGCTTCCCTAGTCCCTGAAATACAACAATATTGAGATTCGGCCAATTCATAACCCTACCATGGCTTCTAAGTGTTCAAGTGAAAGGGAAGAATTACATGTTTCTCACTTTAAATCAAAGCTAAAAATGATTGAGCTTAGTGAGGAAGACACATCAAAGGCTGGGATACAAAAGCTAGGCCTCTTGTGACAAACAGCCAAGTTGTGAATGCAAAAAAAAAAAAAGAAAAAAGAAAAAAAAAGTTCTGATGGAAATTAAAAGCACCACTCTAGTGAAGAAAACATGAATGATAAGAAAACTTCCCCACAACTTTACTGCTGATAAGGAGAAAGGTTTAGTGGTCTGGATAGAAGATCAAACCAGCTACAATGTTCCCTTAAGCCAAAGCCTCATCTAAGAGCAAAGCCCTAACTCTTCAATTCTGTGAAGGCTGAGGGGGGAGGGAGCTGCAGAGGAAAAGTCTGAAGCTAGCAGAAGTTGGTTCATGAAGTTTAAGGAAAGAAGCTGTCTCCATGACATACAAGTGCAAGGTGAAGCAGCAGGTGTTGATGTAGAAGCTGCAGCAAGTTCTCCAGAAGATCCAGCTAAGACAGTTCATGAAGGTGGCTACACTAAGCAATGGATTTATAATATAGATGAAATAGCCTTCTCTTGGAAGAAGATGCCATCTAGAACTTTAGAGAGGAGAAGTCAATGCCTGCCTTGAAATCTTCAAAGGACTGGCTAGGGGCTAATGCAGCTAGTGACTAAGTTGACACCAGTGCTCAATTACCATTCCAAAATTCTAGGGCCCTTAAGAGTAATGCTAAATATACTCTGCCTGTGCTCTCTAAAGGGAGCAATGAAGCCTAGATGACAGCACATCTATTTACAACATGGTTTACTGAATATTTTAGGTCCACTGTTGGGACCTACTGCTCAGAAAAAAGGATTACCTTCAAAATATTACTGCTCATTGACAATGTACCTGCTCATCCAAGAGCTCTGATGGAGATGTACAATGAGATTGTTGTTGTTTTCATGCGTGCTGACACAACATCCATTCTGTAGCTCATGGGTCAAGGAAGAATTTTGATTTTCAGTTTCTTATTATTGAAGAAATAGATTTCATAATGTTATAGCTGCCATGGATAGTGATTCTTCTGATGAAATTGGGCAATGTAAATTGAAAATCTGGAAAGGATTCACCATTCTAGCTGCTATTCAGAACACTTGTGATTCATAGGAAGGGGTTAAAATACCAACGTTAACAGGGGTTTGGAAAAAATTGATTCTAACCCTAATGGATGACTTTGAGGGGTTCAAGGCTTCAGGGGAGGAAGTAACTGCCTGTGGTGGAAACAGCAGAAGGACTAGAATTTGAAGTAGAGCCTGAAGATGAGACTGAATTGCTGCAATCTCATGATAAAACTTGAATGGATGAGGGGTTGCTCCTTATGGATGAGCAAAGGAAGTGGTTTCTTGAGATGGAATCTACCTAATGAAGATGCTGTGAAGATGGCTGAAACAACAGATTTAGAGTATGACATAAATCTGGTTGAGAAAGCAGCAGTAGGTTTGAGAGGATTGACTTCAATTTTGAAAGAAGTTCTACTGTGGGTAAAATTCTATCAAACAGCATCACATGCTACAGAGAAATTGTTTGTGAAAGGACGAGTCAATTGATGGAACACACTTCATTGTTGTCTTATTTTAAGAAATTGCCACAGCCACCCCACCCTTCAGCAACCACCACCCTGACCCGTCAGCACCCGTCAGCGTGGAGGCAAGACTCTCCATCGACAAAATGTTATCACTCACTGAGAGCTCAGATCATGGTTAGAATTGTTTTAGTAATAAAGTAATTTTAAATTAAGGTATGTGTATTGTTGTTTTAGACACATTGCTATTGCACACTTAATAGACTACAGTATAGCATAAACATGACTTTTCTATGCACTGGTAAACCAAAAAATTCATTTGACTCACTTTGTTGCAGTTTTCACTTTATTGTGGCGGTCTGGCACAAAACCCACAGTATCTCCCTGGTATGCCCGTATTCATGCTGAGTTAGAGCATTATATTTGCACACGTCCTGACTGATAACACATGACTAATACCTTAGGCTGTTTTAACTTCAACTATCTCTCTCATCTTTCATAATATTTCTGTCCAGTGTTTTAGTTGTACCTTATTTTCACCTCTATTCATTATCATTGCTTTATACTAATCAAAGCTTCTTTATAAGTACACATATTTACTTATTTCCTTGCTCAACTTTCTTGCATCTCAATCTTGCCTTGTCTGTTCACCTTCTTTCCTTGCTAAAGTAATAATCAGTTGTATTTTTTAAGTGAAGTTTTGCTAATAAAAAACTGTCTTAGTATGTCCTTAAATGTCCTTAAATGTCCTCATCTTTCAATTATAGTTTGGCTGGGTTTAGAATTCTAAGAGGACTGTTTTTCTCTTTGCACTTTGAATGTTTTTTTCCATTGTTTTCTGGGCCCAGTTATTGCAGTTTAAGTCTTGTCAACTGCTGTTCCTTTGTGGGCACCCAGTGTTTTCTTGATGCTTCACATAAAATTTTTCTCTTTGTCTTTAGTATTTTGCAGCCTTCCTCTACAATGTCTTAAATGTGGATACATTTTTATGTATTATGCTTGATATTTGAAGTTATTCTTGAGTTATAGAATTCCTGTCTTTCTTCAATTTTGGAAATATTGCCTCTTTACCTTTGTATTATCTCTCTCTGAAGAGAAATGTGGGATCTTCTCATTTTGTCCTCCGTGTTTTCCAAATTGAAATATTTTCCATTTCTTTATCTCTCTGTGATTCATTCTGGGTAATTTTCCTAGAACTATCTTCCAATTCACCAGTTCCCTTCTTCAGCTGTGTCTAATTTGCTATCTAATTCATCCATTGAGTTTAAAATCAAAATGACCAGATTTTTCATTTCTAGAAGCTCTATTTGGATAGGTTTTCAAACGTCTGCCAGTTTTTATAGTTTCTTGTTCTTATGTCTTTGTTTCCCTCTTTTGTGAGTAATAATTTTAAAAAACTCATATATAGAGTCTCTAATTGTTCTATCATTGGGGGATTAATGGAGGATTAATTATGCTGTTTTCTGTGCTTATTGATCTTTCCCCCCCCATACTGAATTATTTCCTCATGCATCTTTAAATTCTAGGTTATGCACATATTTTTGGTGGGGTTATCTTGTGAATTTCTCTGTGGCCTGAGTTTGGGATGCACCCCTTCAGAGCAGTTTTAAGTTTGCTTCTGCCAGACACCTTAAGGATATTAGCCTTTTGGAAACATTTTTATCTGAATTTCTTGGCATGAAGGTCTCTAGACCTTGTGAGCCTATAACTTAAATCCAAAAACTGGAGTGAGAGCAAGTTCATTGTTGCAAATTCTCAAAACAGTCCTTTTCCAGTAGAACCTCAGGTCAATAATTAAAACCTTCCTTGATGTTTCTCTGGGGCAGCGGGTGAATTCCCTCCACCCCTAACTCATCCTTTCACTGAGAATGTAGTCATTTGAAAGTCCTGGCTTCATCCAGAGGTCTCAGTTCTAACTCCCAGTCTTGTCGGGGGCTAAGGTCTCAGTCTCATTGTGGTGTCTGTGAGACATTACAACCCAAGGGTGTTGATTTGGTTGGAGCACCTTCTGCTCCAACATAAATGACCTTAACTTCCTGATTTCTAATTCCCAGTTCATTTTTATCATGTGGGGAGTTCCTCTACTTTATTATAAGTGCAGCTATGCACTTTACAGGATATTTGCTATACTTCATCTGCATTTGAAAGCATTTTTTTTTTTTTTAGTGGGAGGGTTTTCAGGTTGTTTATTCCATCTTATAGCTAGAAATAAAATTACCAGTATTGTTTCCTACATGTCAGCATGGAACTCCTGTCTCGTAATGTCATTTAAGCTAGAGAGAAATAATTTGGTCAATAAAATGCAAAACATAATATTATCAATCAACTCTGTACAAATTATTGATGAAAAGTGAAATCCTCCAAATTAGTTATTTATATTTGATCTTAGAATGTGTTTTGGTACTCTTGTGTATAACTGGAGTAATAATATAGAGGTGTCATGATAAAACAGTGATTTCAATAAAACAGTTAAGACATATAGTGAGTATATAACTTGAAACTTGTATATATGAGATATATATATTATATATATATATAATATATATTTAAAAGTTGCTGGATATTTTGAGATATTGTATAACGTTCCTGTGTCATTTTACCAAAGTGTGTTCCTTAATATGTCAGTTCTTCAAAATATTTTACCAAGAAAGTTTCCATTGGTAAATAAACTTGGAAAAATTTGCCCATTATGCCTCTTTTTGGTGAGTTTGAGCATGGAAGCATACAAAACTCACTGAGGAGTCTTGAGGTAAAGAAATCAATTTGATTTTTTTTTAACACAGTGTATTCCAAACTTACTTCACCAAAAAATATTCTTTATTGTTTTAAGTAACACATTTTTAGTATTCCATTCTATAAAACTCAACTTTGGGTATGCTGTTCTATTGGACATATGCTTTGTCAAGATAGTCTTTAAATGTTTATTTAATTTCCAAAAAAAGAAGGGTTTCATCTATTTATACTATATTTATACTATAAGTATCTTATTTAAAATGAAATTAATTAATTATAAAATTAAATAGCAAAATAATCCCAAAGAAAATACAATTCTTTGGTTATCTATAAAAGCACTTGTTTATTGGGGTATCTGCGTGGCTCAGTCAGTTACCTGTTGGTAAAACCTCTGGTTTTGGCTCAGGTCATGATTTCGGTGTTGTGAGATCAAGCCCCAAGTGGAGTTGGGCTCTGCACTCAGCAGGGAGTCTGCTTGTCCTGCACCCTCTGCTCTTTTCCCTGCTCTCTCTCTCTCTCTCTCTGTCTCAAATAAATAAATAAAATCTTTAAAAAGAGCACACATGTTTATTAAACAAATTATTTTTATGTAAGGTAAATATCTAAATGCTAACATATTGGTAAGAAGCACCACTCCAAGTATGAGTTTCATTTTTTAAATTTGAAAGTAATATTTAAAGTTTTTTTTTTTTAAAGATTTTATTTATTTGACAGAGAGAGATAGTGAGAGCAGGAACACAAGCAGGGGGAGTGGGAGAGGGAGAAGCAGGCTTCCTGCGGAGCAGGGAGCCCGATGCGGGGCTCGATCCCAGGATCCTGGGATCATGACCTGAGCCGAAGGCAGACGCTTAACGACTGAGCCACCCAGGTGCCCCAATATTTAAAGTTTTATGGAATTAGGTTTGGAACATTTGTATACTGAATATTATATTATCCAATGTAATGGGGGAAATTCACATAAGGCGGGTTTTCCTCATATTTCCAATTATAAAATCTGAACTGGGGGAGCCTGCAATGGCAAGAACCTCATTATTATTCTCTTTCACATTTTAGATAGCTCCATGGCTTGAGTCCTCAGGACAGTATGATAGAGAAGCACCAGGGTATTTATTTTTAAAATTCTTTCTATCGATGTATCTATGTATCAATCTAATCTAGTCTATCAATCTATTACCACATATGATAGAATGACAGATATGACAGGATGTCAGACATAATTCTGCTCACCTCTGAGTTTAAGTGCAAGCTTCAGAGGCTGGGAACAACTATTAGTTGTCACGTGTAACCACATGCTAACATGAGGTCCTGGATTGCCCAGGGAGGGCCGGTAAAGGGGAATGTGAAAATATAGTTCCTGCGGGCCTTAGCTCATTGCCCACCTGCTTCAGGCTCCATAAGAAGAATGGAAATTAATCAGGTGGTGTCTCAGTCAGGGTTTCTCTAGAGAAGCACCGGGGCTGGGAGCGTTGTGCAATGGAGGAGTGTTGCCGGGCCAGACCTCACGCAGTGGTGGAAGTGGGTGGAGCGGGCTCGCGTGCTGTTGCTGCGTATCTGTGGCTGGACCTGAAGTTGTGGAGCGTCGGCTGGAAAGGCAGTGGGAAGGGTGTGCGCGTGAATGAGAACCAGGAGAAAAAGAAGGTGAGAGGACGAACTGGGGGGACCCCTGAGGACACAGGAAATGACTGAGGGCAGACGGGAGCCTACACCCGGCTCACCCACCCCAGCTCCATGCCGCACGTGGCCTGCAGGAAATGCTGGTGCCCTGGCCACGGAGCAGCGCACCCACTTGGCCCAGGACCTGGAGAAGCTGAGGGGGATCCCCTGGGAACTGGAGAAGCTGCGTGTGTCAGTGTTGCCCTGTGTCAAAGAGGGACTGGAGAAGTTGCTGAGCCACACGTGGGAGCCACCGGGGCACCTTCAGGGCATAACAGTGACTGTTGGTGCTTCACTTCCTCCTTCTGCATCTCATGCACGTTGTGTCTTGTGGCCAGCCTAGCCCAGAGCCGGACAGGGAAGGGAAGCCTGCAGAACAGGGTTCAAAGCCCCCGTCCAGGCAAGAGTCTAATAGCGAGTCATTCTGTGGAGAGAGTCTCAGTGTGCTGCGCTCCCGCTTGTCCCCCACCCCTCCGACCTGCTGTGGGAGTATTTCCTCACGCCTCACGCTACGTCGGGGTTCTTCAGGGCAATCTTTCAAAGGGGGTGGCACGTGTCCCCTGGCGTTCGGGGACATAAGAACTGAATGTCTGCCAAGGGAAGACTGACATGTGAGTTGCGGCTGCCTCTGTGTGAGGCGGATCACAAACACAGGGTAGCCCAGAACAGTCTCCATGGCCGGCGTCTGTCAGCGTCAGGGCGCAAGGCTTTCCTGAGGGCCAGACGTGGACTCTGTGGAAGGCAGCTGACACAGAGCTGACATGCAACGAACGTTTGTTGAAGGGATAAAAGTATTTACGCTCTTGTAAAGCATGACTGAATCAGTTGTCTCCCCATGGCCAATCTTCCCTTCTTCCTTAAACGCAGAATCCTAATTTTACTTGTGGTAACAACGTGCTCAGTAAAAAGACCCGATTGTCTGGTTTCCCTTGTTGTGAGATATGATCTCATGGCTAAGTTTTGACCATATGCATGTGCATGTGTGTGTGAATCATACGTAAATTTGTAGGGGACTTCTGGGAAGGCTACGTAAGGGGAGTTGAGTCAGCTGGGAGAGGTCCCACCTAGCCTTTCCGTGGCTGGTGGTCCATCAGCCATTTTGGACCGTGAGGTGACATTGAGGTTGAAAGCTACAAGCTAGGGTGGAAAAGCAGAATGACCATCTTTATTGGTTCTTCTGAGGCAGTGGGTTAAGCAATATGGACAGTATCATCCTGGACCTTTCTGTTCATGCCAAACCCAATACGGTATTTTTGAAGTGCAACAACTGTGGCATGGGCGTACCGGCATTGAGGGGAGAGAGTGTTGGATTCTTTGTAAAGAGGAGTATTTTTAAAAATGGGAACATAATTGGCCCGTAACATTGAGTAGGCTTAAGGTGTACAACGTGTTGATTTGATCCATTTATGTATGGGAATCTGATTCCCACCTTAACATTAGCTGATGCCTTTATCGTGTTACACAATTACCATTTCTTTCTCGTGGTAGGAACAACTAAGATCTGGTCTTTTAGCAACTTTGAAGTTTATCATACAGTATTGTTGACTATAAAGGGCAAGTATTTTTTTGAGGGGGAGGACCTTAGTTAAATGAGGAACAGGTAAAAGACGAAGAAAACAAGTCAGGGATTAAACTCTCTTCCTGCTTCTCCAGAAAGTTCAAGAGAAGAATTGTTGGAAAGACACTGGACGATATCGGCTATAAACTGTCACTCATAGTCTAGGCCTTGGTCCACTGCTTCTCCCAGACCATGAACAACATGTGTACAAGGGACAGGGTGTTCTTCGTTCCGTTTTAGTCAGAACATGTAGTAAGTACCAAGAGCTAATATGATTAATTGTGCTTACATTCACAAAAACACAACTGGCTTTAACCTTTTTTTTTTTTTTTTAATGATAGTTTGTCTGACTCATTCTTTAAAGGGCAGAAGAAGTTCAGGTTGAAGCTTCTCTCTGTGTATCTTGATGTTTGTGCCTTTCAGTGTATCGTTCTCTGTATCTATGTGTCTTTTGTACTCATCATGTGGTTGTCTTGGCACATCTGTTTGAGTGTGTGTGTGTGTGTGTGTGTGTGTGTGTGTGTGTGAGATAGAAAGAGACAGACAGAGAGAGACAGAAGCAGAGAGACAGGGAGAGAGAGGAGCCTGTGCCAGTCAGTTGATTCCCTACCCCTCCGTGTTTCCCTCTTTATTCCTGGCTCTTTATTTCCTTCGTGTTTTTCCTTCCATTAGACTTGATCCCATGCCTGCCTCTCGGCCTGAGCCAAGAGGGCCACGGTGGGTTTCCTTACTGACATACTTGACTCTTTTCCCCAATTCCGAGCCGGTATCCCTTGACAGAGAAAATGTTCGTCACATGGTGTTACCCTACAGAGAAGGGACGTTGTCGGGAAGCGAAGAGCAGCCCGTCTCCATGTGCCCAGGATGGAAGGATCTGAGTAGGACTCTGGTAGGGTGCTGACAACGGGCTTGTCTGATGGGGACTATTGTTTGAACCTCTGCTGCTGTGGCTGCTACTTCTATAAGCTCGTCTCCATTCGAATGTGGCTTAAATGGGGCACCTCCTGTATGTTCTTAAAACTGTGGTGGGGGGTTGCTCGCTGTCAGTTTTCCGTAAGGCATCAGTTAGCAGCTTCTGTCCTGAGCCTGCTGCAAAGTCATCTCTTCCTCAGTGAGTTCTGTGAGATCTGAAGAGGTGTATGAGGTGTGTACGTAACTCCCGGGGCCTCGCCACACTCCCAGTCAAACATTGCTGCGGGTTCCACATCTTCCAGAGCACCTCAAGGACACGAGGGGTGGGAAGGAGGGAGAAGTGTGCATAATTCTGGAGCCGAGAGGCGGCCGGGCCCGGCTGTAATAAAGCTGTCTGCTAGGAAGTTATCTTTCATATACAATTGCTTCCCCTAAGCTCTTAAGCACATTAAATGCACCTGTAATTACGCACACCTCGGAAAATGTGAAGGCTGCCTTCTTTGGCAGACCAAATAAAACCGCTGTCTTCTTCAGACCCTCTGTTGCCTACTATACCTTAACGCCAGGGCGAGAAAAAGGAAAAAGGAATGAGAGAGAAGAGAAGAGGTAATTGCCCATTAGAGAGCTGCTCATCAGTGAACTCTGCCTTGTGTTTACAGCATTAATTTTGCTCTGCGTGAACCGCACTTGACACCGCTCCGAGGGCTCAAGGGTTCTCCCGACTCTGGCCGGCCGGCAAGCCTTGTTGCAGGCGATTTGCATTTCAGACAGTGTGTACAGTGCAAAACAACAACAACAAACAACATCTGCTTGGACTCTCAGGAATGGCTTTGCATCGGGGTGGAAGAGCACGCAGGAGTTTTGCGGGGAGTCTACCCTTTCTTTCCCAGTGACCTACTTTCTTCTTGCATTTGACTGTCATTCGTCCTAATGATATAAAACCCCTGCTAAGAGCTTCCTTTATGCCATACTGATCTCCTCCTCCTCCTCTGGTAGCTCCTTCTCAGGTATTTTGGGGGCTCGAAGGAAAAGACAAATTCCCTGAATCTGGGCTCCTCAGGCATAATCCTTTCCAGCCGGGGTTTATCCCCTAACGGCAGGGCATAGCCATGGATACAAATCTGGCCCAGTAGCCAGACACACTTCTCACATTAGGAGAAAGTAGATAATGGGCAATGACTTCCCATCGCCTACTTTCAAAACCTGCTTTAATATAAACCATTCCTTGTACAGTGTCAGTAGCATTAATTGGCTGGTAATCCACAGGAGACGTTCAGATCACCTACAGTTTATTTTATGAGTCCTCCAGGATCAATTTCATGTTTGAATGACTATTCCTATCATATATTTACATACACAGTTGTCCTTTGTATTTGGAGATGACTTGGTTGCCTTTTTACTTCCCAGGCATATTCTTTCTTGGAAAAGAAAGGCGGAAGTTTTACCTGAAGCCCTTTTGGAAATTAGCAAATATTTGTCCAGCACCCGATCTGCAAATACATGGAGATCGGCTCTGGAAGGAATCCAAACGATATGAAAAGGCAAAGTGTCTGCCCTCAAGAATCTTATCATCTCCCCGGGGTGGGGTCCGAGGAGCGCACATAAATAAAACAGGCTGAGAGCAATTGCAGACAACATAATAATAAGGGCAGAATAATGGAGTTGCCATCAAAGCAGAGTCCTGGTGGGCTGTTGAGCAGGGATGATGACTTGGGAAAGCAAAGGCACTGGGTCTTGAAAACAAGGTAGATGCTATATCTTGCATTGGCCTATCACGGGGACAAACGATTAATTTCAAAGAACCTGTGGCACTTGCACCTCTCTTGCCTTGGGGAAGCTTTTTTCTTGGAATGCCCCATTCCCAGACCTCTCTTGCACTGATCTGGAAAGTGGGCGAGGGGAGAACTCCAGGCCACAGAAGGCTTTGTGCCCTGTGAGGGAGCTACTGTGCAGTGTGAAGACTTCTGGGGGAGACGGAGGAAAATGGGATTTGGGGGGAGTTTTGCTCCGTGTTTGTCATGTGAGGCCCCATCTGGGGACTCTTTTAGAGTCATCAGTAAAAATGTGGCTTTGCAAGGATTGTTGGAGTCTGGTTTATATTTCCTCAATGGCACATGTGGCAGAGTGCTACGTTAGCACTGGGGAGGAGGGTGCCGGTCCTGAGGCCCAGCCCCTTTAGAAGGAGAAGCAATTTTATTTGTATTTGAGCCGAGAAAAGGGGAATGAAATAAACCCCTTAAAATTTGACAATGTGACTGATCTCTTGTATTTGCCTGTTTTGCTTACCGTTAGGGGTATGAGAGGTTTGCAGGTTCATCATTCAAGCATTCATGCATTCATTCATTTGTCACAGATTTATCGAGGGCCTTCTGTGTGACAGGTCCTGTTCTAGGCTCTGGCAGTATGGAATGAGCAAAACAGATGAAACCCCTGTTCTCCTAGAGTTCACATTCTAGGAGAGAATGTTTTCACTGTTGCAATCGGAGGCAGGTGTTTCTCTGCTTTGGCAGACCTTGAGATCATTCAGATATGACTCAAGCCTCATCCCTGTTATTGACAAAGTTTCGTTATTCAGTTGGAACAAACAAAATCTTGTGCAGCAATTCAGAAATGCAGGTCTGCAGATGGGTGTGGGTCGCTCCACATCCAAGTTCCTGAGATGCCCATTAAAAAGGCAGAATCCTGGTCCCCCACCCAGCAGAGACGGGATCACACTGTCTGGAGTAGGGGCAGAGAATGTGTATTTAAAAAAGAAAATCCCCAAATGATTCTTTTTGTAAATTACGTTTTGATTACCTACATAATTCTGAAATTGATGTTCAAGTTGCTCCTCCGTCCGGTTGTCACGCCCAGCTCCTTTGCCCCGGGTCTGGTACGTATGTATCTGCACCCACTGCTATGAGCTTACATATTTAGAGTTGTACTGATAGGAAATAGATAGTATTGTTTTGTGGGCTTCTTGTTTCATGTAAATGGGAGCATTCTTTCCCTGTGGCCAGTTCTTGAGCCTCTCTTTCCTACTGCTCATTTTTAGATAATATCCAGGCATACGGTGGACACGTGACTTCTCCCATCTCTGAGCGGCTGGGAAAAGCTGGGGTCCTTGGAACCAGTGTCTTTGCTTCCTGTGGCAGGAGGGCAGTGTCCTGGGAGCAGCTTGCCCACGGTATTCCCAGGGACGTTTGTGGCGGCCGCAGCTTCACCCAGACTGGCTGGACTCACGGACTAGGGATGCTCTCAGCTGCATGGTTGGTGCAGCCTGCAGTGGGCACCTCCTCCCGCTGCTAGGGCTCCAAGGCTGGCCCATTCTCTCTCGGCCCAGGGCCTGTCTGCTAAAATGCCAAACTGCCCTGGTACCCAATAGAGGTGGGGTGGGGGAGGCGGGAAGTTAAGGAATCCAGACAATCCTTTCCTAAGATAGTAGCCTATTCTTTAAGCTTATTTTCTTGCTGAAAACAAACAAACAATGCACCCTGATGTTTATAGCAGCAATGTCCATAATAGCCAAACTGTGGAAAGAGCCAAGATGTCCATCGACAGATGAATGGATAAAGAAGATGTGGTATACACACACACACACACACACACACACACACACACACACACACACACACAATGGAATATTATGCAGCCATCAAAAGGAATGAGATCTTGCCATTTGCAATGACATGGATGGAACTGGAGGGTATTATGCTGAGTGAAATAAGTCAATCAGAGAAATACATGTATCATATGACCTCACTGATATGAGGAATTCTTAATCTCAGGAAACAAACTGAGGGCTGCTGGAGTGGTGGGGGGTGGGAGGGATGGGGTGGCTGGGTGATAGACATTGGGGAGGGTATGTGCTATGGTGAGCGCCGTGAATTGTGTAAGACTGTTGAATCACAGACCTGTACTTCTGAAACAAATAATACATTATATGTTAAAAAAAAAAAAAGAAGACGATAGCAGGAGGGGAAGAATGAAGGGGGGGAAATGGGAGGGGGAGACGAACCAGGAGAGATGATGGACTCTGAAAAACAAACTGAGGGTTCTAGAGGGGAGGGGGCTGGGGGATGGGTTAGCCTGGTGATGGGTATTAAGGAGGGCACGTTCTGCATGGTATGCAAACAATGAATCATGGAACGCTACATCAAAAACTAATGATGTAATGTATGGTGATTAACATAACATAATAATAAAAAAATATAGAAAAAACCCCCCCCAAAACCAAAAACCACTTGTGCATGTCAAAGGCCAAGGTCTTTCTCTTGACATTATTATTTTTTTAAGAGTTTATTTATTGGGGGACCGGGGTGGCTCAGTCAGTTAAGTGGCTGCCTTCGGCTCAGGTCATGATCCCAGGGTCCTGGGATCGAGCCCCATGTCAGGCTCCCTGCTCAGTGGGGAATCTGCTTCTCTCTCTCCCTCCGCCTGCCTCTCTGCCTACTTGTGCTTTCTCTTTATCTCTCTGTCAAATAAATAAATAATATCTTAAAAAAAGAGTTTATTTATTTATTTGAGAGAGAGAGAGATAGCAAGAGAGAGAGCACGAGTGGGGTGGAGGGGCAGAGGGAGAGGGAGAAGCAGATTCCCCACTGAGCAGGGAGCTTGACATGGGGCTCGATCCCAGGACCCTGGGATCATGACATGAGCTGAAGCCAAATCCTTAACCAACTCAGCCACGCAGGTGCCCCTCTCGTGGCATTCTTTTGATAACAAATCCTAACCATCCTCCAGGCAGGCAGATGCCTCCAGTGGAGCAGACTGGAGGGGTTATATGTTGGGAAAGGTGAAAAGAATAGGGCAGGACGTATTTTTAAAATATTACTACTGTTCATCTTATAAGCCTGTTGCCCAGCCATTTTTCACTGGTTTGTATGACTAGCAGCCAAAAGTCAGCAAGAGTGTTTAAGGTGTTTTGTGCCGTTTTTCCAAATGGACATATTCAAAAGCATTTCTTGGACAAAGTTTAGGAGAGACTCTGCTTCCTAGCCAGGCCATAAATTAATTAATCTGTTCTTTTTATAGTTTAATGAGGAAATGATTCAGAAACCCAAGAGACTGACATCAGTCAAAAATCCTCACAACAGCTCCTTTTATTTTCTACTAAAGAAAATATGGGGTAATTGTGGTGGACATTCCATAAGGTGACACCTAGTGAGTCACTTCTTTGCATGACCCCCTCTCCTTGAGTGTTCATGGAAACTGTGACTTGCTTCTGCCCAGTGAAATACAGCAGTGGTGATAGGATGTCACTCTTGTGTTCATGTTATTTGGCAAAGATGGACGGATTTTATAATTAAGGTCCCAAATCAAGTGATTTTGAGTTAACCAAAAAGATTATCCTGGGTGGGTCTCAGGTGAAAGCACTTAAGGAGGGACTGAGGTCAGAAACTCTCTCCTTGAGGCAGCAAGTGGCTATGAGTTCTTTTATTTTTTTTAATATTTATTTATTTGAAAGAGAGAGAGAGAGTAGAGCACGCAAGAAAGAACACAAGTGGAGGGGGAGGGGCAGAGGGAGAGGGAGAAGCAGGCTCCCCACTGAGCAGGGAGCATGATGTGGGGCTCCATCCCAGGACCCTGGGATCATGACCTGAATATAAGGCAGACGTTTAACTGACTAAGCCACACAGGCACCCCTAGTAGCTATGAGTTCTATGCCTGCAAGGAAACTCATTCTGCCAGTGACCTTGGATGTGTATCTTTCCCCACTCAAGCCTCTGATGAAGTGCAGCCCAGTTGGCATCTTTTTTTTTTTTTGAGATTTTATTTATTTATTTATTTGAGAAAGAGAGAGAGAGATAGTGAGAGAGAGCACGAGCAGGGAGGAGAGGGAGAAACAGGCTCCATCTCAGGACCCTGGGATCATGATCTGAGCTGAAGGCAGACACTTAACTGAGTAAGCCACCCCGGTACCCCCCTCCCCCCCCCCAGTTGGCATCCTGATTGCAACCTTGTGAGACCCTGAGCTGAGAAACCAGCTAAGCCGTGGCAGATTCCTGACATACAGAAACTGTGAGATACTAAATGTGTGTTGTGTGAAGCCATTACATTGATATTAATTTGTTAGGCAGCAATAGAAAACTAATATAGTAACAGTTAGTTACCACCCATTCTCAGCCCTCTGCTGATGAGCTTTCTCCCTCTGTTCCTGCCTTCCTTCCAGCATTTCTGCCCTTCCTTTCTTTTCAAAAGATTGAACAGTGACAATTTCCCTCCCTAGGACAGGGGAAAAGGAGACCATGCTTGGTCAAGTTCTGGGGATGGAACCTGTCACTGGGGTGAGATGAATTTACTAAGAAAAAGTAGACTTTATTTTTTAGAGTAGTTTTTTAAGGTTCATTCCAAAATTGAGCAGAAAGCAGATTTTCCATATACTCCCTGGTCTTCTTCCCCGCAGCTTCCCCTCCTATTAGCATCCTGCAAGTGAGTGTACATTTTTTTTACAATTGATGAACTACACTGACACATCATTATAGTTTCCATATGGGTTCACTCTTGGTGTTATTCATTCTATCCGTTGTATAGGTTTTGACAACTGTATAATGACAAGTATCCATCATTGTAGTATCATACCGAATTGTGTCACTGCCCTAAAAATCCTCTGCACTCCTCCAGTATATTCCTTTCTGGCCCCAACCCCTAGCAACCGCAGACCTTTTTTTTTTTTTTTTAAACTGTCTCCATACTTTTATCTTTTCCAGAATGTCATGTAACTGGAATCATATAGTATGTAGCCTTTTCAGATCAGCTTCAGATTATCTTCTTTGACTTAAGTAATATGCATTTAGGGTTCCTCCATGTTTTTCCTGGCTTCATAGTTCATTTCCTTTTTAGCAGTGAATGATATTCCATTGTCTAGGTACTACAGTTTATTTATTCATTCACCTGCTGAAGGGCATCTTGGTTGCTTCCTAGTTTTGACAATTATGAATAAAGCTGCGACAAACATCTATGGCTAAGTTTTTGCATAGACATAAGGTTTCATTTCATTTACGTAAATACCAAGGAGCATGATTGCTAGATCGTATGGTAAGAGTATGTTTAGTTTTGTAAGAAATTGCCAAACTGTCCTCCAAATTGGCTGTAACGCTTGCATTCCCACCAGCAATGAATGACAATTCTTGTTGCTCCATATCCTTACCGGCATTTGGTGTTGTCATGGTTCTGGGTTTCGGTCCTTTGAATAGGCATGTTGGGGTATCTCACTGTTGTTTTAATTTACATTTCCCTAATGATATATTATGTTGAACAACTTTACTCATTTCCCTTTTATATCTGAGATGATGACCGGTGAAGAAATCCACTTGTGACTTTTCTTTTTTCCTGTGGGGCTCCATGAGGCAGGCTTTCTCTATTCTCCAAGAAGAATATTGCAAAGGTGCAAGCATGCAGTAGGTCTAACACAAGAAAGCAAGATGCTAACAATCTGCAGCATGTCTTCCCATTTTTTATTGTTATTTATACACATTTTCTTTGGGAAAGGGAATGACGCAGACCTTACAGTTTCCAGTAGAGGAAGGATTGACAAAGGAACTGAGGCTCTCTGGACAAGGCTCCCCAAGGGTCTCCTATTGTGAAGGGTGAGCAACAGAGGTGGCATCTTGTACAATAGCTTTTGTTACAGCTTTTCTTTTCTGGTGGGCATGAGGGAAGCATCTGGGCACTAGGCTCTGAGGTTATGGTCTGCTCCAGTCTCTTCTCCCAGCTTCTCAGTGTCTGTGCCGGGCATCAGGGCCAAACAAGGCCATTGGCCATTCAGTTAGCATCAGAGATCAGTGGAGTTCTCCTGCTCGGCATCAGAAACACAGCCCAGACCACTGGATTGTTTAGCTTAGTTGTGGTGTTAAAGGACTACGGCACGAAATTACCTCCATTCCCTTTACAAGGGAACTATTCTTCCTCTGTGTTATAGTTCCAACACTTAGAAGTTACCAAGTGTCCAGAGCTCTGGCAAGGGTGCAGGGTTGTAGCACTGCACCATTTCCTAGTCTTACCCTAAAATAACAGCGGCTAAGCTTTGTGACAAATAGCCTAACTCATGCTGCAAATGATGGCCTTATTACTGCAGACGCGGACAACTGTGGGTGGTTGGCATTGGCTTTTCTCACTTTCTTTCTCCAAGCTTGAAAAGAGACTATATGATTGTAGGTGGTCATATTTGAGAAAAATGTCTGCAGTAAGGAACTCGGCTCGCCTGTTTACATTTAGAGCTTGGCGAGGCCTCATGTTTTGCATGTTGCAAGTAGGCTCTGTGTAAAACTCTTAGATCACATAAGGGTTTAGGCACACATTTTCCTTGTCCATGAACATATTTGTGTTTCAGAAGAGCCAGTTGAGCATGGCAGATGGAACAAATGTGTTTATAGCTGCTTTCTCTGAAAATTGCATTCAAATGATACTATAGGCTCAGAAAAGGCCTAGACCCACAAGGACAAAGAGAGCAGGGGGGGATGCTCCCTACAAGCGACCACAGTTCTGAGGCTTTAGGTCAGAGGGATAGTGGTTACGGATTGTGCAGGCAGGAGAAAGCTATAACTTAAGCTGACCAGCGAAGAAACCCAGATGCAGGCTGAGGTGAGCCACTGACCCGGGGAAACCTCAGCAATCGAAGTTACCAGCAACTTCCTGGAGTTGCAGATGGGGACAAAGCCAGGACTGGATGAAAGTCTTTCTCTGCAGCAGTGAGCATCCTCCTGACCCATGGAGGGCCCTTCTCTTTTCCCCCAGGGGAGTGAGTCTGCCTCACTCCTGAGCAGAAGGCGAGTGCTGGGGCTGAGAGGCAAAGCAGAGACCTTAGACTTAGGGATGCCAGGCTCAGCTGAAGGCAGGGCCACTGTGCAAACAAGGAATCCAGTAGAAGTCTGCATGCTGACCATCTGTCCAGGGCTCCCTTCCTCCACGGCAGTGGCACCACCCAATCAGGAGTCCTCTGACGGCTGCCCTTTAGCCTGCCCCTGTCTCTCAGCCTGGTAATGGGGCACCGGGCTTTGGGGTCAGGGAGATCTGGCTCCCCGGTAAGCTGTGCTGCTCTCTAGCTCCATGAATTTTTTACGTAATCTCTCTTAACGGTTGTCTGAAATTGTGGGTGGGAGGAGTTTTCATCGCATACGGTTGTCGTGAGGACTAAGTGAGGGGATGAGGTATAACCTCTGGGAGGCAACCATTTCTGAAAGCCATCTCTTGGTTTCCAGGTGACTGTATAGAAATGTTCTCAGTGCTCCGGCCAACGATTTATTCCCTCATCCGAGTCTTTCAGATTCAGTTCAATAGATAACATCCTAAATAATGAAGAGGGTTTTCCTCCCCTCCCCTCCCCTCACAGCTGTGGTGGCCATGTTTAAAATGTGGGCCACAGGAAGACACTGGTGACATCTTCCTTTGTAACCAGTTTCCAATCAGCTCAATAGCCCTTTTTCTTTCAACTCCTTTCTTTTGATTCTTCTCAAGGGCACATCAATTTCACATCCTGAATACTTTCAAAGGACCCAAGCTGGATGAGAAAACATCCGTAGTGATCCAGAACACATTTTACGTCCTGCTCGACT
The DNA here is from genome assembly GCF_003265705.2 of Callorhinus ursinus. Lineage (NCBI taxonomy): Eukaryota > Metazoa > Chordata > Mammalia > Carnivora > Otariidae > Callorhinus > Callorhinus ursinus. Next base: position 69,894,069 of record NW_027397068.1, on the reverse strand, counting down.
GTAAGCGCTCTCCAGACATCAGTCTCTCACAGACTGTGTGACATCTCACTATTGTTGAATGAACATCACTTATACCTATATCTTGAGGAACGTCAATCTAAATTAAAATATGCCAAGTTTCTTAACAGCACCAACAGATTTCCTAATTAACCTATGAATACTGTCAATCTGTTAATATAGTTCTCTTGTTCTTTTAGAAATAAGTTATGTAACATTTCTTTTATTTACTCCAACAGTTTCAGAACTAAAGTGCTCCTTTGGGTATTCCAAAACTTCCCTTCGAAAGTAAAGAAAATAAGAATAACCTGAATTGATTTGTTGAAATGGCTGAAGGCTCTTTGGCTTCTAAAAATTTTTTTTTTTTTCCCCAAACCAGTCAGTGGAACTTCATTACCCTTTCTGCAATGCCTCTTGTCTAGGTGGCTTTCTATCCTTGCAGAATTCTTGTGGGGAAACAGATTCCTGAGGTTGGTGCAAGGAGCCTGCAGACAGTAGCTTTCATGATCCCTAGTCTGGCTTTCTTGACAAAATTGCTACAATGTGTCCTTTCTCCTTCAGCTGGATCCCAGTGCACATAATTGGATTAACCATAATCCTTGTTTCATGCCAGAGTCTCATTATTAATCCATGCATAGATGTTATTTTTATCCTAATATAATATACAGATACCTAAGGATCCACCACGTAACTCAGTAAATAGAACACTGATAGTATCTTATGTTCATTTCTTTGCTCCTCTCCCATTCGGCCCTCTACATTCCTCATGGTCTTCTGCGACTAACCTTTTTTCCCCCCTTTTTTGTCTTCCAAGATTCATGGATGTTGTAGCATGTAGCCGTAGTTAATTTTTACGGCTGGGTATTATTCTACTCTGGATATTGTACAATCTATGTATCCATTTTCCTATCAATGGGAACAATCTTTGTCTCTCCTATGGCCAACTCTTGGCAAAATTGTGAAGTATTAGGATGAAGTTTGTCTTTGATGCCTTTAGTGGATCATCTGGGCATCCTGCCTGGCACACAGTATAGTGCATTAAAGGTTTATTGAACGAATATTGTAAGTGACAGATAAGATTGAGGGCAACTCCAGTCAAACGGGAGTAGCTGCCCGAGTACTAACCTGAAGAAGCTTTTGTAGCCTCATCTTGGCTCAGAGGGAAGAGCTCCAGGATCAATGACCAATGTCCGCATGGACGGGGCTAGAGGCACGACTGTTTGGAGCTAGTTAGCTCCGCCCCGGGTGTAGTGGATTATCTCCTCGTGGACATTTACAAATCCGCTGAAGGCATGAGTCATGAGCATGAGTTAAAAACAAAGGAATACAACTGTCATTGGAGAATTTCAGGTTTCAGCTAGGCTGGGGGAGGATTAATTTTGGGGGGGCTGCTAGCTGGGATTTGGTGATGATTAGAAAGATTCCTGGTGCTCTTAAGCCACACTATCTCCCACATACTTTAAAGATTGATTCTGGTCTTTATTCTATGTTAAATATCTAATGTAAAAATTCATTTAATATAAAAAGCACATTTCTCAGGAAAACAACTGTGCAAAGAATGTTATTTTTCATCCCGATGGTTAAATGCAGATTTTCTGTTTAAAAGTGAATCTTTCACTTTAAAGATTGAATATGAAGACACTTAAAAAATAATGTGTTTTTAAGTTGTCTAGTTGTTTCAATGTGAAGTGCTGAAAAATTAATCAGTATTTGCTGTGGACCCAAAGTTCTTTCCCTACAATTTTTATTTCTTCATAGATGTTTTGTTCTGACTTGTGGTGATAGCAATATCAGTTTCATGATACCACTTCTAGCTGTAGCCTCGCTTGTAAATGGCATTATCATACAATGTCAGAGCTGGAATAAACATCAAACACCATCTTGCTGAGTGTTTCAGATCTATGGGCCACCTGCATGGAATTACCTACAGAGGCTGTGCAAAATTCGGATTTCTGGGCTCCATCCCTGACCTAATGAATCAGGTTTTTGGGGCAGAAAGCCTAGGAATCTTCATTTCACACAACCTCACAGGTGATTCTGATCCATGTGAACATTTCTCTGAAACCAGGGAAATTAGTGAATTTTTAAAGGTTGAGAACTAACAGATTCATACCTGGGCAGTCACTTGAGGTGAGGTTATGGCAAAAAAATGGACATGTTTATTTTTCAGTTTATACAGTGGGATTTAAAATGGCTTATCACAGGGGCACCTGGGTGGCTCAGGTGGTTAAATGTCTGACTCTTGGTTTCAGCTCACGTCATGATGTCAGGGTTGTGAGATCGAGCCCTGTGTCACGTTACACACGTGGAGCCTGCTTAAGATTTTCTCTCTCCCTCTCCCTCTGCCCTTCCCTCCTAAAAAAAAAAAAGGCGTATTGTCAAATAACACTCAAGCCTCATAGGCTGCAAATGGGCCTAAAATGCCTATCATCAGAGGTTAATCATTTCTTGTTATCCCGAGTATCCTAAAAATGCAAATATTTGATGTTATTGGAGGTCCTTGAAAAAACCTTGAAGTCCTCTGCTATTACTGTGTAATGATTCTTTTTGGTGGGAGTATGAAAACCCTTGAAAAACCAAAAAAATCAAGCAAACTGTGATAAAAAATAGATTTATTGCACCATACCTTCATTGCCACCTGCCATGGCACCCCTGCCCAGTATATTCCCCTCTTTGGATACATTTGGGAGACAAAAGTCAAGTATTGGGATTTTTAGATGCTACCTGATTTTCACTATAGCTGCAATCGAGTAAGCCCCAGCCAGGCGGCCTGTTGGGGAGGGAGTCCTGTTCACAGCGCTCCTTCCTTCACGTCACTCACCTGTTTGTTTTTTTTTTTTAAGATTTTATTTATTTCTTTGACAGAGAGAGACACCCCGAGAGAGGGAACACAAGCAGGGGGAGAAGGAGAGGGAGAAGCAGGCTTCCCACTGAGCAGGGAGCCGGATGCGGGGCTTGATCCCGGAGGCTGGGGTCATGACCTGAGCCGAAGGCAGACGCCCAACGACTGAGCCACCCAGGCGCCCACTCCCCTGGTTTTTAAACCGTTTGCTGTCCCCACCTTTTATCTATTTGTTGTTGGAATTTAGATGGCGGAAGTAAAATATTCAACTGAAGTACGTGTATGTGTTGGTCCCTCCTTTTTAGCAAAGTCATGACGCACCCGCCTCTCCTAGAGATGTTTCCATTTAGCGGGCAAAACCAATTTTTTTTTTTCTTTCTCCTTCCTCCGTTCCCCACTTCCTTTCATCCCTGAGAGCAAATTCAGGGCTGCTCAGAGCTTGCATCACCTTAGATTAATTGCTACTAATGCAAGTATTCAGGGCTGTGCGTGGGATGCTCCTGAGTGCGGAGCGGATTCTGCTGTGCCTGGGAACAGTGCCTTCACTTGGGGTGTGTTAATTCCCTGAGCTGTGAATTCGGGTTCCTGCACGTTACTGTGGTTCCTGCACGTTACTGCTGTTCCAGGAGCCGCCGCGTGCTCGCCTGCCACCAGAACAGGACTCGGGTACAGACATTCGCTCGTGGTCATTTCAAATGTAAGTAAATCTTATTTGACATTGCAAAACATGACCACGGTATGCAATTATAGAAAAAAGAACTTTTCAGCGAGCCGAAAGAGTCCCAGAAAGATGTGGGCTGCTTTAGAGGCAGGAGGTCTGGTCTCCGAGAGCTCTCAGACTAGGCCCAGGTGAGGGAAGGGAACACCCTCGGGGTGGCTTGGCCTGGGCGCCCTGGGGTTCGGCTGAGAGAGATGGGGATTCAAGGCTGCTCTCTGCTTTCTACAGCTAAGAAGCCCTGGGCTTGTGGGGAATGAATGTAAATTTTCTGGCCATAGATTTCTCAAATGGCAATGCTGGAAGCTAACTCTGTCATCTTACAGTTTGTTTTCTGTTTGTCCCATTTGTTCTGTTTCTTTTTATTTCCATTCTTGGTGGTTCTTTGGATTATTAACTATTTAAAAATGATTCCATGTCCCCGTCTCTGTCCGTTGTTACGTTATACGTTCTTTTACTGGCGACCCCAGGGCCTGGAGATTTACAGCAGCACCACCTTATTAAAATCTAACATAAAGTCATACATCTCTCTCTTCCTGGACGATGCACAGGACTTAAAAAGTTTAATTCCATTTACCTCTGATCCTGCCTGTTGTGCTATTTTTTTCACGTACCTTATTTCTCTAGATATTTTAAACCCCACAAAATATCATTGTCATTACTGTTTTAACAGGCAGTAGTCCTTTAGGTTTACCCTTATAGTCATCCTTTGTCTTGTCCTTCATTTCTTTCGGCACGTGGTAGACAGAATAATGCCCCCCTGCACGCAAAGATGTCTACATCCTAATCTCTGGGAACCGTGATTCTGTTAGGTTCTTTGACAAAGGAGCATTAAGGTTGCTAGTCAGTTGACTTTAAAATCAGGAGATTATCCTGGATTACCTCACTGGGCAGTGGAATCATAAAACTCCTTAAATGTGGAAGAGGGAGCATCAGAGAATTTGCAGTGTGAGAAAGACTGTCCAAAGAGCTGGCTTTGAACGTAGAGGGACGGGCCTAGGATCCAGGGAAGGCATGAGATCTAGAAGCTGGAAAGGCTAGGAAATGGGTTCTCCCCAGAGTCCGCTCCTGCCTCTTGGGTTTAGCCCTGTGACCTGTGAGACCATTTTGGACTGCCAGTGTCCTAAACTATGCAATAATACATTTAGATAGTTTTGTACCCCTATGCTTGTGGTAGATTATTATAGCAGGATCAGGAAACGAATACATTGTATCCCTGATTTCACTGTTTACCTGAAAACTTGTTTTAGTAATTTCCTTTAGGGTCGGTCTGGTGATGATGAATTTTGTCAAATTCTGTTTTTGTGAAAATGTCTTTACTGTGCCTTCATTTTTCTGTTTTCAATTTCATTGATTTCTGCTCTTTATTTCCTTCCTTCTGCTTGTGTTGGGTTTAATTTACTTTTTTCTAGCTTAATAAGGTTTAAACTTAGATTACAGATTTGAGACCTTTCTTCTTTTCTATTATGAACATGTAATGCCATAAATTTCTCTCTAGACACAGCTTTAGTTGCATCTCACAAATTTTGATATGCTGTATTTTCATTTTCATTTAATTCAAAATATTTTCTAGTTTTCTCTAAGACTTCCTCTTTGGCTCATGGATAATTTAGAATCATACTACCGTCTTTTAAATATTTGGGGATTTTCCAGATACCATTCCATTATTGATTTCTGGCTTAATTCCATTTATGGTCTGAGAACATACTTTGTATGATTTCTACCATTTGAAATTTGTTAAGGTTTGTTTTATGATCTGAATATGGTCTCTCTTGACAAATATTGCACGTGTACTTGCAAACAATGTTCTGTAAATGTCAATTAGGTCGATTCGATTGAGCGTTGTTCAGGTCTTCTGCATTCTTACTGACTTGTTTACTTGTCCCCATGATTACTGAGAGAGGAGTACTGAGGTCTCCAGCCTATGATTTGGATTTGTCTGTTTCTTTCAATTCTATTGGTTTTTGTTTCATGTAATTTGAAGCTGTGTTGTTAGGGGCATACACACTTAGGGTTGTTTTGTCTTCTTGGAGAATTGACCCCTTTATCATCACACAATATTCCTCCCTTATCTCTAATAACATACCTTGTGCTGAAGTCTGTTCTGTTTGACATTGATGTAGCCATCTCAAACACCCTCTTGGTTAGTGTTTGCCCGGTATTTATTTTTTTCATTTCATTTCTTTTACTTTGTATCTATTTTTGTCTTTATATTTAAAGGAGGTTTCTTGCAGACAGCATATAGTTAGATCTTGCTTTTTAATCTAATTTGTCAACTTCTGTCTTTTAATTGGCATGGTTAGACTGTTCACATTTAACGTCATCACCAGTAGGGTTGGATGACAATCTGTCACCTTGTTGGCCATTTTCTCTTTGTTCCATCTTTGTCTTTAGACCTTTTTCTCCTGCCTTCTCTTAAGTTTAGTGAACATTTACAAATTCCTATTGTTCTCTACTGACGTTATTAGTACAACTTAAAATTGATTTTAGTGATCACTCTAGGGCTTACAATTTATATCTTAATGAGAGTCTGCATTCAAATAATGTCATACCACTTCACACGTAGTGTACGCAAGTTGAACAGTACATTCTCAATTCCTCCTTCCATCCTTTCTGCTATTATTGTCATATTTTCTCTTTCTTACATGTGATAAAACACACACTATACAGCTACTATTTTTCCTTTAGGTTGTCGGTTATCTTTTTTATAAAAAATATTTTATTTTTGCTAGAGAGAGTAAGAGTGAGTGCGAGCATGGGGGGGGGCAGGTGGGAGGGGTAGAGGGAGAAGCAGACTCCCTGCTGAGCAGGGAGCCCAATGTGGGGCTCAATCCCAGGACCCTGGGTTCCTGACCTGAGCCGAAGTCAGACGCTTAACGACTGAGCCACCCAAGTGCCCCAAAACACTTTGTTTAAAACCTTCATTTATTCCATTTCTAACATTCTGCATTTCTTTGTGTAGATCCGTGTTTCTGTTTGGTATTATATATATGTGTGTGTATATATATATATATATACACACATATATACATATATATATTTTATTCATTCCATTTCTAATGTTCTTCATTTCTTTGTGTAGATCCGTGTTTCTGTTTGGTATTATATATATATATTTTATTCATTCCATTTCTAACGTTCTTCATTTCTTTGTGTAGATCCGTGTAGATCCATTTCTAACATTCTGCATTTCTTTGTGTAGATCCGTGTTTCTGTTTGGTATTTTATATATATATATATTTTATTCATTCCATTTCTAACGTTCTTCATTTCTTTGTGTAGATCTGTGTTTCTGTTTGATATTATATATACATATATATATATTTTTTTTTTTTTTGCCTGAGTAATGCCACTTAACATTTCTTCTCACACACATCTGCTGGCCATGAATTCTTTCAGTACTTGAGAAAGTCTTTATTTCTCCTTCATTTTTAATTTGTTGCAGAGAGTATCTGGTTGACAGCTTTGTTCTCTATGCTAACTCAATATATCACTCTGTTACCTTCTAGCTTGCATGAGTTTGGGGAAAAGAATCATCTGCTTAATTCTTATTTTGTTCCTCTGTATCTGATGTGTGTTATTTTTCTGGTTGACTTTAAGATTTCCTCATTGTCTTTTGTTTTCAGCAGTTTAGATATGATCTGTGAAGGTATGTGTTTGTTCACACGTGTTTTCGGTTTCACTACTGTTTCATTCCTCAGTGGGCTCAAATCAGCTGCTGAGTTCATTGAAGACCTTCTTTGTTAGGTTTTTCTTTTTCTTTTTAATTTTTAGCACTTGCATTTACTGCTTTCTTAGAGTTTGAGTCCCTCTGCTGAAATTGCCACATCTGATCTTGCCTGGTTTCTACTTTCTCCATTACAGCCTGTAACTTATTAATCATAGTTATTTAGAATAATTTTAGTAGATAGTTCTTATTAGGTAGTTCCAACATCTGTGTCATAGCTGAGTATGGTTTTGATCATTGCTTTGCCTCTTTCAGTGTGTCATCTTTTTTGTGCCTTTTCATAAGCCTCATTATTTTTTGTTGCAAGCCATATATCTTGCATAGGCAGTAGAGAGTATACTCAATAATTTTTCCTTTCTTTCTTTTTTCTTTCTTTTGCCTGGAATGTGCACTGTTCCCTCTGCTAAGTCTTTAGTGAAGGGACTTGCATTGAGCTAGCTAGGAATGGGGCTGGGTTGGAGGTTTGCTGTTGCTATGTACCTGCAGTACACTATAGGGTTCAAATTTCTCTGATGACATCTAGTGTTTGGGGTGGGGGTAGATTTGCCCAAGGGTATTTTCTTCAGTGTATGTTCCATCCTCGTTTTTATGTCTTCCTTTGGTGCTCTACCTCAGAGGTCCATTTCTGTGCGCTGTCCGTCTCTGTCTGTCCCAGCTGTCCTACGCCATTCTTTGTTATTTAGTGCTGGTTATCCTCGTGGTGGTGAGGTAATGGGACAGGGGTTCTCTGTTGTTCTGATTAAACCTTAGTCTTTAGGCAGGTGTTGGGTTGTCCCTGTGTCTCAGAGGTGTTGCTTTATCAGTACCCCACTTTCCTGTTAATTAGACTGAGCATGGTAATCATTTCATAATAATTATGTCAAATCATTACATTGTACACCTTAAATATATATAATTTCTTATTTGTCAATGATATGTCGGTAAGACTGGAAAAAATAATTGGAATGAGTTCATGTTAAGTACCTAGAAAAAGAGAGAAAGAGAGAGAGAGCGTGTGCAAGTGAGTTGTTTCTATATCAGCCTCTAACGATATTTCCTGGAAGCGCAGCGTATGTTCATGCCCTGCTCTTCCCACAGGAATAGGTTTTTCCCTGCCCTAGTTCCCTTCTTTGAACTGCAGTGTGTGTTCACTAGCATCCTAAGGGCAACAGGTTTCGTTGCCCGTCCTTCTATAGGCTTTTGTTTCTTAGGCGAGAGAGAGGAAAACAACACAGGGGGAGTTTGTATCTCTCATTGCCCCTGCTCTTCTCTACTCCAGGTCTACACCTCAAGGAACACTTTCATAGGACTCTTGCAATTTCTGGAAGTTTCTCGCAGTGTCCATGCACGAAGCACCTGAAGACGGTGTTGGCTCCAATTTCTTTGGTTGCTAGGGGCTTGATGCCCTAGCAAGTCATCATCTACCCTAGCTGAATTCTTCTCACTAGCATACGCTTGCATCTACCGCAGGCAAACCAGCAATATTTCACCGAAGTTGTCCATATCTTTTTAGATTTTGGGCCCCCTGATTACTCTGCAACCTGAATTCTCTGATGGTTGTTAGAAGGTAACATTCATTTTAGCGTGGGAGCAATGCTCTTTTCAACTTTCTACATCCCAAAGCAGCTTGCCTTCAGGTTCTGAAGGACAGTTTTGTTGGGTATAACGTCTGATTCTAGAGATGGGCAGGTATGTTCTTCCAGTCCTTTGAAAATATTGTTTTGCTGTCTGCTGTCTTCTATTGTTTCTATCAAAAAGCCTGTTGTCAGTCTTACCGTTGCTCCTTTGATGGTAATACGTCTTTCTTCTTTTCTTTTTAAAGCTTTTATTTTTTAGAGCAGTTTTAGGTTTATAGCAAAATTGAGCAGAAAGCAGAGTTCCCATATACCAACTGCTTGCAGCCCCCACCACATAACCTTCCCTACTGTCAGCATTCTGCATTCTGTCAGCACCTGCCTTGACACATCATTATAGTTTATGTAAGGGTTCACTCTTGGTGGTGTTCATTCTCTGGGTTGTGTAGGTTTTAACAACTGTATAATGACATGTATCCATCATTGTAGTATCATACAAAATTGTGTCACTGCCCTAAAAACTTTCTGTACTCCTCCAATTCATCCCTTTCTTGCCCTAATCCCTAGCAACCATCAGTCTTTTTTTTAACTGTCTCCATAGTTTTGCCTTTTCTAGACTGTCCTATAGTTGGAATCATATAGTATGTAGCCTTTTCAGATTGGCTTCCTTCACTTAGTAATATGCATTTAGTGTTCCTCCAAGTCTTTTCATGGCTTGATAGTTCATTATTTGTAGCAGTGAATGATATTCCATTGTCTGAATTATCAGTTTATTTATTCATTAACCTGTTGAAGGACATCTCAGTTGCTTCCTAGTACTGGCAATTATAAATAAAGCTGCCATAAACATCTATGGGTAGGTTTTTGTGTAGAAATAAGGTTTCACTTCATTTAGGTAAATAAGGAGCATGATGGCTGGATTGGATGGTAAGAAAATGTTCAGTTTTGTCGAGAAATTACCAAACTGTCTTCCATGTTGGCTGTACCATTTTTGTGTTCTCACCTGCAATGAATTAGAGTTCCTAATTGCTTCACAACCTTCCCAACATTTGGTGGTGTTCTGTTGCTTTTTAAGATTTACTGTTTCTTTTGTTTCCCAGCATGTGATGTGTGTTTATAATTATCATGCTTGGGGATTAAGTCTATCATGAGTCTTGAATGTTTATTTTTCCCCAATGGAAGTATAATTTACATATAACATGATATTAATTTCAGTCGTACAATATAATGTTGTATCTGTGTTTTGATGTCTTTTATCAGTTTTAAACAAATTCAGCCATCACCTCTTTAAATGCTGTTTCTATCCTGCATTGAAGTTTAATCACAAAAGTAGAATCACCAGAAGACATATGTACACACACATGCACACGTGCATGCACACACACACACACACACACACACACAGATTTATTATAGGGATTTGACCTTATGAAATTACCCAAGCTTGTTCAATAGTCTAGGGGGAGGTATTGCTCCTGTTTCTGGTACCATAGCCTGAAGTCAGAAGGTAGATAGTAAGAGAAGATAGGGAACACACAAGAATGTACTGGAACCCATATCAGTCCGTCACTACCCCCAAGACTCCAGCTTTGATGATGGGGTGTCCTGTAGAAGGATTTGGATCTTTTGACATGGAGCTAAACATGTGCCTGGCCCAGGAGTTGAAGAGCCTAAAGAAGGAAATCTGATATGAGCTGGCTGGTGCCCCAAATCTATACAGTTTGAGTCAGCAGGAAAATGGTATGTGGACTGTAATAGTACTTTGTGCCCTGCTATGACCTTCTGAATGAAAAAGGCATAGGACTGCTAATTGACCTCTGCCTTCTGAACCTTGCACAAGATTCTTGTAACTCATACTAATCCACTTTATGCAGAGAAGGAAATTCTAGCAAAAGTAGTTCCATCTTGGCTAAGTTGGCCGGACACAAATTCATCTCACACTTGATTATCTCCCTCTTCTCTGAGACCTTCAGTTACAAATATTAGACATTTCTTGTTGCACCATAACTCTTACGGTGTATTTTGCCATTTCCCATTCTTTTGGCTCTCTGTCCTTCATTCTGAATATTTTCTCATTAACTGCCTTCCATCTGACTCAATCACTCTTTTACCATTTTGAATTTGCTATTGAACCCATCCACGGAGTTCTTAATTTTGATCATTTTGTTATCTTGTTCAAAATTTCCATTTGTTCCTTTTTTAAATTTCTAGTTCTCAGCTGAAATTGTCCATATTTTCATGAGCATGTTCATCATAGTTATTTTCACATTTGTGTCATATAATTTCAATATCTTAATCTTTGTGGGCTTGTTTCTGTTTTTTCCCTTTTGTTTCTTTCGTTTTTTGTCTTTCCTTGTCCTTCTTTTTAAAAAAAATTTAATTCTGTAGCGTAATATATAGTGTTATATTAGTTTCAGGTGTACAATGTAATGATTCAGTAATTCTATACATTACTCAGTGCTCATCGTGTTAAGTGTTCTCTTAACCCCCTTCACCTATTTCACCATCTCCCACCCACCTCCCATCTGGCAAGCAACAGTTTGTTCTCTATGGTTAAGAGTCGGCTTTTGGTTTATCCCTTTTTGTGTTGTTTCTTAAATTCTACATATAAGTGAAATCATATGGTATTTGTCTTTGACTTGTTGCACTTAGCATTATACATTAGATCCATCCATGTTGGATGGACCTAATGGCAAGATTTCTTTCTTTTTTTATGGCTGAGTAATATTCCACCGTATAGATATACCACATCTTTATCCATTCATTGACTCGTGATTGGAGCATTTAGTTCATTACAGTTAATTATTGATAGGTTTATACTTATTGCCATTTTATTACCTATTTTATGGTTGTTTCTGTAGTTCTTCTCTGTTCCTTTCTTCTTTTGCTCTCCTCTCTCATGGTTGGTTGGCTTTCTTTAGTGATACACTTGGGTTCCTTTCTCTTTAGTCTTTGAATATCTGCTATGGGTTTTTGATTTGTGGTCACCATGAGGTTTGTATATAACATCTTATGCATATAGCAGTGTACATTAAGTTGATGGTGGCTTAAGTTTGAACCCATTCATTACTCCCTCACACCACCTTTTAGGCATATGGTGTCATACTTTACATTCTTATATTTTGTGAATCCCTTGACTAATTTTTATAGATATACTTAATTTTACTGCTTTTGTTCTACTTACTTTTCTTACTCCTACTCTGGTCTTTCCTTTCCACTCAAAAAGTCCCCTTTAACATTTCTTATAGGGCTGCTTTAGTGGTCATGAACTCCTTTAACTTTCGTTTGTCTGGGAAACTCTTTATCTTTCCATCTATTGTGAACAACAACCTTGCTGGATCGAGTATCCTTGGCTGTGGGTTTTTTTTTTCTTTCAACACTTTGAATATATCATGCCACTTTCTTCTGGCTTACAAAGTTTCTGCTGAAAAATCAGCTGATAGCCTTCTGGGGTTTCCCTTGTATATAGCTGTTTTCTTTTCTCTTGCTGCTTTTAAAATTCTCTCTTAATCACTACTTTTTGCTATTTTAATTATTATGTGTCTTGATGTGGACCTCCTTGTGTCGATTTTGTTAGGGGATCTCTGTGCCTCCCAGATCTGGATTTCTTTTTCCTTCCCCAGATTCAGGAAGTTTTCAGCTGTTATTTCTTCAAATAAATTTTTCTGCCCCCTTCTCTCTCTCTTCTCCTTCTGGGATTCCTATAATGTGAATGTTATTGCACTTGCCAATGTTGCTGAGTTCCCTAAGTCTATTTTCATTTATTATTATTATTTTTTCTCTCTCCTGTTCAGCTTGATTGCTTTCTATTACTCTGTCCTTGAGGTCCCTGATCCATTCTTTTGCTTCCTCTAGTCTATTATTTATTCCACCCAGTGTATTGTTAATTTTAGTTATTGAGTTCATCATCTCTGAATAGTTCCTTCTTATGTTTTCTGTCTCTTTGTTGAGGGTCTCATTGAGATCCTCCACTCTTTTCTCAAGTCCAGTGAGTATCTTTATGACCATTACTTTATTTATTTTCCTTTTAGAGAGAGGGAGAGTGCATGAGTGGGGGGATGGGGAGCAGGGTGAGGAGGGGCAGAGGGAGAGGGAGAGAGAGAATCTTAAGCAGGCTCCACACCCAGTGTGGAGCCTAATGTGGGGCTCAGTTTAACCACCCTGAGATCATGACCTGAGCCAAAATCAAGAGCTGAATGCCTAGGTGACTGAGCCACCCAGGAACCCCATGACCATTGCTTTAAATTCTCTATAAGGCATATTACTTATCTCTGCTTTGCTTTGGTTTTTTGCTGTGATTTTGTCCTGTTCTTTCACTTGGGACATATTCCTCTGTCTCCTCATTTTGTGTAACTCTGTGTCTGTTTCTGTGTGTTAGGAAAGTCAGCTTCATCTCCTGCTCTTGAAAGTAGTGGCCTTATGAAGAAGAGTTCCTGTAGTGCTCTGCAGTGCAATGTCCCCTGTTCATCAGAACCTGGCACTTCAGGGATGTCTCCTATGTGTGTTGTGTGTGCCCTGCTGTTGTGGCTGAGCCCCTTTTGCCCTCAGTCCAGTCGTCTGCGATGACTCTCCTTGTGTGTTGTGGGCAGGGTTTGGTCCCTGTGTTTTAGTGGACTGGTCTGGGGTTGCCTTGGGCTTGAGTTAGACCAGGTGTTTGCCAGAGATGCAGTAGCATCAAACTGCAGGAGAATGTGGGGGCAGGGTGTTCAATGTTGGCAAGGTCTATTGTGGGTGGGGACCTCTGCTCCAGGTCTGGAGGGGGTGTGTCCACAGGAGAACTCAGGGGCAGGGTGCACTCTTAGCTAGTTAGGTAGTGGGTGTTGTGCCACACTGGTTCTTGCCTTTCCTTGCCCTTTCATTGATTGAATTTTCCTAGTAATTTTTGATTGAATGATAAAAATTGTGTATAAATGTTTTGGAGATTATTTGAGACTTGAATGACTTTATCTTTCTTCCAAGAGAATTTCCTTTAGCTTCTTTCAGGCAGTAAGTGTAGGGGCTGATCATTTCAATACAATCAGAACTTAAGCTGATTAAAGCTCAGCTTAGGTTTTCATAAGGGCTTATATATTTCTACATACTCCTACATAGAACAACATGTATTCTACAAGGAGTAACCGTTTAGGGGTCATAATTGGAAGCCTCAAGATTTAGGAAGACCCTCCTTGGGGGGCCCTATAGTCCAATCTCTGTCTCCCCAGCTCTGTGATGCTTCTGAAATCAATGTTCTACCTCTCAGCCTCTCTCCTGCTACTTTTGAGTAAAAGTACCTGCAGGGAAAAGTGACTTCCATTCTCTTGAAGGATCTTGGTCTTTGAAGTCCTTACAGCTTTGGTTGTCCTCTGATACTTTTGAACAGTTGTGTCTCATTATTTTGTCTACATTTTCTAGTTATTGATGGGAGATGTCTGAAAAAGCCATTTGTTATAAGAAGAAGATATTACCTACAAGTTGCATTCTTTAAAATTAGTTTTCAGTGGTTTTTGTTGTTGTTGATGTTTAGTTTTAGGGATTCTGCAATTGATCATTCTGAAATGAAAGCTATTTCTGAATTCTGAGCTGTAGCAATCTTAGGTGTAAGTGGAGAAATGCTCTCAGTGAAGTTTCGGTGGTCTGTTATTTATTTTAGCAGGTAATTTTACAGCACTGTGTTTGTGATCAACATACTCATTTCAGAGAGGAAGAAACTGAGGCAAGGACAATTGGAAGCCAAGGTATATAAGAAACAAATGAAGCCATGAATAGAGTTTGGGTTTGTGTGCTCTCATCTTAAGCTCAGAAAATCTTATATATTTTTATTTTCTTATAGTATTTTGCTGATATTCATAAATCACCCAAATGTTTTAGACTTTTCTCCTAAAACCTGTCATGTATGCTTTTGGCTGAGATTTTGGCTTTCTTATATTCCATCTCTTTGCATTGTTTAGGTGACTCTGAATATCTCCACATTTTAACTCAGTGGGGTCATCTTGTGTAAACATATACACAGCAGGAAAATCAGCATTCTTTCAAATATATGTAGAAATTCCTGAGCATGACTTCCATTTTTCCTCGTCACCCTGTCTTCAGATTTTAATTTTGCTGAATTCTTGTCTATGTGGCTCCTGTGTTTGTCATCTTTCCCCCATTGTCTCTGTGCTCTTTTCAGCCATGACCCTAATGATGTGGACCCCTTCCAAGCTCTGCTTCAGTGGGGTCATGTTGATAGCTTGGAAATGACCATAGTGGGAGGATTTACACCATGGGAATTGGGAAATACTACCTTTCAAGGCTTTTATTTCCCAGAAGGCAAGTTGTTAGACATTTACCAGCACACCCATACCCTGATCCCTCCATGTAGCATGGTACCCTCTACTCAGGGACAGAGGTAGGTTTGGTGCCACTGGAGTGGGGTTGCCTCACCCACTGCTGGGTATTGCAATGTGAGAACAGAACATTAACTCTTCTTATTCATAAAAGTCTCTTGACTATTCCTGTTTCCACGATCACTGCCTTATTCATCTCCAAATCAGGTGCTCGTGGCTCACAAGGATGGTTGGGAAAGAGTAGGAAGGGAGTCATTCCTCTTGCGTTTTCTTTCCCTCAGCCCACAGTTGGCACAACTACAGGGAGCATCATTCATGGTATACTGTATCCCTCAGCCCATGAGTGGAGTCCCCAGCACAGTGCAAGGTAGTGATGTCCAACCTGTATCCCGATCCCAACAGTGATGTGTTTTCCAGGTCTGCCTTATTTTGCAGCGCACGGAATTGAGATACAGACCAAACTGAGGGTCATGAAGTCAGTACTTCACAGGAGAAGCAAGTATGAACCTCAGGGTGGCCGGGCACACTGTCCACAGAGCTAATGAGAAGAGTCATTGCTCTTCCCGCCCCCGCCACCACCGCGGGGTTTCTCTGTGGGAGCTCCCCTAGAACATGGTGGATGGTGAAGCTGGGGTTCAACTTCCCTCATTGGTGTGTATGTGCAAGTGATGTAAGCGTTTATGGTTTTTGTTTTTTAACCTGTAAAATGAGTAATTTCTATCTTTTTTAACAACCACAACAGAACCAATTATTTTGGTTAATCTTTATAAGAATCCTGTAGGGTCAGCACAATACAATGATTTCAATAGCGGCCATCAACTGATTATTTCTTATCTGCCATCACTGTCTGGGTGCTTTACACAAATTACCTTCTTTAATTTTTACAAGACTCTATGGGGTGGGTGAAGGAAACAGAATCTACTGAAACTTTAAAATGATCCGTCTAAGGCATTACGGGAAACGATGGAAACAGGATTCGAACCTAACCTAGGAGTCTAAACCGTGCATTCTTAATCACTGTTGCCTCTCAGAGAAAGAGAGAAAGATGAGGAAAATGCATTAGTGCTATGTTGTTTGCTTCTCAGAGAGGACAGGGGATGAGGTTTGCCTCCTGCGTGGTCCTCAGGGCTGTGGCTGGGGCTGTGGGGTGGGGGCCAGTGTGGATATGGCCGCATTTCTGCTTACTCTACCCCCCTCCCCCCAGGAAGTTTCGCGGAGACAGGGCTGCAGTTCTCCAGGGAGGGAGGTGCTTCTTGCCAGCTGCAGTCTTTAATTGCAGCCCTCCAAGGGGATTAGCACCACGGAATTTGTGTACAGACCAAACCTGGGTGTCACAAAGTAAATATTTCACATTTCATGTTAAATCATATCCTAAAACAAGTGTGAAGAATTGGGATTCAGTGAGAAACACACATTTCAGGGACTGAAACGGGTTTTGATTGGGGTGAAATCCAACCATCACTCTGCCCTGTCTCCACCTTTTCTTGGGGGTGTCTGGCCATTCTGTGCCAAGAGTGTCAGGGGATGCATCAAACAGCAAGAGGTGATGAGGTGGTGGGGTGCGCCGGCTGGATGGAATGCTGTTAGCCGCACAGGCATCCTGGACTCAGGGAAATACAGTGGGGTTTGGGGCTTGAGAAAAGATGCTCTTCTGGTTGTGCATGAAAATGAACAGAAGGGGAGAGTAGGGCCAGGAAGAGTGAAGATGGAGAAATGTAGTATCTATGAGACTAATGCAACATATTTTTACAGTGACACAGAATTACAGCCCTGGGCGGTGTTCCTTAGATGCTTGCATTTACGGAGCAGCTAGCCTTATCTAGTCTTTACAAACAATGGTGCTGCTTGCTTTTATGCTGGGGTTGGCTGTCTGCTTTTTATATGAATCGTTGTGTGTATCACATGTGCTTCACCATTCTGGGGGTGGGCCCTGTGCAAAGCATAATCCTGGTCAGGGCCTGGAAGACCTTGCCCACCATCCCCTCATTCTCACATTTCCTGGCTATGAGCTCTGGTCTGTGACGCTTTCAGACAAAAGCTGGGCTCTGGATGCACAGGAGAGCCAGGGAGAGGGTCTGATGTCTCGGGGAAGGGGGTGGGGAGGAGTGGACCCATGACCGCATTAGCCTGTGAGCCAAGCACCCGGGAAGGCTGAGGCCAGCCTTGCAAGAGCATCAGCAGGACTCTCCCAGGCTAGAGGGTACAGATCATGTTTGGTTCCTCCGTTCTTACATTGCGTAAGTGTGTGTGTGTGTGTGTGTGTGTGTGTGTGTGTGTGCGCGCGCGTGCTTATTTAACTAAGGTATTTGAGATTTTTTTGGTTTTGCTGTTGTAATTCTATAACAAAAACTGGTAGGATAACTTCATGAGAAAACCATTTTTTTTTCCAATCAAGATTTCTGTATAAGGAGTTTCCTTTATGTTGTATGTGCTTGACACATAAATACTTGTAACTCTACGAATCATGATTGATGCCTGATGTGTTCCTGACTGCCCTGGTGGCATTGGGGTTCCCCTTCGCTGTCCCCCGTAGCCAGTTTTCAAGGACAGCATGGGTGTCTCCCATGAGAGGGAGGCTCACCAGAAGGTGGGTGTGGGCCCTGCTGTCGTACTTCTACCCATAGCGTTTTGTAGAAAATGTGATTCTCGGGGCGCCTGGGTGACTTAGTCAGTGAAGCGTCTGCCTTCGGCTCAGGTCATGATCCCAGGGTCTTGGGATTGAGCCCCACGTTGGGCTCCCTGCTCAGTGAGGAGTCTGCTTCTCCCTCTGCCCCTCCCCTGCTTGTGCTCTCTCTCTCTCTCAAGTAAATAAACAAAATCCTAAAAAAAAAAAAAAGATGTGATTCTAGTTTACCCCTTGGGTTCAAAGCTCTGCAGAGACCCCCGTAGGCTTATACCAAGGCTATGTCCTTTAGACCACAAGAGAGGGTAGTATAATCCTGCTGGGACCGCCGGCCCCCCCCCCGCCCGGCTTCCCTCTCCTGGTCAGTGCGGGGTCTGCAGAACTTCGGCACTGACTGGATGAGTCTGCTAGGGCTGTGTAACAAAGTGTCTCACGGCGGGGGCTTCAACAACAGACATTTATTGTCTCACAGTGCTGACGTCTAGAAGTCTGAGATCACAATGTGGACAGAGTCTGTGTCTTCTGAGGCTTCTCTCCTTGGCTCATGTCTCCACGTGGCCTTCTGTCCGTGTGTGTCTGTGCCCCTGTCTCCTCTCCTGAAAGGACGCAGTCAGATTGGATTAGGGCCCACCCTGGGACTGCGTTTTTAACTTCACATCTCTTTGAAAACCCCATCTCCAAATACAGTCACATTCTGAGGTCCTGGGGGTTAGGGCTGCCACAGGTGAATTATGGGGGGCACAACTGAGCCCATGACACTAATCAAGAATGGCCAAACTCCCAGTGAACATGACAGGTGGGTGACCCTCAGTGGGCCTGTGGGGGAGCGGAGAAGACCGTCCCTATCGTCAGCAGGTGGCAGAACTCTGGGGCTGCTGAGCCTACCGGGCCAGGCTGCTTGCACCACTTGCCCTCCAGCCTTTCTTTGCCTGTGACCCCTGACCTCTGACCCTGCATCTGCTCACACCCTCTGATCACCTGCCCCATTCCTCTTGTTTATCTACCAACCCAGATGCCTTGCCCTTCATTTCTTCTACTTGGGGCACTTGGAAGAGTGGTCTTGGTTACCCTGGAATTCCAGGTCAAACTTTTATCCTTTTAGCCCCAGCTTTAATCCCTGTGAAAATCCTTCCCCCTCCTTCCGGAGGAACCAAACATGATCTGTACCCTCTAGCCTGGGAGAGTCCTGCTGATGCTCTTGCAAGGCTGGCCTCAGCCTTCCCGGGTGCTTGGCTCACAGGCTAATGCGGTGAGCGTGGTGTGAGCGTGAGTGTGAGAACTGGTTCTGGCAGAAGCTGAGGCGGGGAATGGGAGTGGGAGAAAACAGTGTGGGGAAGCAGAGTGCCCCCTGGGAGAGGCAGGTGGGCAAGGTGGGGGTGTTGGGGGGCAGCTCCCCCAGGTCCTTCCCACTCACGTCTCCTACTTCAGGCACAGAGGAATGTAACCTTTTACTTGATGGAAGTGGGGGTTCCGGTCTCCAAAATCCGCTGAGCCAACCGTACTTGTTATAATATAGAAAAGCCCATGGGGATATCAGGCTGTGATCTCTGGTGCTTCGTTAGTGACGGTGGGGCAGGTGTGGTGGTTCTCAGTGCTTGAGTCGAAGCAGAGGTGCCCTGTGGGGTGTGGGGACACAGAGTGACAGGTTCCTGAGTCCCACCTCACCCCACTGAACCAGAAAAGCTGGGGGTGGGGCCCAGCAACCCGTGTTTTGAACAAGTGATTCCATGTATCTGAGATCCTGTGTATCTGAGGCTACCGAGACATGCCTGGGGTATTATTTATTAACTGCCATTTAGAGCAGAGCTGATGTTGATATGAGAGAAAAGAGACATCCAGGTTACTGCTCTTACATGAAATACTGGCACTTTATCGTGTTACTCAATTCAACAAATGCTTTTAATAACTTTTATATTTACATTTTACAATATCCTTTAAGCTGCAGTGTCCGGTCAATGATGAGCCATTCCACTCATTGACAAAAATTTATTGACTCTCTGTTATGTGCCAGGCAATTTCCTAACCCTTGGGTTCAATGGTTAGCAAAACCAGAAGGCATTCTCCTGAGACTTTGTGAGAGTGTATGTGAGCATGTGGTGGTCAGAGGAGGGGTAGACATCAAATATGTCATCAGAGAAATTACAGTTGTGATTAATGCTTTAAGAAGAAGTAAAGGCAGCAGTCAAATGACCAAGCAAAGAAAATTAAAATTTCAAATCTGACACACTCTACAAAGGAGAGGTATGTGGTAGACTGACTGAAGGGTCAGGAAAACGTTTCCTTAAAGAAGTGACTTTTGAGCTTAGGTCTAAAGTGGCCCTGTGTAGGGAGGCAAGGCGACTTAAAGGAGGTGGAAGTAGGGCCTTGGTGCCAGGTTACGGATTTTAAATTTTAATCTAAGAGGAACAAGAAGCCTCATGTGTTAGTATTCACTAGGTAATGCTGCGTAACAAGCAGGCTCAAATAGCTCAGTAGCTTCCGGCCACTGCAGCTTTGCCCTGTTGGTCCTCCTCATTGCAAGACCCTGGCCGAAGCAGCAGCCTGAATTTGTATCATTCCTCTCTTATGGCGGAAGGAAAAGAGTGATGACAGAGCCCCACAATACCCCTGAGGAGGACCTCTCCCTGTGGCACATGTCACTTCTGATCATGGTCATGTTCCATTGGCCAAAGTAAAGTCACGTATCGTGAGGGGGCAGCAGTAAGGATTAGGGCCCCGTTCCAGTGGCCCTGGACATAGCTTATTACATTACTGTATTATTTGTAATAGGATTTTCCCCCAATTTCCTATATTATTTATAATATACAATACACTATATAATATAAATAATATACTTTGTAATAACATTTTTCCCCAATTTTCTTTGCAATATTACCTAAAAATTATCCTGACAGTAAATTCGTAGTAGAAATAACCTTTGTGTGATCCCTTTCCCCCCCCACTCTTAGGGTACGTAGATATTAAAACACCGTTCACAGGTCACAAAGTTTTCCTATGTTTGTCCCGGGTTATTTAGGAGAAAGAAACACACTCTTCCTTTCTGTTTCTCATTTATTGGTACAAACGTGCCTGCTTCACCACCAGCTAGAGAACATGCCTCCTTTTCCTTGGTAATGCGCTGGGGTGGGCGCCAAGGGAATCAGCCTGTCAGAACCAGACAGCATCCCCTCCACAGCCGCATCTGCAGACCCCCCTAACGGAGGCAGAGTGTTGACCACCTTCCGCATTTTCACGTCAGAAAATTGGCAAATGTAGCCAGGGATGATGAGCAGCTGAAATTACAAAGGGCTCTTGGACCGCTGAGACGGATTTTAATCCTTTTAGGATTGGCCAACCTTTTCTGAGTGTTGCTTCATCTTATGTAAATTATTGGAGTTCAAGAACATTCGTATTTATCAGACAAAACAGGATGGGTTGGAGCTTCCTTTATTGTTTCCTCCAGGGTGCTAGAGTAAATACGGTTTCAGAAAACATGCCATTTAATTTTCAAAACCTATTTTGACTGGCATCTTGGCAAAACCCCTTCTTCTCCAGGTAATACCCTTTATTTAATCCATGATTGGAGTCAGTGGACCAAGGGGTCACGTCTTGTGAGATGTCACATGTCTGCACCTTACGTGAAGTTTGGAAAGGCTCACTCAGAGTGTTTTAGTAAAAATCGAGGTATTTTGTTTTCTCACCTGAATGCCATCCAAGAAACGATTTCTCAGTTTCTTTTAATTCACACCCGAAAGCTACTACATTTGACATTCCATATTACAGCTAAATGTAAGCCCGACGAGTCATGGATAGGACTCCACAAATATTTGTTTATTGGAGGTGAGCTCCAAGAGAGCTGGGACCGCCTTCCCCTTGGCACCTGCCACAGTGATGGACATAGACGGGGTCCCAAGTTGGGTTTGCTGGATTAAGTTGCCTAAGCTTTGGTTTAGGAAGAGAGGATCTACCCCTCCGAGGACAGCTTCCACCGACCAGGTGGGCGATGAGTTTCCCATGAGCTAACTGAGCTCCACGGTGGGGAGGCTGGGCTCGGAAGTCGTGAAACCCTGCTTGGACTCCTGGCTACGGTTTACCAGCAGTGGAACCCTGAGCAGCCATGTCATCTTCCAGCCCTCATTCCATGGAGTGTGTATGGGAATGAAGTGAGGCAATCTGCAAAAAGCACCTAGATGACTAATAATAGTAATGTCAATAATGAGGACATCATAAAACCCATAATGGATTTTGTTTATAAAGCACGGGTAGATGTGAAGAACAGTTCACTTGTAAAATTAATCCTTAGTCACCTCAGGATGTAGCTCTTTGTTAGCAGCGGACTTTTTTCTGGGAGTTGTCATACCAAGACACTTTACCTGGATAAGGATGCCCGGGGACTGCATCGCTTGAGTGCTTTGTGCAATCAGACTTCTGGCAGAAGCGGGACTTTAAAGCCTTAAAGGGCCTTCGTGCATTTGGTGGTTTGTTGTGTCAACTGCAATTAACACAACCTGGAATAATCTCTGCACGTGTTAGTCCAGGAGTCGTGTCTTCCAATTTGGTTCCTCTTTTCTGCACCTCCCTGCCTTGTATGGGTGGGTTGCCCCTCCTAGGAAGGGAGCATCTCTCTACTCAGCAAGCACAGGGACAGTGGCAAAGACCTGCTTCCTGCACGTGGGAACAAACGCAGGCCAAGGCAGAATGAAGGGCACGGCCTGTGGGTACGAAGACCAAGGTGGAGTCTAAGCTCTGCAAAGGGAAGGTGCGGGCAAGTAACTGGAGGCTCAGATTCCTCATGGGAGAGAAGAGGGCTGGGGCTGCCCTCCAGCATCTTCTGGGTACCGGCTGTAAGAATGAAAGTGCCAGAATATTATTCAGCCCTGAAAAGGAAGAAAATCCTCACCCATGCTACAATATGACCGAAACTTGGGGACATTTATAAGTGGAAGAGGCCAGACCCAAAAGGACAAATAGTGCATGATTCCCCTTATATGAGGTACCTAGAATGGGTAAATCCGTGGAGAGAGAAAATAGGGTGGTGGAAGCCAGGGGCTTGGGGGAGGGGCCAGGGAGTTCACGTTAAATGGAGACAGAATGTCAGTTTGGGAGGACGGAAAAGTTCTGGAGATGGATGGTGGGTGAGGGCTGCACAATAGCCTAAAAATACTTAATGCTACTGAAATGGACACTTAAAAAGAGTTAAAACGGTAAATTTTATGTTATGTATATTTCACTGCAGTCCAAAAAATTTGCAAAAAACCCCCCACCAAACATTGCAAGGTATGGCACAAACTCAGGTTATAAGAAGAAATGTCAGTTGTCTCTTTTTTGCACAGTTGGAAGGACGGGAGGGCAGAATGAGAGGGAGTTGGGGCTCACTGATGCTCTGGTGGCCCTTTGTGTCCCCTGGCTCCGATACGGGTTGTGGTGTGTTGGTTGTGACACGGGGAACTCTCTGATCCTCAAGTGTCCTCACCTGTAAAATGAGGGGTGCCTTCCAAAAGGCCTTCAACTGCCGCCCCACCTCCGCAGCACAATTCCAAAATTTCCTTGTTTTGATCCAATTCCATTTATTCAAATAATTTTATTTTTGTTTGTTTTTATAAACACATGGGAGCAAATCCTGTTATTTGATTTTTAACTTACATTAAAAAATACCCCAAGGAAACAAAACAACACCTAGATGCCTACAGATTCTGAAAACTACCCTTTCCAGGGGAGAGATAAACACCCCAGGCCGGGCCTGCGCGGCCCAGGCGGCGGAGTCGCGGGTCCTGGAGGGGGCAGGCTGCGCTGCTCTGCGGCGCCCTCTGGCGGCCACTCCCCGTCATGGTCACCGTCCGTAGAGGGTACTCCTGGGCTAGTGCCTTGGGCAGGGTGAGGACACTTGCCTGAGGAAAAGATTTACTCAGACAAACGTGCGTCTGATGCTTCAGGTGGAGACCTGAAAAATGACATCTTTCTATTCGGGAAGTCTCTCTATCAGTGGCCAGTGATGAAGATACCAGAAAAAAGTGGCCCATTCATTATATTTATGTTGTGTGTTATTACACCACAGAGAGTAAAGTCAATGAGAAGAATAAGTAATTGAAACAAGCATTTTTTTTTCCCTTGGCAGAAATTCACTCATTAGCAATATACCTTTTTACAAAGGGAGATTAGATAAATTAGAGATTAGAGAAAATGGAACAGATGTTTTTCCTCTGATAAGCATCATTCTATAAGAAAATGCCGGAGACTTAGAACCAGTGCAGAAAGCACGATGCACATTTTTTTCTTCTTTTTTTGGTGCTAGCGTATTTTTAGAAGGCAAAAAAATACTAGGCGGAAGGGAGAGCTGACCCGGCTCAGGGGCACATTCTGACAACCCTCTGTCACGCCCATAGTGATATAACTAATAATTGTACCTTCCATCTTGTGAGCACCTGCTAGGTGCTCTTTGAGCCTGGTGCTAGGTGTTTTGTGGACATTATCTTTAATCCTTTTAATAACAGCAGGGTGGCAGCTACTACTACCTCTGTTTTACAGGTGGGAAAGGATACTGTGGCTCTGAGAGCGATACTAGTTTGGTCATGATGAAGGAAATCATGTCCCCACCAGCAGCATCAGCATCACCTGGGAGCTTGTTAGAAATGCACATTCTTGGCCCCATCCCATACCTACTGAGTCCGAGACTTGGTTTTGTGGTGGTGGTGGTGGTGGTGGTGGTGGTGGTGGTGGTGGGGGAGCAGTCTGTGCTTTAATAAGCCCTCCAGGTGATTCTGTTGCTGCTGAAGCTTGAGAACCACTGAGCTAGAGCACTGCTTCTCAACCCTCGCTGGGCATCCGAATCCTCTGGGAAGCTTAAAAAAACAGAACCACAGATGCCTGAATCCCAACCCCAGGAGACTTAGATTTAATTGGTCTGGGCTGGGGCCCAGGTAATTCTAATGTGCAGCCAGGAGTCAGAAGCACTGGGGGGAGAGAAAGGGCATGGTGGGAATTGGATTCGGGATTGTCTCTTCTTGTCCTGTCTTGTCTTTACACCTCTGCTTGTTACCACCCGACTCGCTGTGCCAGAGCCTGCCTCGACGGCGGGCAGAATATGGAAGACATCCCCCTGGCTGTGTCTAGAAGGCAGAAGTGGCCGGCAGTGAGCGAGGCAATCCCACGGGGCCAGGTGATGTGGCAGGCACAGGGCCGGCTCATCAGGAAGGGGTCCACCATCCCTTTCCGCCGCGTGGCTTGACCAGAGTTGGCTGTGGGGCTTCTGGGGAGATTCGATTTTCCCCTAAGAGTGAGCTACAGGAAGAGACCCCAGACCAACAGTCTGTCTTCTTCCTCTGAACTTCGTTGTGCCTGGAGGGAAGCCTGCACACTCTGGACCTTCTTGCTCCATGATGAACCTGCCTGGGCACGGCAGGGAGGGAAGAGGGGACGAACCTGTCCCCATGAGCAGATGGGAGCCCTGAGACCCCTCTGCCTCTGGGCTCAGCCACGATCGAACACATTCCCTGGCTGGGTTAGAAGCCCAGCTCAAGCAGGCTGTCGTAGGCAGCCAACACACCACCTCCCTAAATCCCGCCCACCTTTCCCACCTGTCATCCAAACCCTGCTGCTTCTGTCAAGGCTTCCCCAGTTGAAAGAACTCTAGCTCAGTTATGATCTCCCAGACGTCTCCCTTGTTCCCCTCCTCTGCAACGTATCATGTTCAGTTTTGTGATGCAGCTATTTCCATGCCTGTCATCTTTCTCTGTAAGATGTTGAGACCCACGTTAACTTTGGCATTTGTCACACTGCCTAGGACACGGTCTGGTGGGGCCTGGGCACGCTCCGTGATCAATAACTAGTTATTACGTAATGAACAAACCGAGGGTTGTAGATATCGTTCAGAAATGGGGGTAGAATCTCAGGGTGTCAGGTCTGGAAGAGGCTTTCCAGAGGCAAGTGAGGAGCCAGAGTCCCCAGAAGTGACTCACAGGGTCAGGTCAGCATCTAGAGGGCAGGGATTGGATGTCTCTGGAGTCATGATTTCCATAACCAGACTGGCCCCTTTCTAACTCTGTTAGTCCTTGGTTAGAGTTTTCTTTTCTGGAACTGCAATGTTGGTTTGATTCATTATGTCACCAGCTTTTGACACAGGGAGGTGGCCTTGCATGTCCCAGCCTTTTCGTTCTTACGGGTGTCTTTTCAGTTCCTTCCTCCAGGTAGGAGGGAAGAATCCACCTCCTCCCCTAACAAAAGCTTTATAACAGGGCCAATGTAGAGGGCACACTCACAGGACAGAACTATTAGTGATGGTAATATTTATTCAGTTGTTTGTTTTGCCATTCATTTCTCAAGTCAACACACGTTTATTGAGTATCTACTGTGTATCTACCAGACACTCCGTTTAATGAACCAATGGGAAATGAAAGTACTACTGTTTACAAAGTTTTGCTGCTGGGAAAATATGTTTCTCTAGAAGCACTGAGGAAAAGCTCCTAATTCAGCACCGGGGAAGGGTGTCTGTCAGAGCACCCCAGGGGAAGCGGTGAGTACGCTGCATAGTGTGGAGGGGGGGAGGGCACGCCAGCACAGGCTTCGGTGCCCTGCTGGGTTTGGGAGGGGCGGGGGGCCGGGAGGTCCATGCAGCTCAGTGTCACAGAGCTGGTGGAAATGCGGAAGGAGAGGTGAGTTTGGATTTTATCCCCAGAGCACAGGGAGCCGTCCAAGGAGTTAGAGTGGGGAGCGGCACACTAGGTTTTACAAGGAGATTTGCTTTTAACTTCGGGAAATGGGAAGCTGTAAGCAGAGAGGACCATGAGCCTCTGTGTATCCATCACCCAGTTTCAACACTGATCACTTCATGGCCAACTGTGTTTTTCTTCTCCCCCTCGCTCTCCCACACCCCACCTGAGGTTGTTCTGAAGCAAGTCCCAGACATCGTATCATTTCTACTGTAAACATTTTCACATGTTATCTCTAAAAGAGAAGGACACCTTGAAAAAAAAACCCAACCATAATATCATCATGCTAAAAACTTAACAATTCCTAAATAACACAATGGATCCAGTTAGTTCTTAAGTTCCCCCTGATTTTCATCTATATGTGAACAAACTGATTTTCATATATCTATGAACAAATTATATTTTACAGTTTGTTCAAATCAGTATCCAGTAAGGTCCATATACTGCCATTGGGGGATGTATTATAAGTCTCATAATCTGTACCCCCTTCATCTCTCTTTCTCTCCTTCTCCCTTTATATTTCCCTGTGGTGTTTTTTTGGCCCTGTAGTCTTTCCCGCAGTTCAGATGAACTGATTGCTTCCTGGTGGTGTCATTAACCTGTTCCTCTGTCCCCTGTAGTTCCCGTGTATTGAGGAGTGGATGAAATTTGAGTGTGGCTCTTCGGGTGAGTGAACCTCACGGGTGGTATCTTGGTTCATGGCACTCTGGTAATGCCACTAATTTTTTTCATGGTGCCCCTCAGCCAAAAGAATACTAAACAGTTCAGTTGATTAAGTAGTCCTATATACATATATATATATATTTTAAAGATTTTTTATTCATTTATTTGACAGAGAGAGAGACAGCGAGAGAGGGAACACAAACAGGGGGAGTGGGAGAGGGAGAAGCAGGCTTCCTGCCGAGCAGAGAGCCTGATGTGGGGCTCAGTCCCAGGACCCTGGGATCATGACCTGAGCAAGGCATGACCAAGGCAGACGCTTAATGACAGCCACGCAGGCACCCAAGTAGTCCTATATATATTTTTTTAGAGAGAGAGAGAGAGAGTGTGCACAGAGTGGGAGGAGCAGAGGGAGAGGGAGAGAGAGAATTTTTTTTAAGGATTTATTTATTTATGTTAGAGAGAGAGAGAGCATGCATGGTGGGGAGGGGGAGAGGGAGAGAGAGAATCCCAAGCAGACTCTGCAACAAGTGTGGAGCCTGACGTGGGGCTTGATTCTATGTCCCTGAGATCATGACCTGAGCCAAAACCAAGAGTCAAATGCCTAACTGATTGAGCCACCCAGGCACCCCAAGTAATTCTATTTTTATTTAAAAAATATTTATATATTTTAGAGAGAAAGAGAGAGCATGAACAGGGGAAGAGGGAGAGGGAGAGGGGTGGGGGGGAGAGGGAGAGAGAGGATCTCCAGCAGACTCCCCCTGAGTGAGGATCCTGACACAGGGCTCGATCTCACAACCCTGAGCTCATGACCTGTGCTGAAATCAAGAGTTGGACACTTAAGCATCTGAGCCACCCAGGCGTCCTCCAAGGAGTCATATTTTTAAACAGCTTAGTATTTATGTTCTAATAACTTGGTGGCCCTTTGGGAACTATGCATTATTTAAATAAGAAATATTTCCCTTGCATTCTTAGCCACAATATTTTACACCTTGGGCATGGAATAGCTTTTCACACCTTGGATCATATTGGACTCTGCCACCCTCATTTCCACTATTGCACTGATTTTTGCAAGGTTTTACTTTTTTGGTGGTAAAATATACATAACAGAAGACTTACCATTGCAACCCGTTTTAAGTATATGATTTAGTGGCACTAAGTACATTCACAGTGTTTTACAACCAGCACCATCATTCATTTCCAGAATTTTTTCATCATCCCAAACTGAAACTCTGTACCTATTAAAGACTAATTAACATTAAATACTAATGCCCCATCCTCCCCCTCCCTCAGCCCCTGGCAACCACCATTCCATTTTCCGACTTGAGGAAATTGACTACTCCAGGTACCTCATAAAAGTAGAATCACACAATATTCGTTCTTCAATGTTTTTTTTTCCTAGCATCACACTTTCAGGATTTGTCTATGTTGCAGCATGTATTAGTACTTAGTTCCTTTTTAAGACTGAATAATATTCCATTGCCTGTAGAGGCCACATTTTTTTTATCCATACCTCTGTTGATGGACATTTGGGTTGTTGCCACATGTTGGCTATTGTGAATAGTGCTTCTGTGAACCTTGGCGTGCACACATCTGTGGAGTCTCTGCTTTCATCTCTTTTGGGTCTATAACAAGGGACTTACTTTTGTCCCAGTAATCTGGGAAGCCCAGCTTCACAAAGACATGATGTCATTGAAAGGTATGTAGCATGATCTAATGAGGAAGGTAGGAACTGCCTTGGGCTTGTAGTTTGCACAGGGCCTGACAGACAACTTCTGCATTTTTCCTTCAAAAATTTAAAATCTGTGGCAGCTGTGTGAGTTGAAGGCAGTGCCTCAGCCACAGTTTGGGTTGGAAATCTCAGGTGTGACGTTTACATTTGAAAAAGATTGTCTGACTCTGAGGGGTTGAGGAGGCTGGGGACTCAGCTGCCAGTGAACGGAGGCAGGGGTATTGGAGGGGGTGAGGGGGGCTGGATTTGAGAGGTGTTGAGTGAATGGTGTGACCTTTAGTGAGGTTAGTGTTCATTAGTAGGGAGACCTTTTTCAGAGTCATCAAAGGCCTGGCATCTACAGAGAAGCATTGTGTGGGAGCCAACTTTTGTCTTTAAACAGCTGTGGGACAATCCACCTTCAGGTGGAGGGTGACCTCTATCACAGGCTTGAGTAGTTCTTGGATGCAGCTTCAATCTTTTTATCATTTCAAGGTACTTCATGGATAAATAAGTCTCTTCAGTAAACCTGTTCTTTTGCTTTACTTTAGCTTGGATCTTCTACCCGGAAAAGTCGAGGAGAGATAAGTTGAGAATTGTTGACATCAGACTTCAATTGGGGGACAGAGATCCCAACCCCATTAGAATCCTCTTGTTCACCAGATCAATAGAATTAAAATTCCATTTATGGTTATAAATTTAGTAGGAAAAAAAGAATCCAGTGTTTTGTCTAATTCTTGATGGATTTCCAAAATTGCCTTAATGACTGATAGGAAGCATTTGGGCTGATACTTCTGTTCTTGTTTCAAGAGTAATGTATAACTGCCAGTTGCTTCTGATGACACTGTTAAAAAAATATCAAGTGACCCCTGAGGTGGCTCTGCTAGAACTTGGGTGATCATCCCATATGCTAGGATCAGGTCCTGGTTAGAGTCATCTGTTGGTTTTATGCAGAAGTCGTTCTTTGAAAGCCATGCTGTTTTTTGTTGTATTATGGGGCTCTGCACAAGCCAGGAGGAGACCAGACCCAGCATTAGCACTTGTGTGAATTACCACGTCTGTCCTCATCTGTGAAATGGGGTAGTGATACCTACACAACCACCTGCAAGGGGTGGTTGCCAACCTCCCTGATATCGCCCTTGAAGAGGAGCTTTACAGAGCATCAAGGGCCAATTAGGCAACACCCTAAATCAGGAATCCATGGCCTGAAGCAGGCTGTAAGCTGTGGAAACTCAAGAAATCAGACACCCAGCCCTCTCTCCATAGGTAGCAGCCGGTGACATCCATTTCCCCACAGCCCAGAGTTCTCACAGCTCTGGCCTGAGTAGAGTTAGTGCGGGTGCTGTTGTGTTTATTTGAGAGTCGACACATCCCTCTACTGCATCAGCTACAAAGAGAAGCATTTAGGTTGGACCATTCCACAATATTTATAGAGCACCTCCTAGGAGCCGGACATTGTTCTGCTTTCTGCCAACACCAGGAGAACAAATAGACATTATTTCTGTTCATAGGGGGCCTATAGTGAGGGAGAGAAAGACATAAAAAAACCAACGGCAACAGCAAATAACCCCACACGAATAAATAGGTGAGTAAGAGCTGTGACAAATGCCATGAGGGAGAACTGAAGGGTGTGAAGAGAGATCGAACAGGAGGGAAGGCCTCTTTGAGGAGGTGGCCCCCGGACTGAGACAGGCAGGTAATGAGGCGGGCTGGGCGGGGTGCACAGGGGAGGGGAGAGGAGGAGGCAACAAGGACACAACACTGTCCAGGTCACTGGCTGGTGCCGCTGAATGCAGGGTGCACCGCTTACTGGGGGCACATGGGCCCAGGGCTGGGCTGGTTTCCTAGGGCGACAAGCTAGGTGGCTTAAACAATAGAAATTTATGTAATTTCTCTTTTGGAGTCTAGAAGTCTGGAATCAAGGTGTCAGGTGGGCTGTGCTCTCTTTGAAGTCTCTCTCCTCCCCTCTTCCTTCTAGCGCCCCCAGGTATTTTTGTGGCTGGTGGCAACATCACTCCATCTCTGCCTCTAACCTCACAGGAGGTTCTTCCCGAGTCTCTGTGTCTTCACAGGGACTTCTTCTTTTAAAGACCTCAGTCTCATTGATGAAGAGCCGACCCTACTCCAGTATGACCTCATCTTGACTAATTACATCTGCAACAAGCCTATTTCCAAATAAGGCCACATTTGGAGGTACTGGGGGTTAGGATGTCAACATATCTTTCTGGGGGGCACAATTCAACCTGCGATCTTTGAGATGCTTGTAGACCTTTCAGTCGAGACAGGCAGTTGAAATTCAGAAATGAGGCCTGGGTTTAGATACAAGATGAAAATGGAGGAAATCCTCTAGGGAGAAAATGTTGGGTAAGAAGACAGAGGCCCTGAGCTCAGACCTGAGGACCTGCAGAGGCCAAGAAACTTGTGAAGAAGATTGAAAAGGGATTTTTTAAAAAAAAGATTTATTTATTTTGAGAGAGAGAGAGCGCAGAGGGGGAAGTAGAGGGAGGGAGAGAAAGAGACTTCCAAGCAGATGCCCTGCTGAGTACATAGCCCGACTCAGGGCTCGATCTTACGATTCTGAGATTATGACCTGAGCGGAAATCAAGAATCAGACGCTCAACCAACTGAGCCACCCAGGTGCCCCTGAAAATGGATTTATGTATGTTGAACCTTGTTTTCTTTTGCAAACTAGACAGTTTCCAGTCTGGGGCCCGCCAGGTCTTAAGAATTCTGGATTTTTGAGGCTAAATATATGTTACTAATTACTGTTACTCATAATTAATGATTAATGCAATTTGGGCTCCTGCTACTTAACAAAAAACTTTGATTAATCCTTTTGCAAAGTAAACACTCCTTTTCTAATGAGAGGATTCAACCACTTAACATGTTAATTTTGACTTTATAATTCCATCTATCAGTTGCACCCACTGAAGCCCCTCTTGCTGGACTGACTCCTGGAAGGTACTGAAGGATACTATTATTCCAAAGCAGTTGATAATCGAGAAGCACATTGAGATGAAAACAGACAGTTGTACACAGGCCAGAACTAATGGGTAAATTTCCATGATGTCTGTCTACTGGGTGGAACCTCCTTTGAAATGAAATGATGTGATTGTTCAGTATTGTGGTTGAGTTTGAGTGGGATGCCAAGGGGGATAGGGTACAGGAACCACTGTGCTCAGTATGTCACGCATGCTCTCCTGGGAGAGATGTTAATATCATCCCACACTAGGAGCAAGGAAATGGAAGCTCTGAGATTAAGTGATTTACCCGAGGTCGAACAGTACAGCTGGGATTTTCTTTTTCTTTCCCAAAGTATGCCTTCAATATAGTCTATCTGACCACTGAAGGAATCTTGCCAGGGCCTGCCCCGGTCACATTTGTGAGGCAGAGTGGCTCACTGGGTTGTAGAATAAAGCAGCAGACTTACCTATGGAAGGATAGGGCTGCTGTCCAGGCCTTGTGAATCATCTGGGGGACCTTGGGATCTTTATCTGTAATGCATGCCAGGTACACCACTGAGCCTACTCATTCAAAATCTCCCCACTGGGGGTGGGCGAAATTTTTATTTGGGAAAATACCCCCAGGAGGTTTTGATGTACACTCTTCTTCCAAATGAGGATGGTCTCTGTTGGCCCTTGGTTGTGGGGGTGACATGCTAGCTGAATGGGCCCTGCCTCTAGCTTTGCTGAAGGGCCTGGTGAGTTCTCAGATCATGTGAAGCTTTCACCTAAAGCTAGAATTAATTGTAAGCTAGGAAGTCTTGATTTCCCATGTGGGGGAAGCAGGTAATGCTGGGTGAGTAGCAAGGTGGTTCGTTCTAGCTGAGCGTTTGGCTGCCTGAACAGAACTGGGGGTCATGGGCTGAGAAGTCGGAGAGGTCTGGGACTGAATCCCAGCTCTACTGGCCATGACTTTGGGTGCATTATTCAACATCTTTGGGGTTTGTTCTTCATATCCAAAAATGGGAATATCCCCTTCATAAGGTTAAGGATAATCTCAATTATTATGAAATAATGAACCCCCATTATGAAATGGTACAAAGCATGTTCCACTACCTTGCTAAGGTGACCAACCCGTACAGTGTGCCTGGGGACTTTCTGGTTTAAACCTAAAAGTCCCTTGCCTTGGAAAACCCTTCAGTCCTAGCCAAACTGGAGCAGTCAGTCACTCTGTGCTTGGCACAGTTTAGATGCTCAACAAAACGGATGAATAACCTCTGTTGTCACCTTCCCTCAAGCCCCATCTCATCAGTACACCGAAGCCAGCTTTTCCATGAGTCAAAGCAAAGGAAGTCTTCCTTGTCCTTTCTGTGTCCCTTGAGATGCTGTTGAAAGGGTGACTCTGTAAATTGTACCTCTGACCTAGACCAGGTTTTGCCTGAACCCCCTTGTGACATGCATCCTGCATTTGCAAAATTACCCATTGGAGCTGAAGTGCAAATAGTATGCATAGAACATGGTACAACTTAGTCTTTGGGGGGAAGCAAATGACCTTATCAGGCGTGCTGGCCCGGTGGTTACTTCTCAGTTTATGGGTGAACAGGGCAAGGCAGAAAGCTTCTTGAATCTAAATCCTCTGGGTCATAGGAGCTGAGGCAGGTTAACAATGCCCCCAGGAAAGATTCCCATTTCTGTGTAAGGAAATACTGAGCTACCCATGAGCAATCTATATACAGAACTAAGCTCCTGAAATTGTGCTAAATCATTTGATTTAAATAGTGGTCTATCTAGGGATGAAGACCTAGGCAGTGTAGATTTCCGTTAATAATGAATGATTTGCCATATTCTAATCCTGTTAAGCATATAGCTCTTCTGCAAATGTATTAGTGACAGTGTGTGTTTGTGAATTAAGCCCTTGGTGTATCAGGTTTATGAGTCTAATTGTCTATTCAAAAGGCTATCACTTTATCACGTCATGAAAATTAAAAAGGCCCCTTTTGTTGGAGTGTTTTGTTAATCCTCCGAATGGTATTTTCTCTTTCTTTCTCATTTTCTTTTTATTGAGATTTATTAGGATTTAAATGCAATGGAAGCAAATCCTGCCATTCCACTGAAATTGATTATTAAAATAACACTGATAATTACACACAGGTAACAGACAATAACACATATGGTATGCTGGCAGGGGGATGGAGCATGTCCCCCCTCGGATTGTGCTGAAGAAGCTATGGGGCACTAAAAATAGGAAAGCAGTATAATATAGCTCTGAAATGGGTTAAAGATTTAGTGGCTGTTCTACCTCCAGGAAGTTTGAGTGATTTCTGCTAAGATTATCCTCTGGATCCAAAAATGACATCTGATGAGAAGGTATGAACAATTTATTTGGCCATATCTTAATATCAGGCCCTTAAATAGTTGGCAGGGCTCTCCTATTTAGCTCCTTCATATGTTTTCTTCCAACTATGTCTTTCTTCCCTTTTGAAAGAAAGAGATCCTTTCAGATAAAAAATTTTTTTTTTTTTTTTTTTTTTTTGGTGCCTGGTTTCAGTCGCAAAATAGAACTCAGGGGAAAGTTTTAGCTAAATTCTGCTTGGCTGTATCTGAACACCAAAAGCATGCATCTGTCTTTTTTGAAAGTTAAAAAAGAACCTTTTTCTTTTGGTATGTGTTTAGAAGACTCAAAAGTATCTTTGTTTTTCAACTTCAACTAAGGCCTTGTAACTGCTTTGTTTGAAGACATTTGCTTTTGAAAAACAAAGTTTGGGGAGTTGACAGAGTGCTTGGCTCAGTGCCGTCTTTCTCCCTGTCACCTCTGTAGGATGTCCAGAGATTCAATGTCTGCCTGTTCCCAGCAGTGGACCGAGGGGCAGGGGACCATTTGAATACAGAGCAGGCAAGAAGACAACCCATGAGGTTTACCTAGGTAGTGATAGGGCTGGTTTTTCCAACACTCGGGTGCATGTTCTTCTTTTCAAAGATAATTTCAAAGGCAGCCATGTTGGCAGACTGGACATGTCTTCCAGTTAGGTTCCCAATAGAGTTAGAATCCTACACTGGAAAGATGGAGGGGGCTGTCTAGGACACAGTCTAACCTGGACACAAGACCTGGATGTTTTTATGGGGTGATAGCCTTTTTTTCTTGGAAAACTGATTTGGTGTTTAAAAATTGCCCAATGCCACTCAGAGTCAAAAATGGTTAAGTAAGGTGGCTTATAGAAGCACAGAGGTTTTGGTTTTGACCATCCAATGTTTCTTGTCCTTCTTTTGACACTGCTTCCTAACTTTTCTTTAGGGAAAGCACCCCTCCCAGACTCTCAGTCCACAAGGATGGGATTGGACTCCCCACCTTATGCTCTAGAGATGGGCATATGCTCCCAGCTTTGTCCAATAAGCAAATTGTCTCCTCTTCTCCCTAGTGGCTCCCTAGTGACTGTTCAGCAGTGACATGGCCTGAAGGAGCCAATGGGAGTCAGGCCCAGGACTTGCGTTGTAACATCTAGGGTAAAAGGAGGATGACCGGTGGGCTGCTGGCCGTCATCTTATCACACAAGAGAAGAGCCAGTTGGAGAGTAAAGTGAACATAGAGGAGAGCAGAACGAATAGCTGGAGTGAGACCAGGGTTTTCAGCCCTGCCTGCACTTGACTTTCCAAACCCTTTTCCTTTTTAGTTCAATCCTATTTGAATTGGAGTTTCTGTCACTTAAACATGAAAGGGTTTTGCCTTCTATTGTCATCAATCTGGTAAAATAGCTTAGGAAACAACAACTGAAATAGAGTTATAGATTGATATTCCTGCATGACTGTTGAAAAAAGGAGTTAGCTCTTGATTTTGTCCTCGTCAGAGAACCTGTGTCACCATTGTACAGAGCAGCCATTACTCTGGTTTAGAGCCTGGTTGTCAGACTTCAGTTTGATTTTTATTCTGGTGGAAAAGGGAGAATCTGTATTTGCGGGTCATAGGTGCCCAATCATGTTAAATCTTTATCCTAAGCTCTAACTTTTGTGTTACACA
The DNA here is from genome assembly GCF_003265705.2 of Callorhinus ursinus. Taxonomy (NCBI): domain Eukaryota; kingdom Metazoa; phylum Chordata; class Mammalia; order Carnivora; family Otariidae; genus Callorhinus; species Callorhinus ursinus. Next base: position 69,858,298 of record NW_027397068.1, on the reverse strand, counting down.
CCAGACTCCACACTCCCTTTCCTGAGTTAGTAACTTGGTTTAGGTGTTGGGATATTGTGGTCCAGTGGAAGCATGAACCACTCTTCTGGAGGGGTGTCGTATTAGTTTCTGCTTGTTGTGTAAACAAGTAGTCATGACTTTGGGGGCTTAAAGCAACATACATTTACCATCTCGCTTTCCCTGGGTCATGAATCTAGGCATGGCTTAGCCGAGTCCTCTGCTTGGGGTCTCACAAGCCTGCAGTCATGGTGTCGGCCAGAAGGAGTTCCTGTCTGGGGCCTGGGGTCCTCTATCAAGCTCATGTGGCAGCTGGCAGACTTCAGCTTGTGGTTGCGGGACTGAGAGGTTCTTGGTGACTGTCAGCTGGGGCTGCTCTCAGCTCTGACTCAGGGGTCCTTTTGCATCTTCTTCAAGTTTCTTTTTGCTGTTGTAACAAATTACCACAAATTTAGTGGCTTAAAACAACACTAATGCATGATTTTATATGTTCCATTCTTCAGAGATCTTGACACAACATGGCTCAGCTGGTTTCCTCTGATCTGGGTCCTGTGAGATGTTGGAAGGGCTATGAGCCTTTCTGGAGGTTCTGGGGAAGTAGCTGATTCTAAGCTCCTTCCAGTTGTTAGCAGGACTTGGCTCCTTGTGGTTGTAGGACTGGAGTTCCTGTTTCCTTGCTAGCTATCAGGTGGGGGCTGCTGTTGGTTCCTGGGGGCCTTTCCCTGGTCCTTGAACCTGGCCCCTACATCTCAGAACCAGCAATGGTGTGTTGAAGACTTTCATGCTGAGAATCTCACCTGCTTCTCTTCTGCCTTCTCTTTCTGACTCTTTAGAGAAGGTTCTCTGCTTTTAAGGGTCGCATGATTAGACCAGGCCCACCTGGATAATCCAGGATAATCTCCCTGCTTGGAAGTCTACCATCTGCAGAGTCTCTTTCATCATGGAACATGTTTCTGGAATTAGGAGTGGACACCTTGGCTGGGAGGGGGTGGGGGGAGGGGAGGGAGAGGCATTATCCTGCCTACTGTGGTGATCAAGAGAATCTCAATCTGGTTTCTAGAATGGAGGATATGATGTGATATATGATGCGACAGGAAGGGCTGTCTAATCACCTTTGCTGTTTTCTGTGGGCCAGAAGCAAGCCACAGGTCCTGCCTGCACCCAGGGGAAGGGGGTCACACAAGTGTGCAACTCACAAGAGCCACATAGGGTGTGTTCACAGGAAGCTGGGTGGGATGGTATCATTGGTGGCTATTGTTGGGCCAGGTGGCACTGAAGGCCAGTGCTCAGTGAGAGAGGGAGGGATGCTTTTTTTCAACCTTACTAGAATATTCTTCCCCCACCCCAGGTTAGCCCAGGCAGCTTTCTCTTGCCTGATCTTGCGTCTCTCACTGTTTCTCCTCACTGTGTATGTGGTCAGGCCAGGCCTTACTTTTGCACTCCACACCTGCAGCATCTCTTGCTTTGGGCTGGGAAGAGTGAGCCTGAAGTTTAGAGGGGGAAGTTATTGAGGGCCTGAGTGAGGGTTGTGCCAGAGGACATGTCAGGCATCCCTTTGGCTCCATTTATAGGGCAGACTGTTGGCCTTACTGCCTGACAGGGACAGCCCATGGCGGTGATAGGGCTGGGAGCACTGTGTGGCCGGTCCCACATCGGGGGTACCCGAGGCAGCCATTCCCAGCTCTCTTCTTCCCATGTCTCCAAAAATCCTCTGCGAATTAAGATACTCTTCCTGACATTCCTCACCATTTACCAGGCACCAGAGATAGAACCCCACTTAGGGTGCGAATGAGCCCCAGGCTTCTGGAGATAATATCTTGGCTGTGCTCTTGGTTGCAGAAAACTGGTGTCTTTGTTACGTAGAGCTTTATTGCAACCACCGCGGGAACGAATACAAAATACCATTAAATATCAGAGTACAAAAGTGTTTCCTGGATTCATATTCTCCAACAAAACAGAATTATGTTCCTCCCTAAAATACTGATCCTTATTTTGTATCTTTTCTGAAATAGACTGTTTTGCATTTTTTCTTATCTAGAAAACAACCAGTTTCTGTCTCCTGTGCCATTTGCTTCATCTAAGTGATCTACTGCTCTCTGGGAGTTTTGAATTGTGTGTGTGAATAGTATGTGTGTGCGTGCATGTGTTTATGGCCAGTGATCTTTGTGATGGGTGGGGGTCCAGAAATTGACCCTCTTCACCCTCTTTAAATGAGTTGTGTGATGTATTAAAATGTTGTCCCTACCCATTGTTGGTTTTGTGTAGAGCTATCATTTTGTGTTTATGCTTAATAGTGCTCAAACATTTCTCCATCTCTAATAAGAGAAAAATCTACTCACCATCCATGTGTGGAAGACAAGTGGGAAAAGTACATCCATGCCTTTTCAGTTGTGGGTGCGAGTTTTGCTAACACCATGAACTTCCTGAGGTCAATCTCAAATGTCTCACTTAAGATCAAACTCAAAGACAGAAAGGAAGCTGCAATGAATGTGATGCTTTTGGTTCAGTGGTTTCATGGGCAGATTAATGCTGAGATGTACTCAACCAGCTTGGAGTATCAGAGATTTTGATAGATAAGAATAAGAACTCTAAAAAGGTCCTTTCATAAATTAAGACTTATTTCGATATCTCATTTTGGTCCTCTGACAGAGCCCAGTGTCTAGGCTTTCACCTTCATTACCACATCATTCTTGAGATAGATGGTCTTATATCACTTTGAAAATCCCAAGCACTGAGATTCGGTATGCTTTCTTCCCCCTTTTGACCTGATTTGTCCTCGAAGCTGCCCTGCTTGCTCCTCTCTCTTGCTGTGAAGACCGGTATGTGGAAGAGAAACTCAATCAGGCCAATGGTGATTTTTTGCCCAGGGTCCCAAATGTTCCTGAGTAGAGACAATGCAGAGAGTGCAAAGTCAATGACGTGTTTGCTGTTCAATTTCTACTAAGACGCATTTGCTGACTTATTAGTGACTAGCCAGGTGCCCCCATTGTTGGGTGGAATGAATCTGGGGGGAGGAGGCGCTCCCTGGTGTGCCCAGCTGCCCTGTGCGTGTTGCCTAATGTCCTGGGCTCTGCAGAACATTCAAAAAAATTAACACGCTCACCAAATATGTTTTTCTTGCTCATTAACTCGATAAAGCCCACTGGTTTTTTAGAATCACAGCAGCAAGTTGTAAATGATGTATGAAATGAAAAATCTTTTCTCGCCCAGTGAGCAGGGAGAGAGAACTGACAATGCTTTCTCACTGTGGCTGCTTACAATCACATCTAAACAGAGACGGCCACATATCAGCGGTGACCTCAGGAGGCATCCAGGCTGAGTGCACAGGGAGCTCATGGTCAGACTCACGCTCCCCAAGGGTTTCCTCCCCCTTCCCATACTCTGCTGGGGGTCAAAGAGGATGTGGTGGAAAGAAATCCAGAAAGTGACCTGTTTGCTGGTCTATGCTCTGGGGATGGACTGGGTTCTGTCTAGAAGTCAGGACTCTCCTTCTGGAACTGCTGGAGTTGGAGGCCCTGCCCTCTGGTTCCCTGGGCCGGGGCTGCTTCGCTTACTTCTATGTCACGTAGTCGTAGTTAGCTGCACTGTGTCCCTCGCTCACTTGATAAACGAACACCTATTTGTGAACTCATAACCCAGACCTGGGCCAGGCCTCGTGGAGGGCAAAATAAACATAAAGTGTAAATACATAAAAGATAAAAACCCAGCCTCTGCCCTCAAATTGCCAGCCCTCAAAGTTTACAAGATGGGAAATTCATTTATTGACATTTCTCTCCTAAATGGAATAATGTTCTTCTGAGTGTTAGCACCCTGTGCTGCTAACATGGCGATTCATATATAATAATCGATAATGTGTTCTATGTCAACCCACTTTGGTCAACAGTATGAGTTCATTGTTTTGAAGAGTGGGTGAAGACTGGATGTGGAGGAAGATGGTTTTCATTGGATCTGTCTCATGGGGGTGGACTCACATTAACTGAACTCAAAAAGGCTGATGTGTAGACCAGAATCCTGACTTATTATTTTGAAATGTGCTTGTGACCTGTGAAGGCACATTATAGTTGCAAGATTGCCGGTGAGCACGGGCTTCTAACAAGGGCCCAGGTGAAAGGATTTGAGTGCTTACTGGCATCAGGCTCTGAGAACCAGCTCTGGTTATCTTTCTCAGGGAAGTTATTGTGCCCCAGGGCCTGGCAGCCCTCCCCTGTCAGTCAAACTTATAAGCAGTTTTTCCATGTTTCCATGACTGTCCATCCCTCCTGACAAATATATTTTTTCTTTAGATTTTAACCTAATCAGTCAGGTGACTATCATGTCTTACGAGCTGTGGGTCTTTCTTTCTCTAATTTTAGGAGGCTTTGCATGTCTCTTTGATTTGTACATATTAATTTTATATTTCAACTATAAGAGGCAATGCGATCTCCAAATCTGTGCACCTCACCTTGCTCCTATTACCATCTCTTGCATAGGAACGGTCATGACTCACTCGTGGTGCTATGAGAGAGCAGACAACTGCAAATTTGGAAATTTAGAAGTCCACCAGCACCAGGAAGCCAGTGCTCCATCCCCTCAATGAATAAATCTGGGGCAGAATGGCTGGGTCATGGCTTGGCTATCCTGGTTTTTCCTCCACCTTGGCAATCGCTGTGTACTGCTAGAGCGCTAAGGGTTCTCGTGGTGCTATCTTGTCCCTCAGTGATGGGAAAGTAGCTGAAATAACTGGATTGACTGATTATTTTGGTGGCTGTGTATATATGTGTTCTGACTCCTCTTTTTTTTTTTTTTGAAAGATTTTATTTGAGAAAGTGCGTGTGCACACGAGTGGGGTGGGGTAGGGGCAGGAGGAGGACAAGCAGGCTCCCTGCGGAAGAGCGAGCCAGATGCAGGGCTCAATCCCAGGACCCTGAAATCATGACATAGGCTGAAGTCAGGCACTCAACCAACTGAACCACCCAGGTGCCCCTGTTCTGACTCCTCTTAATAAAAATGTACAAATAGATCAAAAGCCTTCTACAGCTTTTTGTCAATACATCGAATGTATAGTAAGAAAGTACATTCTAGGTAGGGTGAGAGGTCCGTCGTTGACATCAGTTGCTCTGCAAATGCTCGGAAGGCAGTAGTCTTGGGAATTAGGTATAACCACATTTGTAGAAGACAGAATTTCCACATTTCAATATGCACAGAAATTACTTCATTGTCCTCCCCCCCCCCCCCCGCCACACACACATACCAATGCTTTGGAGCCAATTCTATTTTGTACAAAGATTAGCAAATACCAGTCTGAATCCATGCAGACATTTATATAATTACCACATAGGAAATAACATTTTTAGACAATGGAGATCTGGATAATCCTTAAAATGAAGTTCTATCAGAAGCCATAGAACGCAGGCAGCTTCAAAACACCATGTGCATTGAGGATTTCACAACGACCGATGGGGAAGTTTGGGGGTGTTGAGAACCTGGAGGAGCAGGTGGATATATTGGCAGTGGCCGAGTGGTCCCGTCACAAACTGATTCTTGATGGAAGGATGCGGACCTTACTTGGGTCCCTTTTACAACCACAAGGAGAGTGGAAATTGAATATGGGCTCTAGGGGCTTAAAGAATTTGGCAGAATGAACAAAGACCAAAAGTGATTATGTCTGCTCTAGAAAAATCTTAGCTCTGACCACAGGTTTATCCCTAAGAACGTCTGTGGTGTTTCGATGGCTCCTGTCACTTGGAAAGGGTGCGCGCTCAGTTTCATTTTTCCTTTTAAAGTAATTCTGAACATAAGATGCCTTGGGAGTCACCTTCCACTAGACTTAATCTGCCTCAGTAGACTGGGTCATCTCAAGCAAAGCACATTGGATTTTGCTGTTTACATATCTTGACAAACTCAGCCTCTGAGGCAATGCATATAGAAAGAGCTGTAAGGACATTAAAATGAAAAGCTAGCATCTTCCCTGTTCAGGGAAATATTCACTTCAAGGCAAACTCACCGCTCAGCCTGAATGTAAAAGATGCTGCTTAAAAGCAGGTTGGAGTTAGTCTGAAACTTAGTTCACTGCCGAATGCCCTGTAATCAAAGGGGACATTGCCCCTTAAATTTGGAGAGTGTTAGACATGCACCCCACCCAGCAGGATGAGGCTGATGACAGGGGATGAAATACACATGCATATTTATGACGCTTACCTAGTGTTTCTAGACAGCCTTTCTTTTAGGAACTCAAAGGTTTTACAAGTATCACCTCAGGGACTTCTAGTGCCGGGGGAGTCCCCCAAGACCCCCCCGGGTCACCTCTTTGCCTCCAGGCAGGTCTGATCTAGGCAGGTTTGAGCCTCTCCTCCTCCTGCAGTCTCCCGGGGAAGGAAACTCACAACCTTTATGAAAACCCATCTGATAATGAGATTCCTCCTATTACCCTTGAAGCCCATTTGTTCTTCTCTTTAAAAGAGACTTTAATAGTCTGATCACAATTTATATACTCAGGCTGTTTTAAAGTCACCTTCTCTGCATGCTTTTCTTCACTGAAATCTTACAAACTATTTCTCTCAGGTCCTAGGGGTGTCTAGTTGATTTTTCTCACTTCCCTCTATGTTGGATGGGGGTCTGGGGTCTGGGGGGTAGGCAATGAGTGTTGAGGGACAAGACATCTGGGGTCAAATGGACATCAGTCCGAGTGTGTGAGTCTCCGCTCCAGTATTTCCCGGCGGTGATTTGGGACAAATGACTTGGTCTCTTTACGCTTTGGTTTCTTCATCTGCAAAATAGAGATGAAGCAGTGACTCCCTGAATTGTGAAGGTAAAGTAAGACGATGAAGCCGGCAACCCACACCAGGTGCAGAGCTGTTTCCTCACCATGTTGCTTCAGACATGGTGTTCCCTCTGTTCCGAAGCAGCTGTGCTTTTGAGAAGCTGCCTATGAGCTCCGGTTTGGGGAGGGCAGGGCTGGAATATGGCTCCTTTGTGGCTGGCAAGGGGTTGGTCTTGATTTCTTCTCATGTGGCCAGTGTTCTTCCCGTTCTAGTTGTCAAATACTTAGAAATGAATGGATTTCTAAATATGAGAGTCTGTAATCGCTCAAGGAATATGCAGTCATCTTGAGGATGCTAGGCTAAGTGAAATAAACCAGTCACCAAAGAACAGAGAGTGAGTGATCCCACTTACAGGAGGTGCCTAGATTCGTCAAATTCGTAGAGACAGAGAGTAGAGGGTGGTTGCCAGGGGGGTGTGTGTGAGTTGGGGGGGGGAGCAGGGAATGTGGAATTAGTGTTTCATGGGGACAGAGTTTCAATTTGGGAAGAGGAAAAAGTTCTGGAGATAGCTACACAGCAGCATGGAATGTACTGAACGGCATTGTTGACCTGTACACTGGAAAGTGGCCGGAATGGTAAATTGTACATGATGTGTATCTTACCCCAAGAAGAAAAGGACGGGTGATAAATAATTTCCTTTCTGCAAACAGAAACTCCTTTGATACCACAAAGGATCAGTTCCCTCATTTTACTGAGGCAGAGTTTCACATAGTAGGCAATCAATCAATGAGTCAATCAAGAATGCATTCCAAGGGGCACCTGGGTGGTTCAGTTTGTTGGGCGACTGCCTTCGGCTCAGGTCATGGTCCCAGAGTCCCGGGATCGAGCCCCGCATCGGGCTCCCTGCTCCGCGGGAAGGCTGCTTCTCCCTCTCCCTCTGCCTGCGACTCCGCCTGCTTGTGCGCGCTCTTTCTCTGTCAAATAAATAAATAAATAAAAATCTTAAAAAAGGGGGCGCCTGGGTGGCTCAGTTGGTTAAGCGACTGCCTTCGGCTCAGGTCATGATCCTGGAGTCCCGGGATCGAGTCCCGCATCGGGCTCCCTGCTCGGCAGGGAGTCTGCTTCTCCCTCTGACCCTCCCCCCTCTCATACTCTATCTCATTCTCTCTCTCAAATAAATAAATAAAAACTTTAAAAAAAAATCTTAAAAAAATGTTTAAAAGAAAAAGAATGTCTTCCATACCCGCTCTATCATAGGACGTGGCAGAGATTCATAAACATGCTCAAAGACAGCCCTCTTGCCAACGTGGTTGAGAGAAGGATGTGCTCGGAGGAAGGGAGGGGGAAAGAGAAGTCAGTCTTGGAGGAACCTGTTACGTGATGATCCCACGGGAGAAGCAGGGGAGGAAGGCACAGGGGAGACGTGGATGCAGAGGAGTCTGGCTGGAGCAGAGGCTTCTCTTGGCCGGCAGGGGCTGGGGAGCCCATCAAGGTGAGGGAGATGGTCCTGCCCCAGGCCGGGGTAAGCTGTCTCACTGTGGTGTGGAACCAAGTGGGAAAAGTAGAGGCTTTTAGGGGCCGTGGAAGCCAGACACAGGCCCTCAGAACTGAATCGACAGGGAGCCAGTTTTGAATGGGAGAAAATAAGCAAGGTTTCGGAAAAATATGTCAGTGGCCCAGACTGGGCTGCAGGGCAGGAAGCGGAATTCCCCGCGGCCCCTCTTTTTTTCTCTACATGGCTGCACTGTTTCTCAGGACTTGAGCGACTCTTTTTGTGTAGCTAGCCCCCTACCCTGACGGGGTTTCTACGTCTCCAAGAGCTTGCTGAACGCCTCTCCCCCAGCCACGTTGTTCTCCCAACTTCCCACTCTCTGTTTTGGCAACACGTTTCAGACGCATACACTTGAAATACTAATGTTGTCTTGGCCTCCTGCCTCTCCTTCAATCTGCATATTTTAGACATCAAACCATTTTCCTTTTTTTCTTTTGACAGAGGCCTGGTTATAAGGATAGGCAGTCTAGTGTTATGGAACCTAAGGAGAAAAAGAACTTAAAAGGAGCCAGTGGGTTTGGCAATAAGGTGAGCCGCTGCTACTCTTTTGAAATAGTTGTTAGTGTAAGGATAGCAGTGGGTGTGAGATTATAAATGGCCAAGTAGGGAATTGGCAAGCAAACTGTGGCTGGGAAGGGTAGAGCACCTTGCAGAGATTTGTTTCTGGTAGGATGTGTGTTCATTTCCAGGGCAAAAAAACCCAGGAATTTCCTCTCATCAAAGATTGCAGCCCAGAATCATGGCCTTTTCCCCCTTATTCTTTCTGTTTTCCCTCTTATTCTTTCTGTTTTCCCTGGATGGTGGTGCTGGGTGGGGGCGGGGGAGGGGTCCTCTGCCCTCCCAACCTGTCTGCTGTAAACCAACACGCACCGGAACCTCGCTATCCCATGGAGACATTTGAGCTTTGTACGGGGCTCTATCCCTGGCAGGAGTTTGGCGTAACACAGACTCCAGATATAAAGAATAATGCAATTTCCCCTCCATGCTTTCGTCTAGATTATTCACCTTCTTGGATTAAATAATTGATGACTTTCAAAGCATTACCAAGTTCATTATATGTTTCTTTTTAGCCCATTGTTATCAAAACCACAACTATTAATGACCCAAGAAAGTAAAAGAGAAAAATTAAGAATTTGATTTCTGTGAAATGTAATTCTCATTGCTGTTTAGATGGTCTGTTTATGCTCCGTGCCTCCCCCCTCTTGGGCAACGCACCAAAGTGAACTGCTAACAGCAGCGCCCCACTTAGCCAGGGGCCCCCCAAAAGCTCCAGGTATACCCTACTGCTGTCTGCGCCCTTCTGAGGCTGGGCTGTGGGGCTCGGGGCTGCACACTGGCTGGGGCCTCCTGAGGTTTGTGACCTTCGGCTTCTTGGGTAGAAGCTTCCGGTCCCTCTGCTCTCCTGCCTCTGGTGTTGGCCTTTCTCCTGGGTCTCCAGCCTGGTTTTGGCCCAGGGAAAGCCACCAGCTGCGCTGGACCCTGCCTCCTTTTCTCTGGGCAGAAGGGGAAGGTTAGGATGTGGTGGGACTCAATCTTTTACAGATGTGACATCATTTAAAAAAAAAAAATCAACAAAACACGAGTCAGATTGTGTAATTTACCAGCTTAAAACTGTTCCCAGGGACTCTTAACTTCTCCTTTCCGAAATCCTGCATTCCTGTCACTCCGACTTGCTCTCAGTGGTCTAAGTCTATTTGTCTGTCTGCCCTCTGTCACCACAGAGCCTTTGCAAGCAACAACCCCACCCCTGTTGCCAGCCTGGAAGGCCCCCAAAGCATAGAAGACCAGTGTGGTAGGAAGACAGCACATGGGGCCAGACCATGCAGTTCAGGCTGGGTGGGAAATCTGATGAAGCCAACTGGTGTTCCAGAAGGAGAGAGAACAATAGTTCCTGGGGAAGGGAGCAAAGTCTGGGCTCAAGTATATGGTGGGAATTCTGGTCTGGCAGCAAGAAGGATCTTAAAGATAATCAATAGGAACTTCTTTTCAAAGTTTCTGAATTATCACAAGGGGTTTATGGATCCATACCAAGCACTGCCTATAGAATAAAGAAGTGTTTCACACATAACTTTTGCAAATATATATTGATATTGTAATTAATAACATAAACTTAGAGAATGAGTTCACAGTTGATTTTTTTTTTAACACTTTTTTTTTCCAGAGGCGGGGAGAGAGAGTGGGGGGAGGGGCAGAGGGAGAGAGAGAATCCCAAGCAGGCTCCACACCCAGTGAGGAGCCCGATGCAGGGCTAGATCTCATGACCCTGAAATCAAGAGTTGGACGCTTAACCAACTGAGCCACCCTGGCGCCCCAACAGTTGATTTTTTTTTTAAACATTATAGTGTATTCTCTCAAATAATGGCTACTAAAATTGTAATTTCCAAGCAAATGTACTCAGGTTTTCAGTAAATCTAGGTTCAGATCCTAGCTTCAACGTTGTCTGGTGTTTCTTAACCTTTTATCTCTATTATTTCACCTACTGAATGAGATTTATAATACCAGAATCATCATATTGTTAAGTGACCTAATACACATGGCAGGTTATGAATATACTCCACAACACTTGAATACAAGATACATGAGAGGTTCTTTTTTTTTTTTTTAAAACCAAACATTGAGCAGAAAGGCATGCCATTTACCAAAATAGTGTGCATTCAGTGAGAGCATTCAGTGCTATGCCTATTGCTAGATGTTTAAAACTGGGGCTCTGAGTATACTTTTGACATAGAACCTGGTTGATATTTTTAATTTCATTAATGGGTTATATGGAAGTAAAATAATGAAGATGTGTTTCAGAAGTTCACTAGTCTGTAGTGTCACTAGATGTAGCTTCTTTACTAAATTGGATAATAGTTCTGAATATTGGAAGAATATTTCTTTAATTTTTTATGCTACTCACAACTACAGAGCCATGGACACAACACATTTTTAAGTTTAATCTGCATTGTTAACATTTTCTCCATCACTTTTTTAAAAAATTGAGATATAATGGACATATGGTGTCATATTAGTTTCAGATGTTCAATATAATGCATGATTCAGTATTTGTATATATCGTGAAATGATCACCACAATTCTCCATCACTTTCTTCAATCTAGATCAGGGGTCAACAAAATTTTTCTGTAAAGGAACAGATAATAAATATTTTAGGCTTTGCAGTTCACACAGGCTCTGTTTTAACTACTCCACCATTATAGACAGAAAGCAGCAAAAGCTTTTGCTGCTAGACAAGGCATAAATGAATGGGCATGGTTGTGTTAAAATAAAACTTTATAAAAACAGGTGGTGAGCTATAGTTGGCCCATGTGCCATAGTTGCTGACTCCTGGTCTAGATCAATCCATTGAGCCCTGATCTGTAGGGTCTGCCAATTTCTGTGGTATAAATAGTCCTATCCAGGCTGATCTCAAGCTACCAACATGCCATCACTGTGCGTAGAGTTGGCAAGAGATGTGCAGCGGCCGCTGATAATCCGCCATTCAGGTATAGTAAAGAGAGATGCCATCGAGAGCACCGATTATAGTAAAATGTAGGCAAACACTTCGGAAATGAGGAGTTTTGTGTATTTATTGCTTTTTATATTTAATGTAATTTATTTAATTGTAACATTTAATTTTTAATAATGACTGTGTTTCTTTTTTTAAATTTTTAAAAAGATTTTATTTATTCATGAGAGAGAGAGAGGCAGAGGCAGAGGGAGAAGCAGGCTCCCCGCTGAGCAGGGAGCCCGATGCAGGACTCGATCCCAGGACCCGGGATCGTGACCTGAGCCGAAGGCAGACGCTTAACGACCGAGCCACCCAGGCGCCCAATAATGACTGTTTAACAATTTGCTCACAGGGGCGCCTGGGTGGCTCAGTCGGTGAAGCATCTGCCTTCGGCTCAGGTCATGATCCTGGAGTCCCGGGATCGAGCCCCACGTCGGGCTCCCTGCTCAGCGGGGAGTCTGCCTCTCCCTCTCCCTCTATTCCTCCCCCCTGCTCCTTCTCTCTCTCTCTCACTCTCTTTCTCTCAAGTAAATAAATAAAATCAAAAAACAAAACAAAACGATTGGCTCACAGAATTCCTGAAAGTTTAACAGTTGACTGTTGTGAGCCAGTATGGCCAGGGGCAGCAGGGCACTGGTCACCTTCCCCCCTTAGAACTTCGTATAGAAGTTCTGCTATACAAGGTTCCAGAGAACAGAAGAGGAGTTCTGTCTAAAAGTCTTTCACTCATTGCCAACGAGCTATCTTGGCCCAGGCTGGTGGTTCTGTCCTCTATGGTCGGGGGAGTGTAGAGATCTTACCCAGCTCTTCAGGCGTCTGTCCCCCCAGGACCCACACCCAGCCCCGTCAGGGCTGCGCACAGGTCCGGGCCCCTCTCAGTCATCCCTGTTTTCCCCTCATCTAGACCTTCCCCTGTTCCCCCAGGGGTAGAACCACCTCTGCCTCCAGCAACTTCACCTGGAGAAACCTCTCCTCTTAGGACTGCCTTTGCAGATGAAAGCCTGGGAGTTGGGGGTGCTCATTTTCAGGACCCTGGTGGACTTCTGTTACTTTGTCCCTCAGACAGGCAGGACTTCAAAGCCCCCTGCATTGTGCTCCCCTCTCCCCCATGTCCTGGCAGAGTGGAACGAGGAAGGAAAACATAATACCTCCCATTCTTTTGAGATTCCTCCTGCAATGAGAATAAATAGGAATTACTCATTTAAAGAATTAACTGGCTACCCGTTTCTCTTGTTTGGAGCAGTGTTAGCTATAGCTGTCAACAAATGGTAGCTATTAGGTTGCTTCTCTTTCTTAGCTATTGTAAATAATGCTGCAGTGAACAGAGGGGTGCACATATCCTTTTGAATTAGTGTTTTTGTTTCCTTTGGGTAAATACCCAGCAGTGGAATTATTGGATCATATGGTAGTTCTATTTTTAATTTTTGAGGAACTTCCATATTGTTTTCCTCAGTGGCTATACCAATGTATGTTCCTGTCAACAGAGTGCAAGCGTTCCTTTTCCTCCACATCCTCTCCAATGCTTATTGTTTCTTGTCTTCTTGATTTTAGTCATTCTGACACGTGGAAGGTGGTGACTCATTGTGGTTCCGATTTGCATTTCTCTGATGATTAGTGATGTTGAGCATCTTTTCATATGCCTGTTGGCCATCTGAATGTCTTCTTTGGAAAAATCTCTATTCAGATCCTCTGCCCATTTTTTAATTGGATTACTTGTTATTCTCATGTTGAGCTGTCTAAGTGTCCATTAATAGACAAATGGATAGGAAGATAGAGTGTACACACACACACACACACACACACACACACAGAAGAATATTATTTAGCCATAAAAAAGATGAGGTTGTGTCATTTGTGGACAACACGGATGAACCTAGAGGGCATTATGCTAAGTGAAATAAGTCAGAGAAAGACAAATACCATAGGATTTTACTCATGTGTGGAATCTATAAAAACCACAATGAATAAACAAACAAAAAGCAGAATCAGGCCTATAAATACAGAAAACACACTGATGGTTGCTAGAGTGGGAGGAAGGTGTGAGGATGGGCAAAATGGGTGAAGTTGGGTGGGAGACACAGGCTTCCAGTGATGGAATGAATACCTCAAGGGAATAAAAGGCACAGCCTCAAGAAGGTAGTCAACAACATTGTAACAGCAATGTATGTTGACAGACGGTAGCTACACTTGGAGTGAGCGGAGCATAATGTATAGACTTGTCGAATCACTGTGTTGTACGTCTGAAACTAGTGTAACACTATGTCAGCTGTATTCAAAAAAATTTTTAATAAAACGTTAGCTATCATGGTTAATAAACAGAAGAAACGTCCTGTCTAGGTTTTACAATCAATTCTGCAGTAAAATTAAGAGAAAAATTAAGTCAGAATAAAGGAAACATTGGCTTAAGCCATGTATTTAAGTTAGATTTTCTAAGAACGTCTAATAAAACTCGGTCATTTAGGCCCAAGTATGTATCGATGATGATGATGGCCTAGCCTGTATAGGGTGAAAGAAAATCAGAAAACATGGGGCACCTGGGTGGCTCAGTTGGTTGTCTGTCTGCTTTCGGCTCAGGTCGTGATCCCAGGGTTCTGGGATCGAGCCCCAGTCTGGCTCCCTGCTCAGTGGGGGGCCTGCTCCTCCCTCTGCCTCTCCCTGCAGCTCCCCCTGCTTGTGTGTGCTTTCTCTCTCTGTCAAATAAATAAATAAAATCTTCAAAAAAAAAAAAGAGAGAGAGAAAAGAAAATCAGAAAACCAGTAGGGAAGTACCAGCTACTTAAATTGCTGCCCTTTAAATTTGGGGGATGTGGCAAAATTTGGTCTTCGACTTTACCAGTAAACAGGTATTTTCCTTATTTTGTTTTTGTTGCTTCATATAAATATTGATGTTGGAGCCAAAGGAAAGCAGACATTAAGTCTGCATCTCCTCCAGATATCTTAGGGAAGCATAGTTTTTCTTTCTTTATTCTGAGGTGTACTCATTGATAATTATTATTGCCCTATTATAGGTACACAACAAAACAGCCCTGCTCCTGATTCTGAACATATATATCCCTGAGGCAGTGCACCAGCCTGGAAAAAGTTAAATATAATGCATGGGGTGCCCAACTGCTAATCTTTATGCCTTGCATGGACATTTAATACCCCAACAACAGCGCTTTGCAATGGTTTTTCTTTCTTATTTGGATTCTTTTTTGGTCTCCTAACTTACATTGACTTCTGTCTTCCCTTTATTTTTATTTTATTTTTAAAAAATATTCTATTAATTTATTTAAGAGAGAGAGAGAACACAAGCAGGGGGAGGTAGGGGGGTGGCAGAGGGAGAGGGAGAAGCAGACTCCCTGCTGAGCAGGGAGCCTGACGTGGGACTCGATCCCAGGACTCTGGGATAATGACCTGAGCTGAAGGCAGATGCTTAACGGACTGAGCCACACAGGCGCCCCTTCGCTTTGTTTTTACAGCAGTTTTTGGCTTACAGAAAAATTGAGTAGAAAGCACTGAGTTCCCATATTCCTTGCCCTCACAGTGTTGCCCATTATTATCTTGCATTAGTGTGGTACATTGTTATAACTGATGAACCAATATGGATACATTTTTATCACCTAAAGTCTATAGTTTAATCTGGGTTCCCTCTTGGTGTTGTCCAGTTCTGTGGGTTTTGACAGTACAGTGCCATGTGTTTACATCTGTGCTCTATCCATTGGGCCCTCCCTTCCTCAGGATCCCTGGTGACCCCTGATCATTTCACTGTCTCGGAAGTTTTGCTTCCTTCTGCCATCTTTTAATTCTAGGTTTTTGTGTTTGTTTTTTGTTTTTGTTTTTTTGCCGGATTATTCTTTTTTTAAAAGATTTTATTTATTTATTTATTTATTTGAGAGAAAGAATGAGAGAGAGAGAGAGCACATGAGAGGGGGGAGGGTCAGAGGGAGAAGCAGACTCCCTGCCGAGCAGGGAGCCTGATGCGGGACTCGATCCCAGGGCTCTACGATCATGACCTGAGCCGAAGGCAGTCGCTTAACCAACTGAGCCACCCAGGCGCCCTTGCCGGATTATTCTTGCTCCTTGGATAGACCACTTTGTCTTATTTCCCCACCTCCGTTCCAGAATTCAGGGCTCCAAGAATTGGTTTCACTATTGCAAATTTTGTATATAAGCCAGAGGGTTCTGTATAAAGAAAAACACTTAAATCCTTTCTAATCTTACAGGGGTTTTCTGTGCCTTTCAGGAAACTTTTTCCTTAAGTATCCCACAATTTCAATTGGGTCTGATACAGCATGTCCAGGATGGGAGGCAGACCTGAATCAAGCCTATTTTCTCCTTTAATTATTTTGAACCGAATGTTTCTAGTGTCTAAATTATGCTCCCACTCCCCATAAATGGGGCCCTTTGGCAGATACATCCTCTCTCTGAGGTTCCCGAGGTATTATTTACTGTGCCACAGCTTTAGTTCATGGGAAGCATCTTACTAGGATCTTGGAGGTGATGGCTTATTCGACACCCATCTGCCTAAAGTGTGTTATACTTAAAGCATAGGCAGTCTGTAAGTGTGATTAAGTCATATGTAAATAGAAGTAATCCCCTTTTCTTGGGCCGTTAGATCTGGTTCAAAGTGAAACTCCCAGTGAGAGTTCCTTAGGTAAATATACAGTCTTGAGAGTTGCCACGTAGACAGAAATGTTATATGAAGCAGTATGCCGTATTTAATTTTGATATTAGTTTATGAGATTAGCAGAGATGAAATTTATCTTGGGAAAGCGAACTGACAAAGGTCACCCAAAAGGAGAAAAATCTCTTTGATTTTCAAAGTTTGCATAGAAAATAATTCCCTCTTATCTTTCTTCTTCCTTCCCTCTCTGCCACCAGGGATCCCAAGTTCTCTCTTAAGCTCTTCAGAGGTTGAGATTTGGGGCCTAACATCCTACCTGAAGGGCATGAGGGAAGCAGAGGGACCTTTTAGATGGTGGCAGTTCTCATTGAGACATAGCCTGCGAGTTGGCTTTCTTTATAAGGAACAGAGCTCAGGTATGAAGTTCAAGATGCTTTGCCCATGCCTGTGTTACTTGGGGGCATTTTTGGATCTCTGTTGCCTTGTTCTCAATCAATGGGGCCTTAATTTCTCTCTTTAGAAATTTGTAATAGTATGTATTTTGTGTTGGGTAGGTATCCTGATGGAATTCAATAAAGCCCTCGGATCTGAGAAGCCAGATTGGCCCGGGGCAGTTGCTATTCCTTGCCTTAGTTTATTTGTCATAGTTTTGACTGATTTTCTGCATTATAAGCACTGAAAATACAACTCCTAGTACCATCATAGTGAATCCATTAAATAAACATCTTGTTTATTTAATGCCCTGCCTCCTGGCAGGGCAAATCAGAGAAGGTTCTGGAATGTAGCAGCATAACAGCCACTGTCTATCCACACACATGGGAGCAAAACTCCATGAGTTATTTATGGAGTTCAGATGGCTCCAGACTTTTTCTTCCCCTGCCTCCATGGGTTGGGGAGCTTCTGCTTTTGGTTGTGGGTACAAATAAGTTAATTTAATGTACCCCATTCACGAACGCTTGAGCTGCTCTAGTTTCTAGGTGAGGTCCTTGGGAAGGTTGGTGTGAAGAGTACTATACAGGTAAGTGTTTGAGCTCCTTGGATTTTATTTACAGTTTGCAAATCCTTTCCCATACCTAGAAATGCCAGAGAACTGATTTTCCTTTTTTTGTAAAACAAAACAAAACAAAACAAAAACATGGTCACAACAAATCCAACTATTTTTAGGCTGAGAATATTATGTTGCTTCTTCCCACATAGCACCAAAAATTTTCTCATCCTATTTATACCGCAACTCCAAGAATATTTACAGCCTTGGGTGCTTTTGGAATTTGAAATACACTAGATGTTTTAGTGTATGTCTACAGTGTCTGGAAAGCACTGTCATAGGAATGAATGATGTGGAATAAAATGTAGTAGAGTGTTAGCTATGTGCCAGGCTCTGGGCTGTGCATGCAACTGGGTTTCATTGAATATTCCTTAACAGTGGTTAAACATTAATGCTAACAGTGGTTTAATGTTAGGAGAGCTACCCAGAGGGAGAAGAAAACCTCACTCAGGTCCCTATTCCACCAGACTTTCCCCCGCAACTTCTGTGGCCACATGGCCTTCCCGTGGGGGCTGAGCCCTGTCCCAGGCTATGGAAACCATGCTGAGGGGCTGCCAGGAGCTTGGTTCAGACATTCAGAAAACTCACCGTCAGATCAGGTTGAATTTACTGCTCATTATTCTTTAATCTTCTGCCAAGTTCTAGTAACGAGGCCTCTTCCCTAGTCCTATAACCAAGCCACGATCCCATGCCCAGGTCTAGGGACCGGACCCTCTCCATGACCCATGTACCTGCATATCCTGTGTGGCCTGGCTCCTGCCAGGACTCCTTCTCCCCCTGGAAGTGAGCCCACCTTCCTCTGCTTCCTCCATTTGCTTTCCCTCAGAGTCTTCAGGGTGATGGTGTTCATGGGCAATTGGTGAAAATCACATTTTGTTGAGTATCTGTTTGTACACCTCCATTTAAGCATTTTCTTCAAGGCTTGTGATTCTTTGTTTATGTCTATCTCCTTTAATAGACTCTGAGCTACTTACGGACAGTTACTAGGCCATTTCTCCATCCATCCGGCCATTTGTCCATCTCTTCATCTGTCATCTGCATTTATGGAGCACCTATCACGTGGGAGGTACTGTGTTTAACACTAAGAATCGAGCAAGAGATTATTTTCCTCTCTCCTTTGTAGCCTTAGTGTCTAGCACGACACCCTAACTACTGCGTGCTCAATAAATGTTGGTTGAATGAACAGATGAACCAGTGACTTGTTGGAAATTACTCATGATGCAGTGATCTGGCTTTGTACATGGATTTCCTCTCGTTGTCTACAGCAGGGTGGGCTCCGTGGAGCTGGTTCTCTCTGCAAGCCATGCCCAGTTTCCTGTCCCTGTCCTTTTTGATCTGATGTGTCTAAGACTAATAGGGTTCCAGAATTCTAGTTGGATCCAAATTTTGGTTGTGGCTCAACCAGTGGATTGGAAGTGACTGGCATCTTAGAGGATAATTTTGCTCTGAGTTAATGAATCAGGTCGGAGCAAAGTGCCCCTCCCTCCACTGTTGTGCTGGTGCCTTCTGAGAGTCTGAAGTGGTGATGAGTGTTTGATGCACAGTAAACACTAGTCAACTTCTTCTTCTCCACCTCACCACCACCACCACCTCCTCCTCCTCCTCCTTTCTCTCCCGCCTCTCTCCCCTCCCCTCCCTTTCTTCTCCTCTCCTTCCTCTTCCTCCTCCTCCTTGATCTTTAAAAACTCAGTGTACAGTAGTGATCCTATAAGTGTGTTTCCAGGATTCCTGGAAGTCCCTGGGGCTGTTTCCAAGGGGTCTACAAAGTCCAGACAATTATCACAATAAAACTAAGATGTTATCAAAAACTAATGATGTAATGTATGGTGATTAACATAACAATAAAAAATTTTAAAAAAGCAGATATAGGTATTTAGTTATTTTCTGTCAAGCTAGACATTAAGAGATTTTCATAAAGATAAAATAATACCATTCTTCTCAGTACAATTTTTTTTTTTGGAAATAGGGTTGTTTTTAATAAAAAATATTATTTCCATTAACATGTAATGGGGTTTCATTGTTATTTTTATTTATTTTATTTTTTAAAAAAAGATTTTATCTATTCTTTCGAGAGAGAGAGCGAGAGAGAATGAGAGAGAGCATGAGCTGAGGGAGAGGGAGAGGGAGAGGGAGAGGTGGACTCCCCGCTGAGTGGGGAGCTTGACATGGGGCTCCATCCCAGGACCCCAGAATCATGACCTGAGCCAAAGGCAGGTGCTTAACTGACTGAGCCACCCAGGTGCCCCTCATCATGATTTTTAGATGAATTAAACATTTCTCAGCTTTAAACATTATGAATGGCAAATAGTAGACATATCAATAGCAATAATCCACATAAACAAAATCTCTTTGGGAGTTTCAGTAGTTTTTAAAAGTGTAGAGGGGTCCAAGACGAGAATGTTTGGTAATCGCTGATATGACTGATGGTTAAGTGTGCAGGCTTTGCAATCATTACCCACTTCACTTACAACTTACTGGCTGTACCACTTACTACTGTGTGACCTCGGTTAAGTTACTAACCTTCCCTGGATCTTAGGTTTTTAATTGGTAAAATGAGAATAATAACACTCATTATCTAGCTCCCAGATTTATTGAGAAAATTAAATGACATAATACATACTAGATACTTTGCATAGGGCTTGGCACAGAGTAAGCACTGACTAGTCATTAACTCACAACAGTGTTTTCAGTGTAACATATATTTATCTCAGAAAATTTAGAAAATATGGAAAACTATTGGGGAAAAAAATGAAATCACCCATGATCCAACTACTCAGAAATAGCTGTTGTTTACTCTTTAGTGTATTTCTTTCCAATGAACGCGTGTCTGTGTATTTGGTCTGTATACAAAATTCTGTGCCCTATGTTGTGTAACATATTTTCAGTAATCCATTATATAGTCTCATGAAGCATGATTTTTCATGGCTCTATTATATTACTTATATTCCATTATATAGTCAATATATGCCATAATAAATTTAACCCTTCTCTGTTTAGACTCGGTCCAATTTTTCACCATTATAAATAATGCATAATTAACATTCCTATACATAAATCTCTGTCCATGTCTGTGATTATTTTCTTAGGGTAAATTTGCAAAAGTATAACTACTGGGCAAAGGCACTCCATGGATATTTCCAAGTTGTTGTTTGGAAAGTTTGTGTCCATTACATTCTTTTCAACAGTGTATGAGAATGTCCATTTTATCGCCTGTGTACTTACCAGCATTTAAAATTACTGTTTTCTTTCAAAATAATTTTTGCCAGTCTAATAGGGTAAATTGGCACATGATTTAAAAATTTTTTGCATACTTGTTGATTACTAATGAGTATAGTTTTTGGAAACTGGAACTTTTTTTTTTCCATGTGATGTTGATTTGTCCCATTACTGGTGACATTACCTCTGATCACTTGGTGAATGTGGTGTCTGCCAGGTTTCCCCTATTTTTTTTTTTTTTTTTTAGACAGAGAGAGTGTGCATGAGTGTGCAAGGAGGGAGCAGGGAAGGGAGGGGCAGAGGAAGAAGGAGAGAGAGAATCCCAAGCAGGCTCCATGACCAGCACGGAGCCCGACCCGGGGCTCAATCTCATGACCTTGAGATCATGACTTGAGTCAAAATCAAGAGTTGAATGCTTAACTGACTTTATTCTTTTAAATAAATTTTTAAAAAAGTTATTTTTATTTTTTAAGGTATAATTGATATGCTACATTATATTAGTTTCGGGTGTACAACATAATGATTCTGTATTTGTATATATTGTGAAACGATTGCCACCATGTCTAGTTAACATCTGTCACCATACATAATTATATAACTTTTTTCCTTGTGATGAGAACTTTAAGATCTATTCAAGAGAATAGAAG
Source organism: Callorhinus ursinus (assembly GCF_003265705.2). Lineage (NCBI taxonomy): Eukaryota > Metazoa > Chordata > Mammalia > Carnivora > Otariidae > Callorhinus > Callorhinus ursinus. Next base: position 69,837,007 of record NW_027397068.1, on the reverse strand, counting down.
CAACTTTCAAGTAGGCAATATAGTATTATTAACCATGGTTACCATGCTCTACATTACATCCTTATAACATTTATTTTATAACTGGAAATTTGTACCTTTTGACCCCTCTTCACCCCCAGCAACCACAAGTCTATTTCCTATATCCATGAGCTTGGTTTTTTGTTTTGTTCTTTAGATTTCACATATAAGTGAGATCATATGGTGTTTGTCTTTTTCTGCCTGGCTTATTTCACTGAGCATAATGCCTTTAAGATTCATCCATGTTGCAAATGGCAAGGTTTCCTTCTTTTTTTATGGCTGAATAATATTGTGTGTGTGTGTGTGTGTGTGTGTCTTTGTGTGTCTTTGTGTCTTCCACATCTTCTTTATCTACTCCTCCACTTATAGACACTTGGTTTGTATCTGTGTCTTGGTTATTGTAAATAATGCTGTTATGAACATAGGAGGGCATATATCTTTTTGAGTTAGTGTTTTTATTATCTTTGGGTAAATACCCAGAAGTGGAACTGCTGTATCATATGGTAGTTGTGTTTTTAATTTTTTGAGGAACATCCATACTGTTTTCGACAGTGGCTGTACCAATTTACATTCCTACCAACAGTATACAAGGGTTCCCTTTCCTCCACGTCTTTGCCAACACTTGTTATTTTTTTGTATTTTTGATAGCAGCCATTCTGACAAATGTGAGGTGATATCTCATTGTGGTTTTGATTTGCATTTCCGTGATTAATAATGTTGAGCATCTTTTCATGTACCTGTTGGCCATTGTAGGTCTTTGGAAAAATGGCAGCTTAGATCTTCTGCCCATTTTAAAAATTGTATTTTTTTTTTTTGCTATTGAATTGTATGAGGTTTTTTTTTAATATATTTTAGATATTAACCCCTTATCAGATATATGATTTGCAAATATTTTTCCTACTTAGTAGGTTGCCTTTTCATTTTGTTGATGGTTTCCTTTGTTGTGCAGAAGCTTTTTAGTTTGATATAGTCCCACTTGTTTTTTTGTTTTTGTTTTTGCTTTTGTTTTTGGTGTCAAATCAAAAAACTCATCACCAATACTGATGTCAAGGAGCTTACCTTTTATGCTTTCTTCTGGAAGTTTTATAGTTTCAGGTCTTACATTTAATTTTAATCCATTTTGAGTTCATTTTTATGTATGGTGTAAGATAGTGGTCCAGTTTCATTCTTCTGCATTTGTCCAGTTTTCCCAACACCATTGATTGAAGAGATTGTCCTTTCCCCATTGTATATTCTTGCCTCCTTTGTTGAAAAATCAATTGACCATATATATTCATGAGTTTATTTCTGGACTCTTTGTTCTGTCCCATTAATTTATGTATCTGTTTTTATTATAATGCCATACTGTTTTAATTACTCTGGTTTTGTAATATATTTTGAAATCAGAGCGCATGGTGCCACCAGCTTTGTTGTTCTTTCCCAAGATTGCTTTGGCTATTTGGGGTGTTTTGTGGTTCCATACAAATTTTAGGATTGATTATGTATTCTATTTCTGTGAAAAATGACATTGGAATTTTGATAGGGATTGCATTGGATCTGTATATTGCTTTGGGTAGTATGGACGTTTTAACAATACTAATTCTTTCAGTCTATGAGTACAGTATATCTTTCTACTTATTTGTGTCCGGTTTCTTTTATCATTGGCGCATAGTTTTCAGTGTACAGATCTTTCACCTCCTTGGTTATAGTTATTCCTAGGTCATTTATTCTTTTTGATGCAACTGTAAATGTGATTGTTTTGTTAATTTCTCTTTTTGATAGTTCATTATTGGTGTATAGACATGGAACAGATTTTTGTGTGTGTGTTTTTTTTTAGTGTTCTTTACTTTTTTTTTTTACATTTTATTATGTTATGTTAATCGTCATACATTACATCATTAGTTTTTGATGTAGTGTTCTGTGATTCATTGTTTGTGTATAACACCCAGTGCTCCATGCAGTACGTGCCCTCTTTAATACCCATCACCAGGCTAACCCATCCCCCCACCCCCCTCCCCTCGAGAACCCTCAGTTTGTTTCTCAGGGTCCATAGTCTCTCATGGTTTTTATATCCTGCAACCTCACTGAGATTTGAATTTTCAGTCTATGACTTGCTGTTCATTTCCTTTGAATTTAAAAAAGTAATGTGTTGGGGTGCCTGGGTGGCTCAGTTGGTTAACCATCTGCCCTCAGCTCAGGTCACGATCCTAGGGTCCTGGGATCGAGCCCTGCATGGGGCTCCCTGCTCAGCTGGGAGTGTGCTTCTTCCTCTCCCTGCCCCTGCCCCACCCCATGCTTATGCTTGCATGCTCTCTCTCTCAAATAAATGAATAAAATCTTTTTTAAAAAAGTAATGTATTAGTATTTTCCTACTGACTTACAAGAAGTCCATAACTTTTGTTTATTAGGCTTGTGGCAAATGTTTTTCCTGGTTGGTTAGTTGATAGTTTTTCAGTTTAAAAAATGTGCTGAAAATATTTTGTGAAAATTTTCACATGGTCATAATTACTTATTTATAAAAATGTTTCTTTCATCGCCTTTATGCTTGAATTTAATGACAGTTGTGATTTTTATTTTCTCATCTCCCGTATTTCCTTTCCGTCTTTTCTCCTCTCCCTCTTTCTGTCATAATGACATGCTATATGTCACTCTACTCACTCAACTCTTCTTTTAGGTTTATCGGGAGGTTTTGAAGTTCCTTCACACAAATGCTACACATTTGTTGTTAAGACTATTTCTAGGATTTTTCTGTGAATGATTTTCATTTCCTTTAGAGGCTCAGTTTATTGCTAGTATGCACACAAGCTATTGATTGTATATTTATCTTCTATTAATAGCTCTTCAGTATTGTTATGAAATTTCAGGGTTTACATAGACATCTCTTCGTGTTTTTAGACATGTAGTCATATTACGTCACCGTAATTTATTTTATCCACTCATATTTAATATAAAAACATTATAACATGCTACGTACTATGTTATGCAAAATATTATCTATTATATATTTTTGTTTCATGTCTTATTGAGTAATTAGAATTTATAGCAGAATGTTAAGTACTTACGGTGGTAGCAGACATTCTTCTCTGGGTTCATCTAGCATTTTGCAACTAAGTGATAACTGTTGGTGTGAGATAAACAGTCTTTATTATATTGGCGATGGGTCCTCCCTCTCCCCCTCTTTCACCCCCTCCCCCACTCCCTTCCTCCCTCCTTTCTTTCTGCTTTTTCTCCAATAGGACACAGGCAGGATATTACCAAATGGCTTCTGGCATTGACTGCTCTTAGTGAAGTTTTTCTTATGTGATCTTTCTTTGATTATTTTTTTAAATTTAAAATTAAAAAAAATTTTTTATGTGATCTTTGGTACGATATATTTTCTAATAATAGAGTTCCTCATAATAAACTCTCCTTGCATTCCCAGGATAAAACCCATCTGGTCGGATTTTAATTCCTTCTGAGGTTGTAGGATTCTCTCATCTTCCAAAGATAAAAGATAAGGGCATTTGAATAGTTTTATAGGTATTGGTAGTAAACTGCTTTAAGGATCCAACTGCTTATAAGCTTTCTAAATTCAGTGATAAAATTTATTTCAGAAATTGCTTTTTACGTTTGAAAATAATACAACCTTTTTTTTTTCCTGTGGAAAAAATACTTTATAAACTATATTTCTCATCAATAAAGCTGTCCCTCCTTACCCTTTTCCTTCTTTTTCTTTTTAATTTGACTTGGAGGCAAATGTGCCCTCTTTAATACCCATCACCAGGCTAACCCATCCCCCTACCCTCCTCCCCTCTAGAAACCTCAGCCTCATGTTAGGAGTGTTTTGAGAGTTGTAATCCTAATCCAATTAGGGGAAATGGTTATACTGCATTAAAAATGCATTAAGGATTTCATTCTTTTATTATTTACATTACTCTACAGAAAATAGGGATTAAAGGGCTAAAATATGGGTGGTCTAGAGACCAAATATGGGATAAAGTGGTTCTATAATAATAGTTAAACTATAATACTTTAGTCATTAAACATGAATATATTTTTAGTGTATTGGAATTTGGAAACATTATTTTTAGCACTACTGACCGTGATTACATTTATATCTCCAAAATAAAAAGGATTATAGTATGTTACCTCAAACGAATTTTTTCCTCTCATTTTAGTCTTAAAATTACTTTATGTATTCTGGCTGCCAGCAGGATCAAAACCAAATAATTATGACTTCAATGGATACTACTGAACTATAAAAGAAGCCTCAAACTTTTAAAGAAAACACAGAATTGAGACAGTTTCTGGTAGATTCACTTTGGGACTGGGGTAGTCTCGGCAGCCCTCGGTCGTTTCTTCAGCCATTGTTAAGGACATTTAGCTCAGTGTTCTTTTTTTTTTTTATTTTTTATTGTTATGTTAATCACCATATATTACATCATTTGTTTTGGTGTAGTGTTCCATGATTCATTGTTTGTTCATAACACCCAGTGCTCCACGCAGAATGTGCCCTCTTTAATACCCATCACCAGGCTAACCCGTCCCCCTACCCTCCTCCCCTCTAGAACCCTCAGTTTGTTTTTCAGAGTCCATCATCTCTCCTGGTTCGTCTCCCCCTCTGACTTACTCCCCTTCATTCTTCCTCTCCTGCTATCTTCTTCTTTTTCTTTTTTCTTAAAATATGTTGCGTTATTTGTTTCAGAAGTACAGATCTGCGATTCAACAGTCTTATACAATTCACAGCGCTCACCGTAGCACATACCCTCAGCTCAGTGTTCTTTAAGTGCCGTTATCACTGAGTTTGGAAGTGTGAGAACTACTGCTTTCGTTCCTCTACCACTTGTAAGGACTCAGTTGTCTCTCGCAGACACTGGGGTGCCTAATCGCCTGTGTCTTATCTCTCCCAGATGCAAGGGTGGGCCCTCGAGTCCCCTCATCTCAGCCTGTCAAAGGGCATCACCTATCTTCTGGGTGTTGGCACTGATTTCTCAAAGTGCCTCCCGTGACTTCAGAGTACCGGGCTTTGGTCCTCAGAATGGGGTTTCAGTCACGGGTCCATAAACAAGATCAGTACTTTCATCCATTTGCTCCAGACGGAACTAGGAATGCAAGGCCTGTCTCTGGCACAGTGTTACCCCAGCTGGGGTGAATGGAAATGACTAAATGTCCTGACTACTTGTCTGTACAGATACTACCTATGTCTCGTTAGACATTCACAGTTAAGTATTAAACACTTACTATGGGCCAGGCACTGTGCTAGGCTCTGGGGCTAAAAACATCAGGGTGACGTTGTTTCTTAAAGAACCTAAAACATTGTTCTGTTCTACTCGTGTGCCTAAGAAATGCTCATTGAGTATCTCCAGCACAGCTGGAGTTTAAGGAAGGGCAGGCTGTTGGTGAGAGGGTAAAGCATAGCTGGACTCCTCAGCTTCATATAGACGTGGCCATTAAAAAGTCAGTGCTGACAGAAGCGAAATGGCTATGGGACCATTGGTCTCAGATGGTAAATAACAGGATTGATATTACAGATTCAATTCCTTGGATGAAATGAGGATGAAAAGTAATTCCTCGTCAGCTTAGTATCTGGCTCAGCAAAATGGTATGCTCAGTTTCAAAATTAATATTGCAGAAAATATCAAAGTGTGATTATTTATACTAATTGTTCAAAGCTATTAACTTTAAAAGATTATTTTTCTTGTTTTTATATTTTATGTTTGTATCTTGGTTATAGCAAAACCAAGATAATCAACACTGTAAGAAGAGCCTAAAGGCTTTAAAATCATGTAGGGAAGAATCTATTTTTAGATTGTTAACGAATATATTTGGTTTGGAATTTTCAATTGGCCACACTTCATTAATACATAGTGTAGAAATGTCAAGGAGCAGAGAGATGGGGTGGATTTCACTGTAATTCAACATCTTGTTGGCTTGTTCTAAGAGAATCTGTACAAGTAGGCTCCAGCGCTGGAGTCCTAGAGATGTCTAATGGCCTCCATGGGATGCACCATGGCTCCTCAGAGTGGCTTTCTGGCAGAAGCTGACCATTCCTATCCATGCAGGCTTCAGGGTGTCCTTTCCCTTTGGCATACCTGGAAAAAATGCTGCTAAAGGGAAGAGGGGGGCAGCTTGTTCAGGTTGGAGAGTGAGGTGCAGATGCAGCAAGTGCCAAAAGCACCCCCGAGAGGCCGACAGGTGGATAGCATCCTGCCCAGGGATGCTGCAGGAGAGAGGAGCGTGGGAGTGAGTGGTTCATCTAAGTCCCACTGGGAGCGGGAGCTCAGGAGTCTGGCGTGCACTGACTTATGCACACGGAAAGTACTGGAGGGCAACAGAGGGACTCTTGAGAGAACCGACACTGGACTCCTCCTCCCCAGTGATGCAGCTACCGTGATTGGCTACCACGATCGGTGGACTCATCCTCCCTTGGGTCAGCTAGAGGGACGACTCGAGCTCTTGTCACAGTGACACCCCTCCTGGGTTTGTCTCTCTGCCAGTTCTTTGGAGTTCTTTGTGGGGCACGCCGTGCCCCCCCTAAAATTAGCATTCTTCAGAATGTGCCTACAAGGATGTGAGCCCCGAGGGGTTGTCCCCTGGCTTTCTGCCAGGTCAGTGGAACAGTGGGACTAGTAGTATCCAGTCGCTGCCTGGCGGGGAGGGAGTGGGTCCCCAGCCTGGGTTGGGGGAGATGGCAGAGCCTTAGAAACGCAGCCAAAGCTGTTCTGAGGTGTTATCTATGGGAAATAGCTAAGTTCAAGACCACCTGGGGGAGATTTGGGAATGTGGTAAAAATGGTGATTACAGAGAGAGGGAGAGGGAGAGAGAGAGATGGGTGGTCACAGCTACTGAGGAGTTAGGCGGGGATGAGAAGAACACGCTGGAATCAAAATCCTCTGGGGAGCATTGTTTAGAAGTGAAATCAGGATCCGGGAAAGCAGGAACACCGCTTTAAAAGTAGAAGAGTCTCTGAAGCAATTCTGGGACAGATCTCTTATTTTAAAGTAACATCATTTAAATTTATACACACACATACAGGGACAGGGAAATGATGAGCATATATGCTTTTCTCAGTGACATCTGTATAGGAATTATAATGTATCATCATCTAATTGTTTTTAAAATATCCTTTGTTGGGGGCACCCGGGTGGCTCAGCCGGTTAAGCACCTAACTTTTGACTTCTGCTCAGGTCATGATCTCAGCGTTGGGAGGTCAAGCCCTGTGTGGGGCTCTGTGCTCAGTGGGGAGTCTGCTCGAAATTCTTTCTCCCTCTCCTGCTCCTCCCCTCACCCTCAAATAAATAAATAAGTAAATAAATAAATAAAATCTTAAAAAAATATCCTTTGTCGGTTACAAGTAGTGACAGTTTGAGAGGAAGTTTTGTCCGGGCTCAGATTCTTCTTGTTAAGATAAAGTTTGGCCATTTAAAGACCCGAGAAGCTAAAATATTGGCAGAATAGTTTATTAGGTTCTGTTTCTTTTATTTCAATTCTTTACCTATAAGAAGACTGCATAATCATTGTATTTTTACCCAGGGAACTCATATGCCTGGGGGTGCGGTGCGGCGGAGTAGGGGGAACGCTTCCTTTTTCTAGAGTGGGTTTAAAAGTCAGGGGCCTTGGCTGCCCTCCAGGGGCTCTCGATGACGTAGACAGTTCCGGTGTGGGCCTGTCTGAGGTTCAAGGGGAAAGAAGGAATAAAGATAAGTTTAGTTTTCTTTGAAGTTAATAACCTCCTACAAGGGCTTTTAGAACAGTAGACACCTTAAACAGCACTTAACATCCCCCCCTTCTTTTCCTGTGATGGTCAAATTCGAGGACACGTGGTCTCTGAGAGGTGGGTGTCGGCCGATCCCCAGGGTGTGTGTGTAGCTGACACCCTGGGCAGGACCGGGTGGGGGGCGGGGCGGGCCCCTTCTCAGCCTCGTCTGTTCCTCCTCCCCAGCTGGGCGCCGTTCTCAGAACAGAGCCATGCTGGCTTTTCTGAATGCCCCTTTTCGCCCAGCCCAGACAGGAAGGAAGCCAAGAGAAATGTCTGAGTGGCTGATGTTCTCTTTTCCATTCTACCCTAGGAGGCAGGATCCCCTTTTTGAATTAGCTCAGTTTTCTTGTTCAAAGGCACACTCTCCAGACGGCATTTGGAGAAGTCTGTCTGTAACAGTCTGTGTCTTCTTATGACCGTGACTTACTTGGGGAGTGAGACTTTTTCCAGGACAGATTCTGCTGGCGATTTTGGGCCAGTTTTGAAAATGCTGTGGGGATAAATATTCTCAGATATGTTCAACGTGGGGCGATGTGTGGATGCTTTAAAAGGAGCAAAACCAAACAATAGGTTAACTGCGGCCTCATACTTAGACAACATGCTAGTCGGGGACAGACGTCATATATTCATGGGGTTGAGGTACCTGCTGGTGGGGATACAGGATGAGGGAGACGAACTCTGAGCATTTTCAGGCTGTTGCATGCGCATTTTCAGGCTGTTGCATGCGCATTTTTGTTTCTTTCTTTCTTTTATTTTGTTTTATTTATTTGACAGAGAGAGAGAGAGAGAGAGAGACAGCTAGAGAGGGAACACAAGCAGGGGGAGTGGGAGAGGGAGAAGCAGGTTTCCGGTGGAGCAGGGAGCCCGATGCGGGGCTCGATCCCAGGACCCTGGGATCATGACCCGAACCGAAGGCAGACGCCAAATGACTGAGCCACCCAGGCGCCCTCATGCGCATTTTCTTATTTATCTTCCCGACAACCACTGAGCAGTGAAATGTTTTAGACTTCTGTTTTACGCATGAGAGGACTGAATCAGGGAGGTGAAGCCATTGGACCAAATCACAGCTAGTATGTGTTGGAGCTGCAGTTGGCCCCCAGTTCCCAACTCCCTTCCCAGCTTCTCTGTGCTCCTTCCCTCCCTGTGGCTAGTGGTACATACAGCCCGCCGCCAGATGTCTCAGGGTCTCAATTGGGTTTGGGAGGTTGGTTGGGTACTCTCAGGTTCAGATGCTTCTGCTGTAAGAACATCTAAATGGCATTCTTTATCCCAGAACTCTTGGAAACAAATCAAGAAGAACCAGATGCAGGTTTCCTCAACAGCTGCATCAGAGAGTAGAGGGCAAGGGGTTTTGGTGTCAGAGAACAAAGGCCTGAATCCAATGGCACGAGCTTGGGCAAGTTACGCAGCCCCTGAATTCAGTTCCCCTTTGGTTGAAATGGGGCTTATAATAGTTTGTACTTCAAAGAGGTATGGGTGAAGGAGGGGATGCAAATAAGTACTTAGCGCAGTGCTTGACACACGGTGAGAGCTACTCCAAGTTAGGTATTACTGTTATGTATAATTAATTGAATTAATTGGACAGACCTGGCTTTTTCCAATCGCCTCATCACTTGGGTTGGATTTTGTCATGCCATGGGTGGGTGTCTAACAGGCCGACTTTCCATTTCAGTTCCTTTATTCTCTAAGTATCAAGCTTATGTGTTGATTATTCATAGGATATAGGAATTGCTGGGAAGGGTATTATAGTAAATAAATAAACTTCAAAAAGAAAACCCAGCGAAGAAGAGCATTCAGTTAGACCTGCAGCAATGCAAACGTGACCAAGTATTACTGTGTGGATTTTATTTTTCAGTTATTTTCCAGTCAGCCTTGCTACTTGTAGTCCGGGGATTTTAGGTTCTCAGTGTACTTGTGCTCCATCCCTGCTGTAGTTAGCTGCAGGTGTAAAGACTTCTCTTCAATGTGCCAATGCTCTGGGACAGAAGACCCCACTGTCAGGAGTGATCCCAGAGTGTGCAACACAGTTCTAATGTGGGAATATCTTGCTATTTTCCCTGTCAAGGCTTTGAAGGAAAATTTATAGAATATATGTTCTGGTTGTTCACAGAGTTTTAAAAAACCATGCTTAAACCTGAGTTTTTATTTTTTATTATTATTTTTTCATTTATTTGAGAGAGAGGGAGGGAGTGTGCACCAGCAGAGGAGGTATAGAGGGAGAGGGAGAAGCAGACTCCCCGCTGAGTGGGGAGCCCTGGTACGGGGCTCGATCCCAAGACCCTGAGATCATGATGCTTAAGTGACAGAGCCACCGGGCACCCCTTAAACCTGAGCTTAGAAGTCTTATAATCCCCACTGTCTTTGTCAGTTTGGGGTGTTACCCTCATGACTCATCTAACCCTAACCACCTCCCAAAGGCCCCACCCTCTAATACCATCACCGGAAGGGGGGTTAGGGTTTCTACATGTAAATTTTGGCACAAACATTATTGTATAGCCCCTACCCACTCCCTCTTGTTTCAGACTGAGTCTGAGGGCCAGTTGCCATTTCTCACTGAACCTGTGCTTTTTTATGGACCTTGAGCCTGTTTCACCCACCTATTACCTCCCATCCTCTGTGGGTGGTTAGGTTGGTGAACTCTACCTCCGTCATGTCCTCAGGCTGACCTGCTTACTTTCCTTTCGTAGAACTCAACTTCTCTTCCCTGCACCCCTCTCCTCCCTCCTGGATTGCCGCTGACATTCTTTCGTTAATATCCCATCTCTTTCCTTTAAAAAAATTCTGTTCTGGAATCCACCAGGAATCCTCCTGAAGTTTTCACTAACCAATCCTACACAGTTTCAGTCCTGCTGATCGTTCCAGCAAACACTTAACAAGGAGGAAGAAAGAAGAAAGAGAAAAAATAATAAAACTAGTATTTACTAAGTACTTTTTATATAGTTGGAACTTTCAGGTTCTATTGTTACCATTTCTCAAAGCAGAAATTGAGGCTCAGAGAGATCAAAGATCCCACCGTTTTATTTGTGGCAAAGTGGGACCTGAATCTAGAACTGTCTGATTCAAAGGTGCATATTCTTTACCTAATAATAGTATTTATACCTTTTCGTTGGAATTATTGTTCTTTTTTAAACTTGGTCATTGTGAACAGAACACAGATATAGAAAACCACGTACAATAAATATGTAGCTCAATGGAGTTTTATAAAGTGAACAAACACCCTTGTAAATGCCATGCAAATCGAGAAGCAGAACTTTTCCAGGCACCCTGGGGGGCCTCTGTGTGCCTTATCTCTACCACTGTCCACTCCCTCCCAAAACAGCCACTATCCTGACTTCTTTCTAATAATCACTTCCTTGCATTTTAAAATGGTTTTGTCCCTCAGCTATGCATCAAAGACAGCATTTATATATAGTTTTTTAATTTTTGCAATTATAGATTGCCCTATATCCCTTTATTTCTTTAAAACTTAGACGTTGAAGAACTGGGCCATTCGAGTTTCCCAGAGTTAAGATTTGGTGCTTGTATATGCATGGGACATTTTGACATGTGATTCTGTCCTCTGTAGTCTCTGCAAATTGGCAGCTGAATACAGAGGCTGGATCAGACTCAGGTTTGATCTTGTTTGACAGGACCATTGGTGACCTTGTGTTTTTTTTTTTTAAAGCTTTTATTTATTTATTTGAGAGAGAGAAAATGAGAGATAGAGAGCATGAGAGGGAAGAGGGTCAGAGGGAGAAGCAGACTCCCCGCTGAGCAGGGAGCCCGATGCGGGACTTGATCCCGGGCCTCCAGGATCATGACCTGAGCCGAAGGCAGTCGCTTAACCAACTGAGCCACCCAGGCGCCCGGTGACCTTGTGTTTTTCATCAGGAGGGACACAATGACTTCTTTTCACTTTTTTTTTTTTTTTTTTATGTTAGCAACTGTTGATTCTCAATGCCTAGATCCAATAATTTATAGTAGGTGCCAAATGGTGATTTTCTTATTCTACCATTTTGTTTTAATTTATTAGCTGGAATAATTTTATAACATAACCGACCCCCCATCTACTATTTGGTTACCCAGAGGTATCATTCAGACGGAAAAGGCAGGATGATTTGCTGATTTTGTCCCTTTATTTACCTGATTTTTGAGATCATGCATTGGTTCTCTGTCATCTTTAGAAAGTGATCGCTTAAAATTATTGTAAACCCATGGATTTGAATACATGTGTTAGATTTCAATCCACTGCAACTTTAAGTCTTACTAAGGCTCAAACAGGCCTAGAGCTTTCTTGCTATCTGGTATGTCAGGATAGACCAGGCTTATCTTCTTATCCTTACATTTCTTATTCCATCCCCTGCTCCAAGAAGCCCTTTCCCCTTTTTATTTTTATTTTATTTTTAAGTATTTTTTTCTAATTAAAGCATAGTTGACTGATACTGTTACATTGGTTTCAGGCACCCCTCCCCCTTTAAATAATGGGAAGTGACATTTCAAGGCTAATCTTGGGACCCAAAATGCTTATTGTTACTGGATTGCTCATTTTTTTTCTAGGCTTGTCCAGTGGATAGATCTGGGAAAGAAACACAAGCATGTGCATATTTAAAAATAAAATATCTCATAAGTTCATATTGATGTCTCCAATTCAAACTCAGTACTATGGGACTTTTACTTAAACAGGATGTACATTACACCTGTACCTTCTTTCTTTCACATCAAGAAGGACACAGGGAATGAGAGAATTAGAATATTCCCTAATTACTCATTTGATTTTTCTCTTATTACACAAAAAGTCTAGGAGTAGCAATATTAATAGTATGTCACCAATTTTGATTACTAAAAAGTTACCCAAATTACCAAAAATAGTTAAATAAAGTTTTTATTAAGAAGACTGAGAACCCAGACATTGTATTCTTCCTGATGAAAGAATGTAACAGCACCTATAATTTTTCAAAGGAATCCAACCTGACTTTGCTCAAGTCTCTGATTTCTGCCAATTTATAAGAAATATGCTATCTTCACTCTTCTCCCATTTTCAAAATGACTGCCATATCTATAATGCCAGATCATTTAGCTATTACATATTATAATTTCTCCGTTTTAATTCTCTTTTATTCTTAGTTCTCCAGTTAATTATATATTTAATGCTCATCATAATTTTTTGTTGTTGTTGTTGGTGCCTCTCTCATTATTTTGTCTGTCTCTGAATTCATTAGAAATGATGGATTCCTTAGGATGGGCTCATGGAAGCAAGGCTCTCTGAGTTTTGCATGTTAACAAGAGTTTGAGCACTTTTAACTGGAAGGTCAGGTGTACTGGGTATAAAATTTTGGGCTCATATTTATTTTCTTTCCCTGAGTATCTGAAATATGTTCCTTATTTTCTTTTGGCACAAGAGTTGCTATTTTAATAGCCTGATGAAAACCCAGTTTCATTCTCTTATAAATCACAAGTTCTTTTTATCCTATGCCCAAATGATTTTTTTTCCTTTTTTCTTTAAAGTCCAGTAATTTCCTTAGAATATGTCTTGGTGTTGATCATTCTGGGTCGATTTTCTCAGGGATACAAAGAGCACTTTCGATATGTGGTCTCACACCTTTTTTTCTTTTAATTTGAGGAATTTTTGAATTATAATTTTTATGATTTGTTCTGCTCCCTTGCTTTGGTTTTCTTTTTCAGGGACTTCTATATCCACATGTTAGATTTTCTTTGCCTATCTCCAATATTTGTCATTTTCTCTTGGTATTTTTAAAGTCTTTCTTCAAATTTATTTTTTTATTTAAAGAAATTCCTTCCTTTTTACTCTCTGAAGGCACTCTTTATTATCTTTATTTGTTCTTGTGTTCCTTATAATTTAGTCTTCTAAAATGATTTTCTTTTATGTATAATTCTTTCTTGAGTTTTATCCCTACAGTTCCGAGTTTTTCTAATTCTGACTTATTCTTTTGTGTCTCATATCATTTTCTTAAAGTCTTTTGTTTGTTTTGAAAGAGTATGTTGCAGGGTTTTTTTTTTTGAGTATGTCTTTCTGGCATGTTTTTGTTGTTTATAGTGATGTTATTCTGATTCATATTTTATTTTTTGTAGTCACTTTGTATGGGAACTGACCTATATATTTTTTTCTATTCCTCAATTTTATGTGAATTTAGTTTTCCTGAAATTTTAGGTGGGGGATGAGTTCATCCTAACTTTGTGGAGCTCCTTCTTATGTTGTTTTTGTAGAATGTTAAAAAGACAGTGACAGCTTGCTTCCTGAGATTTCATGACTCTCTTCCCCTCTTCCATGTCCCACTTTTATCTGTACCTTGTCTTTCTTTTGCCTCTCTCATCCCTATCCTGCTAAGTTTTAGTTACATTCCTGACAGTGTCTCCTCATGGGGCCCTTTCCTGGGAGGGAGACTTGGCTAGTCAGTTTGGAGGGTTCAGATGGGCCAACTTTGTAGTCACAGATTCAGCTGCTCTTCTCATATTCGCCCACCACACTTTCCAGGAAATACCTGTTGGGCATTTTTGCGTCTCCTGCTCCCAGCCTTGCTCTAGTCCTTCCCTTAGACTCTGCCTCATGGTTGCCAGTTACACTCAGGTACTGGGTCAGTAGGTACTTTAGCACTATCCACTTGTATTTTGGCTCTTGTAAAGAAGTCTTGTCACCTAGTTTTGTCACAGACTTGGTCCATGTGTTTTAGTTTTGCCATCTACATGCTCTGTTTCTGTCAAAATTCTGGAAGATCCAAAACTGTGCTGTTGACGTCACAGCCATCCTCCCAGAATTCCTGTACTAACCGGTTTTATAGAACTTTACATCCGTGTTCCGTGTGATGTTATACAAATCAGGCTGAGTTCACCCAGTTTTACCCCTGAGGCTGGAGGGCACCCGAGGACAGGAACCATGCTCTTCTTTCCACTAAAGCTTGTCACTGGACTGAATTGTGCTCTGAGTGATAGCGATGGACCTGCCTCCCAGTGACCGTTTGTGTGGTGAGTAACAGCTGGTTAACACTTCCTTATTCAGATTCAAGAGGAGACCAGCCTTTGTCCTTTCGTCTTTCTCGTATTCTCCAGAACTAGCAGCAACATCTGCAGCCAGATCCCTAGAATATGCCTTAACGTGTCCACTCTTCTCTCTATTCTAACCCCAGAAGACTGTGTGTGAGCCAAGATTTAGAGTTAACATTGTTCCCCCTACCCCCTGTTGTTCTTTTTTTGCCTATAAAACATTTGTTGGTCTCTGTGTAAAATGTGCTGTTATAAAAAGCACAAGGGCATACGTGTCTGAAATAACCTTAAGTGAAAAGAAGTAAATTAATTAGCATATAGTAGATTCTTATTGTTAAGTGGGAATGTAGCCCTTCCTGTGGGGATTGCTGTTAAACAAGATGATTGATAAATTGTTATATTCGCACAGTGTCGCTCAGTGATATAATCATGCCTTTTGTAAATATTTAGTCAAGAGAGCAATCCAGCTGTTCCCAGTCAGGTTTCATCCACTGTCAGCCAATGCTCTGTGCCTCTGATTTATCTCTCGTGCTGTTTAAGCATTGAGGAAGCTCACATTTTTATGAGCCTCTAAATACCCATAATAGTAAATAGTGAAAATGATGGCTACAATAGCAGTAGCCCAAGTAATTATAAAGAAGGATATCTGTGATGGCCAGAATTAAGAATAAGGACGAGGCTATTTTTTTTTTCTTTCTTTGTGTAGAAATAAATGTCACTACCCCTACCTTTAGAGCACTGTTAATACCGAGAATCCCATCACCTCTCCTTAACAGGGTCATAAAAGACTCATGGATGAGACTAGAAAGTTCTGGTGAACTGAATTTCTAATCTTTGACCATTTGTTGACTGAGGAATAAAGAAATGTTCTAGCATGTGCTTTTCCATTCTCTTTTTGAGTTGCTCAGTATGAAAAGCGCTTGTTTTAGGTATTTAGAGTTACGGCGCTGGAGGAGGCAGAATTATTTTCCTGAGCCCTCGAGGCTGCCCTGTGGAGGTGGGAGCAGAGAGGAAAGCTCTGTGATGGAGCAGGGGGAGATGTAGTCTGCAGACACTTGTCTTCCACCAGAGGGGAGTGGGCTGGTGGACTGGAGGCATGGTGGAAGAGCCCCTCGGAGGCAGGCCCCGCACAGGCCTGGGAGTGTGCAGATTGAAGTCCCTACCCCAGGTGGACAGGGGAGTAATAGAAGACAGGAGGGTCAGGCAGTAGCTGGAGTGGTATGAGTTAGCAGACTTCTTAGTGCAAGAGCCAACAGGTGCAACAAAAGCAGAGGTACAGAATACACCTGTTGCTCATATCATTTCCTGTTCTGTTGAATAATTTGTCCAATGTCCTATCATTTGGAATCTGGACCTAAAGAACTTCAGAGGCACTGATATTGAGAGTGGTTTGCATTTTGCCACCACTGTTTTCTGGGTTACCCTAGCCAATCTCTTTACTATAAAGGTAGAATTAAGGTAATCAGGGTAAGTAACAATTGAACCCAATTGTTTATAGCAAAAAAAATTATACACTAAAAATATACAAGTTAAGGTTTTTTTTTTTTTAAATTTAGAAAAGGTCTTTATTGAAGCATGAGCTTCAGTTAGAGCTTATGTGGTTGGTTAATCATTATTTAGAGGTTTGTATTGTTTCCATTTATGTAATGAGCCACTGAACTTATCAAGTATCTATTTTTTTTTTTTTTTTTCACAGAGAGAAAGAGGCTAACTGCTTCAGAGGGGGGAAAAGGTGAGGCCAGAAAGGAAGATTCTGCTAAACTGATTCATGGAGAGGCGACAAGAACAGCAGTGATAATTGTAATTCAGATGGATGATATTAAATGAGTCAGTGTTGCCAGTATGTGACCACTTCAGAAGGAAACAGTGTGAAGCGTGAGCCAAAAGTGGAGAAGTTCACCATCGAATGAAAGCCTGGTACAGAGAGCTTCCCCAAAGATCCTGGCCAACAGCTAGGCCATATTTGATGGGTGTAGTTGGCATAGTGGGAAGAGTGGGGAAACTCGGCCAGGCCCATTATGTATCTTACAAAAACCACACAATGAATTAAGGATCTTTCTTGAAGGTAATATGGTATTCTAAAGTCCTATCTTTAGAGAACCTTTCTAGATTTTAATAAGCACTTCCTTGCCTAATGACCACCTTAGTTCCACAAGCAATAGGAACTGCCGTGAAAGACCCATTATTTACATTATTCCAATTGATATTTCCTCATAAATTACACTTTTGTTTTCCAGACCCATTACAT
The DNA here is from genome assembly GCF_003265705.2 of Callorhinus ursinus. Taxonomy (NCBI): domain Eukaryota; kingdom Metazoa; phylum Chordata; class Mammalia; order Carnivora; family Otariidae; genus Callorhinus; species Callorhinus ursinus. The sequence continues at coordinate 69,820,046 of NW_027397068.1, read as the reverse complement.
TTCCTGTGTGGCTAATTACATTAGGCAGTTCCTTTAATTTACACACTGTTTCCTGCAATTTACACTCATTTCTCAGAAAATGCTTGGTAAGCATTCCCCTTCTTTGCTCTTAAAGAGCAGGCCAAGGTTATTGCAAGCGTCCTACAAGTATTTAATACCTTCTGTAAAGACTGATCATTTTCTTCTAACATTTTCCGAAGATGATCCTATAGCAGCTACTTTCATATGAGGTGCTAATAATAGGGACTGAGACTATGGGTAAAAATGCAAACTGAAAGGCACAAATTGGGGGGGGGGGCTGACAAAATAGCATGGATAAGGGGTGATTTAGCACAGGGCATGGGCAGAGCGGTCCACAAACTCAGATTATTTGTAAGTGAACGGCATCGTCTAGAAGAGATTTAAACTTCACACGCTGTATCATGTTTTTTTTTTTTTTTTTTTTCCCTCTGATCTTCTGTCTTGATGGCTTTGTCTATTCAATCCATACCCGAATTGATTTAGTAACCCAGGTATGAGTGACGGTGCACTCTAAATTCAAAGATGCTTCTACAGAGCTGTGTTTCTCAAACTTCAGCAGTGGAACCCATTCTAATAAGAGTTCCCAGTAGAAGCACGAAAGAGATGAAAGTGGGTTGTTTGCTTGAAGCAGGGATTCCTCCCCCTTCCCCCGCCCTCTATTTCTGGCTCTGGTTATTGAATTTATTGATTCACTAGTAGGCATGTATTCTACATAAATCATGACCGAGGTGTTAGGGACAAGACTGGCTTTGTGGTGTGGGAGCCTCTCTGTCACACAGGACCCTGTGTGTGGTTTATGGCTCTGCTGTCATGCTGTCGCAATTCTTAATATTTGAACAAGCAACCCTGCATTTTCATTTTGGAGTGGGCCCCACAAATGATTTATCCAGTCCTGATATAGCAGATACCAGAGGGGAAAAATAATAAACCAAACAGGGATCCTGACCTAAGGAATTTACACTATACATCTGTTGTAGTTACTTAAAATCTAAGCCCTGTGGCTTTTTCTCCTGGCATCTCCTCAAGAAAATTGCAAGGAGTATCGCGGTGGTCCCGAGGCTGACGGTCATTGGGTTAACGCTGCTTAGCGATGGCCAGTCTGGAGGGAAAATCCCCTCCCTCTCGCATGGAAAAGGCCAGTGGCTCCCATGTGGCACTGAGGTTCCAAGAGCAGATTCTGGACAGAATTTAGTGGCCTCAAATGGAGGGAATCCTTCTATATTTAGCTGTTGTTGGTGAATCAGACTGAATTTAGGCCTGGGGAGTTCATTCACTTTTTCCCTATCTATGTTTTGGAAGCTGTTTTGATTTAACCGGGAAGCGTACACGAAAGCCACTGTTTCCGGTGTTTACCGGAGGGCCTGCCTGGGCTGGGAATGGAGGAGAGCAGTGTGGCAGGATCACGAAACATTTGTGCCACATTCAGAGGACTGTTCCACTGGAAAGCCCCCTTTGCTGCACAGCTCAAAGCAACCAAAGTAAGCAGACACAACTGTCTTGGCCCTCCCAAGTTTCTCACCCTGTGGCCTCTGGAAGTCCATGATTTGGACTGGTGCCTGGCATGAGGGACTTTCCTTTGTTGTGAATAGGACATCAAGAAAGAGAATGGAAAAACAAGTAGAATCTGACATAAGTAGCACAAAAGGAAAAAAAAAAAAAGGAATTGTTTTCGTTGTTGGTACACTGAGAACATTAAAGAATACAAGGTTTTGCTTATCTGTGGTTATCAGTGGCCCTCTTCACCTCATCGGGGGGGTGGGGGCGAGACAGCATGTACTTCCATTGCTTTTTTTTTTTTTTTTTTTTTTTCAGGCCGACAAGCTCTTTGTGGGATTGCATGAGCTTGAACAACCTCCCCGGTGAGTCCTGAAAGGCAGCGGGATGGCTCTGGGGGTGGGGTTAGTGCCTTTCACTGTGTCACCTAGGACTCTTTGGGGGCAAATGACAGAAACTGAACTCAAAGTAGCATAAACAAAAAGGGCATTTATTTAAAAGCTCCGGGCTGACTTTTGGGACCCAAGGAGAAGAACGTGGCTTATCTGAGGAAGACCGGGACCAGACTCTTGAGCTTTCAGGATCGGCTTAGTCTGTTGCCTCTGTACCTCCCTGCCCTTTCATTTAGGTCTTCTCTCCCTTCGCCTCTAGGGGACGTCTCCACAGCCCACATGACCTCGCACATGGCAGCCCACAGTTTCTAAGCACCCGTATCTTGAGTCCAGTCACCAAAGAGAAATTAGCCATTCTGCTTCAGTTTTGGCTCTAATTCCTGTACAAAAAAATGTGATTGGCTCCGCTTGGGGCAGTTGACCACTTGGACTAAGGTTGGAGCTGAGTCTGGGTGGGGGATCACGTTGACCATCTGAAAACACTGGAGATGGAGTGTGAGGGAGAGCGATAGTTTCCAGAAGAAGGTGGAGCTACACTCAGATAGGAGTTTGCTCCATGTGCACAAACTGTAATTCAGCAATTCATAGGTGAACATTTCTTTTTCTGATTAGGTGACAAGACTTAATGGATAGCAGGGTGCTATTATATTGACAGGTCTGGACTTTATTAAGGACTTTGACAAAGTTTCTTGTAATATTTGTGTAGATAAGATGAAGCTGTGAGGTGATGAACTAGTTTCAGGGACAAGGGACATCATAAGAGGGCAAAGGGAATAATGGGGTAAAATCAGCTGGTTTCAGGGGAGTCTACAGTGAGCAAATTGGTTCACTGGGATGGGGAACTGGGAGCATCCAAGCTCAGAGGGAAGTCAATTTCAGAGATGCGAGGGAGGGACATCAGGCTTTGGTTGGAAGCTGGAATACCAAACAGGGGCCTTAAAGGGGAAGCCAGCCCAAGAAGCAGTCCATCTCTCTTGTTCTTAAAGTAGCTATTGCCTGCAGCTGACCCTAGAGTAGTGTCTGACCAGAAGCACGTGGACTGAATGCTAGTGGAGGACATCCATTCCTACCTGAATGACCAAAGGAGGTAGATTAATGAGCTAATACTAACCAGTGGGAACTCACGCATGGCCTGCTATAGGGCTGTACTCTAGGCTCTGTTCATTGAAGTGATTTATTAATACTTTGAATGAAGGCACGGAAAGTCTGACCCACACATCTATGCAGGATAACTAGTGTGCTAGAAGATAGAATCAGGAGTCATAAAAGCTTGATAGGTTGATGTAATGGGTGTGAATAAAGACAGAACTTAATATTTCTAAATGGGAAGCCCTTCACTGAGGTACTTAACAGCACAGGGACAGAATGGGGATTTGGTGGCCGCAAGATCTGGCAGTTTCTAAGAAAAGACCCTAGACTTTGAGTAGGTCGCTTGGAATCCATAGTGTGAATCAAGATTCCTCTCAAAGCAAGTCTAATAGTATCCAGAAAATGAGAGGAAGTAGTCTTACTGTCCCAGGATATCAGATATTTGGAATTTCCTTGGGTTCTAAGCATGATATTTTAATTTGTAATCCAGACAAATAGGAACCGTCCAGGGCAGGAAAGGGAACTATCTGGAAACCATGTAATAGGAACAATTGCAGTCTCCCCTACTTGCAAGGTCCAATTCAGTGAGACCAGACTGAAGAGTTGTCAATGGCAGAGCGAAGAAAAAATCAGAGAACATTATGTGGAGGTTGATCTTTGTATTTTAATAGTTGAGAGACTGAACGACAATTTAAAAAAAATTAAGTGTTCTTATGAGGGGATGGGACCCCTCGTGCAGAGACTTGCTTGCCTCTCAGAGATGCTGCCAAGGGGATTCCTGTTTTGAGGTGGGAGTGTGAGCCATGGAGTCTCTCATCTTTCTTCTGACCAAGGATCCAGGAGACCACGTTCCCTCTTGAGCTCTGCCAATAACCAGGCGAATGATTTTGGGTAAGTCACTTACACTCTACAAGCCTCTGTAAAATGGGGTTGGTAACCCCGCCCTCTGTTTCTCAAAGGATCATTACAAAGTTCAGATGAGAAAGAAACCAGGTGAAAGGAGATTGAAAAGTGGAAAGCACTCGACTCTTGTAAGATTTTATTTTGACAATTGCCTCCGTGGATTTTTCAGACAGCTGCCAGCCTCCAGAAACCCTGCTTCCTGCAACCTCGCTCTTTTGACGTTTCATCCTCCGGAAAGTTTTGTTCAGTAGTTTATACTCAGGGCTTTGAAGCCATCTATCAAAACTCCTCTGCCAGGAACTGCATTAAGATGTTGGCAGCAGGTGGCTGATTCTCCCCAAATGTGCTGCCTGTTCCGACGGAGGAACGTGGGAGAAGGGTGGAGAGCGGGTTTTCTCCTCTTTCTGCCAAACCACATAAATTATGATGCCATCTAAAATCTAAAGAGGTGGCTTCTTCCTCAGGAACTTTCCACAAGGGTAGAGTGTGCTAACTTCATCACACTAATCACTCCTTTCTGTTCTTTAATAAAGAAATGAGTTACCAACTTTGAGTAATCACCCCTATAACTCTGGTGTCCTGTGGGCCCAATATTCCCGCACTCACCCCTTCTAGAGGGTTCCGTAGGAACAGGACAGAGTGATCTGTACGCAGCGAAGGAGGAAGGCAGTTTGTAATTCCATAAAACACTTTGAGGCTTTCAGAAGGTGCTAGATACATCAATAAATAATAATAATTTTCACTCTCTCTTCTTTGTAATACTCCCTTAGAAGGTTGAAAATAAAATTTCTTTCGCTATTGATTTTGTCCTTCTACATTTGGCAAACATTGATTTTTCCCTTTCCTAATGGAGCAGAAGCCAACAGAGCTGTATTTCATTTACTTCGCTCTCTGAACTCAGCATCACAGGTGATGTGAGCAGGACCACAAGCAGCAACCAGGGACACCAGAGGTACTTGTTTAACTGGAGGGCACCGGGTCTTATAAGACTCTGCCTTGCGTATCGTGCGTCGTAGGTTCCTGGTAAATGCTTGACTTCAGTGTAAGTCGGAATATTCAGATTGCTTGCGGAAGGAAAAGAGCTTTGAAACATGGAATGGCATCTGTGGGAATGTTGTTAGCATCTGGAGAAAGGAATGCGGGGCTAGGAAGGGGTAAGGTGGATGGGAGATGAGAACATGTGTGTCTTAGTCTGCTGGGGCTCCCGGAACAAAATACCAGGGGCTGGGGGGGCTCGCACAATGGACATTCAGTTCTCACAGGTCTGGAGGCCGCAAGCCCAGAATCAGGGCGCCAGCATGCCCAGGTTCCTGCTTAGGGTCTCTTCCTGGCTTGCTGTATGCTCACATGGCAGAGATCAATAGAGAACAAGCTCTCTGGTGTCTCTTTTTCCAAGGGCACTAATCCCACCATGAGGACCACACCCGCACGGTCTCATCTAAACCCAGTCACCTCCAAATGCCATCACACTGGGGAGGAGGGACTTCAGTATAGGAACTTGGGAAGACACATTTCAGTCTGTAGCAATATCCCTCCAATGCTGTCTATGTTGTGCCACTCATTTGTAGAGTTATGTGCATGAGCATCACCTAATTTCATCTCCACACCAGTATCACTCTCACTGCCATGTGGAGAGCAGGTGCACTTGGAACTTGGTGTTGCTTTACCGATCTGTTAGCTGGAGCTGCAGGAACCAGGTTCAAAGGTCCTGCTGTGTCTCAACGAGCTCCGTCCCAGCATGACCTGGGAGCCAGCTGCAGATAAGAGAAATGCCCTGGGTGCACATGTTTATTTTCATCGAACTGTGCTGAGCTAAGTAGGTTAAGTAGAGAATGCCAACTTAGCAGGCACAGTCAAGAGTGTTACGTAGAAATGGAGCTCTCATTCTTCTGAGGGGAGGGGGGAGGGCTTTAGGTTCAGGCTCCAGCAACTTCTTAGGGACGGATAGGTCCAGGGCAAGGAGCAAGGGGGCAGAGGAAGGAGAAGAACATCAAAGTCATGCTTTCAAGTGAGATCATTGCTGAGGGTCCATGTGGTGGTGGTGGTGGTGATGATAGTGATGATGGTCACTGCTGCCTCGGGGCCATGTGCCACGTGCAGGAGGATCTGAGCCCTGTGGCCACAGCTCAGGAGAATGTGGATGCTGGGAGTCATAGCCATGAGTGCACCCTGGGAGCTCTGCCCACACTTTCTTAACTGAGAAGATGAGTGCTGGGCTGACAAAATCTTACTGTTAAACACGGACCATAGTCCTGTGTGGAACATTGGAAGAGAAAGTACATGATATATTAGGACGTTATATGATATTGTTTTAGTCTCACACACCGTTCAATTGGCTTTTCTCTAGCACGAAGGGGTGGGCTTAGCACATTTATTAGGAAGGAAAGAAAAATACGTCCTAGCATGCATGGAAACAGTGGGCCCCGAATTCCCTAAAACTGACCTTTTTATTTCCAACAAAATCAAAGGGAGTCTAAAGCTCAGTGCTGAGTGATGTGACATCCTTGTATTTACTACTTTGTTAAAGAGTTCTCTTCGCAGGACTCCTTTAAACAAAGGTGCAAGAATCAACATCTTTCAAAGGTGTGCTCTTTACACGTTCACCTCTTATTTTATACCCACTACTTCCGAAAAAGATTTGAGGCAGCTGCTTGCTACAGGGATTGAAACTTTATGGTTTTGATTACATGCACAAGGGGTGAGAGTCAAGGCAATTATCTTGATAATGAAGGTTAAAAAGGCTTTCTCCTGAAAACCCAGATAATTGAAACTAATGTCTATTTTGGCTTGTGTCAGCCGGATAATAGCTTCAATGCTATGCTTTGCTTTGCACACGTGGACTCCCCTAGCAGAAATTTACGCAGTTTACATGTTGGAGCATCAGTAAATCTGACTGCAGCGTTAATAACAGCCGAGCCAGGCAGCTGGTTTGCCAACTAAGGGAAGATGAAGCAACTCGGATCAACAGTAGTCTCATTCTTGTTCTTTTAAGCGATATTAACCCACACACTCAATGAAAATCTGAATGCATTTATGCAGAATTCCTGGAGCTCATGGATTTTTCGCAGTGTTTAACTTATGTATCTACTTTTTTTTTGGAGGCGATCTGGGGAAAAATTAACAAGCGAAAATTGCACGGCTCTATAAACGTGAAGAAGTGGGCATGGGGGGATGGAGAGTCCTCATTTGCTAAATATACAGCTCCTTCGTCTGAGACATAAATAAGAACACTCCCTAAGTAGGTCATATTGGAGCTTGGGTGGGCCTTTCAGAAGACTTGAAAGCTGCACCGTGAATATACACTTGAAAGCCAGAATCCATTTTTTTTGTGTGTGCACATTTTGTTCCTGAGAAGTTTTCCATCTGTTCTCATGTCATGGCTGTGCCACCGTGGCATGTCCTCAGACTCTGATTTCTGGCAAGTTACGCAGTTGACTTGCTCTCGCGGCAGGTAGAGGGGATGACGGGGAGACACTTAACAGCTAGCGCGGGGAAGGCATGGGAGGTGAGGATGTTCGCGTGGCTGCCAGGGTTCCTCTCTGGGCTGCAGGATGTTGGAAGAGAGAGAGAGGGGTCACAAATGCCTCTGGGTGGGGGGGGGGGGGTGGTGGTGGCTTGCCCCAAGGCAAACACAGCCCGACAAAGGGTAATTAAGTTTGCTTCACACCCTCCTCTGTCCTGGCGCTGTTCTGAATTCCGGATTCTGACAGATTTAAATGCTTTTTCATCAGCAGCACTGCTACATGATCTGCCTGTCACTTTCTCAAGTGCGATCTCTCTGACTCCTTTTTCGAGGAGCTCCACAAGGGGAGGGAACTTTCTTACTAACATGTCACTCAATCCACCCACCCAGACACCCACGGTGCGTGGAGACTGGCAAAAAAGGAAAAAAAAAACATCTGGGTTTTATACAAACTTGCTTCAAGAAAATGCTTCGAGCCTTCCTCCCATACGTGTGATTTATGGAATGTGACACGACTTTGCAGTGTTGTTATCAAAAAGCCCGAGATTTCAGGTAGGGCAGGGCATGAAGGAACTCTGTGATGTTCCCAAGCTGTAGTCTCACTAATAAGAGAGGCTGCACATCTTCTTCTCCTGGATTGGCCAGGAGAAGTGCAATTTTCTGATGGTGCCATTGGGAACCACATATGGGAATCGCTTTGGTCTGCCCTTTGGAATGAAACCCTGTTGGTGGTGGGACAGTTTTCTTTGCTGGCCACTCACTGGTTCCATGCACTGCCCATCAGCCTCCAGTGCCCAGCCCATCTATTGGTTGTGCAGCCACGAGATCTCAAGGGGGCATCCAACCTCTCTCATTGGAATGCACAGAACTCCGGGACCAGATCCTGTTCGCTCTCTCAAGCCAGGAGATCACAACGATAAAGAGCAGGGAAACAGAGAGCTTCTGCCAGGGGAGCCATAGCTTAAGGAGCCCCTGGAAGCCAGGCATCACCAGTGGTTGGCAGCGGAACACAAGGGGGACACCTGAGCCAGAGGACGCAGCTTCTCATCCCGGTCCCACAGACTCTGTGATTACATGTTCTGTGGTCCAAGCTCTCTGGCTCTATTTCTTCATCTGTAAAAGGAGAAGGTTGAATTGATGATAACACATGCCTCAGAGTGCTGGACTGCTTTTATTCCATGGGTAGAGTTGGGGATAATTGGTATTTGTAGAGTTAGAAGTGCCTTATGAGAATCTGTCTGGCTTAAGGGTTATTAACTTGGGGTTTATGAATCCATAACAGGTTCAAAGATAGTTCGGGGAGGTTAGATGAAGCCCTTAAAAGTGTACATCACACTTGAGGTATTTGTGCCTTTCTCTGGGAAGAGTGTCCATAGCATGCACTGGATATTTCAAAGGAGCCTAAAATCCGGATGGTCGAGGTCCACCTTGAGCAAGATCTTCTGGTCCAAATTCCCTGTTTTGCAGTGAGCAAAGAGGGTGGGAAGGTGAATGGCGTGCATAAGCACTTGGTGTCAGAGCCGAGAGTTGACACTGCTTTCTGGTTTATGCTCCCTCTGCCCCAGTGTGGTTGCTCTGGGGGGTGATGGTGGTGGTGGTGAATAGGATCTTTTAGAGTGACCAGGGCTCATCAACGTCTGGCTGGCATGTCTGAAAAGAGGTCCAGGAGATCCCTTATAGCCCATTGCCACTCAACACGCTCAGGACCCTGAGTGGCCATCTCCTACAGCTGGTGTGTTCTCCAGCCAGGCCTAGACTTGGCTGTCCTAGCCACCAGCTCAGCACCACCTGTTCCATTGACATGGCTTCCCTTTCGAGGACAGCAATCCAAACTCTCACCTAATATTTACAGTTTAAATTTTTTCCCTTCACTACCTGCTTGAGTTCATTTCAGCTCTCTCTTATTTTCCCTGTAAAATAGAGCAGAAGGAAAGAGGCAGACCAGGAGAAGAGGTAAGGCAAGAGAGAAGTACGAGTGAAAGTGTTGCATCTTGCCTCATTTGCTAAGTAGAAGGAAATTTAATCTAATGGGAGGGAGGAAACAGAAAGATAACTAAAATCTGAACTTAAAACAGCACAGTGCATTCCTTTCTAAAGAGTATGGCCAATTGAAATAGTTCATTTACTAGAGGATGAGATATGGATATCATTATTGGATTCTTCCAGGAGAGGAAGATGATTTAACGGCATTCTGCTCATCACCTGGATTACAAGACCTGGTAAAGGATTTCTTAACTCCACTGAGACGTGCTATTTTTATGAGAAGCATAGACAGTCCAGGATCTGTGTTGCGATTCTTCTTCTTTGGTCCTGACGTTCTCTCCCTCTCTCTCTCAGTATGCTATTTACGGATGGAGATTCAGTATGCAGGGAAATGGCAATGCCTTTCTTTCAGTTTTACATGTGGCCACTCTAAGGTCACTATTACACAGCTATCATTGTCTGAGTAGTTCTAGCTATAAACTCTGTTTCCCCTTGAAGTGAAATATAATCCTTGGACTGAAATTAAGAGGTGGTATCACAGGGTAGGAAGGAGTCTAGATACAGAGTTGGAAAATCTGGGTATTACCGCTGGCTCTGCTACTACTTTGGATTTCTGTGCGTCTCGTTCCTCCTTTGCTGGAACTGCCTCCCTCCACGATCTCTGCCGAAGGGTGGGCCTGGGTGACCCCTGCATCCTGGTCACAGTGGATTGTATCACACTTGAACTCTAGCCCCAAGATGAGCCAGTGAAATCCACAACTTGCGGAATTTGAAGAAGGTGGTTAGAAGGGGTTGGGCTTCGAAGATGGAAGGTCATATGAAGGTGGGATCAGATTTGGGTACCATGGCAACTCGTGCCACGTGCAAGGTGAAGTCACAAGGGACAGGGATGAAGAAGGTGGCAGGTAGGCAGAGGGAGCAGATGTGCAGGATGACGCAGAAACAAGAGGGAGTGACCTTCCATTTCCTGCAAAAGCCCCGACTAGATTCTGTGAGACTCCCCTGGACTCTTATAATAAATCTTCCCTTACTTAATTAAGTTAGCTTGAGTGGGTCTCTCTTTATGGCAGCCCAAGATTCCCTTACTAAGACATTGTGTGACTTAGTCAAGCCACTTTTCTTCTCTGGTCTCAGTTTCACCTTGTATAAAATGAGGTGCTTGAATTAGATAGCCTCTAAATTCCCTTTAGATTTCAGGAATCTGTACTTTTAATAACCTAAGTTGGCTGTATATGAGGCTTAAAAGCCACGGGTGCTTGAAAACTCTGTACTTCTTTTTGTCCTGTGTAGGCCAGGTATGGTGACGTACTTTGTCCAAAGGACCTTCCAGTGCCAATCAAGGTTATGTCTGAAAAGAAAGATGCTGGCTAGGGGGAGAGGCGCTCCTGCCAAACTGATTTATGATGGACAGGATTAAAGGCTTCCTTGGGTCTGTCCTATTCTGATTCTCCAATAGACTCAGGCACTGCGAGAAAGATTTTGGCAGCTCCTGAACATTCTCACTCTACATGAGCTGTGTAAGTAAGCACAGCCTTGTTGATTGTACATCAATTTGATGGACTAACTATGGAACAGTAATTAAGCCAAAGAGAACATTCAGAAGTACTTATTGCTATTTGCTGTCTGTTCAATCCCCAGACTGCTACAATAAATAGAACCATAAGTTTAATTAATACCTGCAGGTCTGATTACCCGTTTAGGATAGGCTGTAGTGGACCAGAGGTTGCAAAGACATCCTGCTGTGAGGGATGTTGAAAATGTCTGTCCTTGCCTGTAGCCGAAGTTTGCATGCTACGCCCTGCTGAGTCCTTCGGGCTCCCACAGAGACGGCCCCCCAGCCAGAATGAGGAGATGAAGATTGGGCGGTCCAGGATGGCAGCCCTGGCTGGTTGACCTTCACTACACACATATTTTCTTTGCTCTGAAGACCTTGAGACTTTTGGTGTTCTCTCCTGGTCTCCTAATGTGGCTCCACATCTCCATGGGCTGCACGTGAGGCTGCTGTTCCCCTCCCCAGTGCATCCCAAATCTAGATGCCACAGGATGAAGCAGGTAGAGGGGTCTGCCAAGTAGCTGAGACGGCCACTGCCCCTGCAGCGTAGAAGGGATAGCCATGGGGTAACAGTCTCGTCCACCATGACCGGATCTGGCCCAGAGCCCGTGCTCACCAGGGCTTAGCTCTCTTGGTTGTGATTCTGAGTAAGATCTTCCTTGGAGCACTCACTCTAGTGTTCATGCATCTCCTTTAGAAGATGTGAATAAGGGCATACGTAACGTACAGTGTTGCCACGAGATGATGCAACTTAAGGGGTTAGCTCAATGTTTGGCGTGGGGAAGTGTTCACTGAACATTAGCCACTGCAGCCGGATCCATATTTGTCAGGCACCATGCTCAGTGCTTCTCTTTGATAATTGCTTCATGCAAGCTTTACAACAGCAACTATTAGGATTATCCCCACTTAACAGAGGACCAAACTGAGCCCCGGAGGGTTTATGTAACTTGCTGAAGATCACAAAGCTGGGGTTCCAGTGCAGGTTTATCTGACCCTGAAGTCTATGCCCTTAACAATCATGCCTGACAACTGGGAAGACTGGGAGTGTGTGAGGGTGATGCCCTTTGGGAGCTGAAGTGAGGGCCACGGAGCCTGGAAATGCTTCCTCTGTTAGCAGGTAGAGGTCTGTTTGGACTAAGGGAGGAGCATTCCTGGCTAGGCAGGCAGGCAGGTGACTTCCAGAGCCAGCCTGCCTGCCTGCCTCCCTCCTTCCCTCCTCTCTTTCCTTCTTCTTCTCCTCCCTTCCCCTCCCCCCTCCCCTTCCCTTCTCTGTCTTTCATTCCTCCAGGTGTCCTGAGCTATAATCAACAAATAAAATTGTGGGATATTTAAAGTTTACAACATGTTGACTTGATATACATATACATATACATTTGAAAGGATTCTCCCATTGATTTAATTAACAAACCCAAAAGACCCCAAATAGCCAAAGCAATTTTGAGAAGCTGGAGGCATCATACTTCTTCATTTTGAACTGTATTACAAAGCTCTAGTAATCAATACAGTGTGGTGTTGGCATAAAAACAGATGCATAGATCAATGTAAAAGAACAAAGAGCCCACAAATAAACCCACACATACATGGTCAACTGATTTTCAACACAGGATCCAAGAATATACGATGGAGAAACAGTAGTTGCTTTGGTAAATGATCTTGGGAAAATTGGACAGCCACATGCAAAAGAATGAAACCTATCTTATGTACAAAAATCAACGCCAAATGGATTGAAGACTTGAGTAGCCTTTCTGATAGTAGACCAAGGGGCTTGAGAACTTTCCTAGGTGTGGTGAGGTTTTTCCAACAAGAACATTCAAGGAAAAATAGTGTAGTGAGGGTAATGAACAAGGAAATAAGAACTGAAAAGAAAAAAACGTGTTTCTAACAAAAAGAAAGGTAGGAAATAAAGGAAAGACCCACCCTGCCACCCCCCCCAAAGAGAAATGGAATTAAAAGTAAATGGGACTGTTTCTTAAATTCCACATATGAGTGAAATCATATGGTATTTGTCTTTCTCTGATTGACTTATTTCACTTAGCACAAAACCCTCTAGTTCTATCCACATGATTGCAAACGGCAAGATTTCATTCTTCTTGATGGCCGAGTAATATTCCATTATAGATATGTACCACATCTCATTTATCCATTCCTCTGTCGATGGACATCTGGACTCTTTCTGTATTTTGGCTATTGTGGACATTGCTGCTATAAACATTGAGGCACCTGTGCCCCTTTGAATCACTATGTTTCTGTCCTTTGGATAAGTACCTAGTAGTGCAATTGCTGCGCTGTAGGGTAGCTCTATTTTTAACTTTTTGAGGAACCTCCGTATTGTTTTCCAGAGTGGCTGCACCAACTTGCATTCCCACCAACAGTGTAAGAGGGTTCCCCTTTCTCTACATCCTTGCCAACATCTGTTGTTTCCCGAGTTGTTCATTTTAGCCATTCTGACCAGTGTGAGGTGATAACTCATTGTGGTTTTGATTTGTATTTCCCTGATTCTGAGTGATGTTGAGCATTTTTTCATGTCTGTTGGTCATTTGTATGTCTTCTTCGGAGAAATGTCTGTTCATGTCTTCTACCCATTTCTTGCCTAGTTTTTTTTTGGGGGGGGTGTTAACTTTGGTAAGTTCTTTATAGATTTTGGATACTAGCCCTTTATCTGTTATGTCATTTGCAAATATCTTCTCCCATTCTGTAGGTTGCCTTTTAGTTTTGTTGACTGTTTCCTTTGCTGAGCAGAAGCTTTCTATCCTGATGTAATCCCAATAGTTCATTTTTGCTTTTGTTTCCCTTGCCTTTGGAGTCGTGTCTGGCAAGAAGTTACTGTGGCCAAAATAAAACAGATGAACATAGGGGAAGGGAAGAAAAAAGAAAATAAGACGAAAACAGAGAGGGAGGAAAACCATAAGAGACTCTTCACTCTAGGAAACAGACTGAGGGTTGCTGGAGGGGAGACAGGTGGGGGGAGGGGATAATTGGGTGACAGGAATTAAGGAGGGCACTTGATGTAATGAACACTGGGTGTTACATGCAACTGATGAATCACTAAATTCTACGCCTGAAACTAACAATACAGTATATGTTAACTAAATTGAATTTAAATAAAAAATTAGAAAAGATGTGGTTTATATGTACAATGGAATATAAAACAGCCATAAAAAGAATGAAATCTTGCCATTACAATGACATAGATGGAGTTAGAGGGTATAATGCTAAGTGAAATATGTCAGAGAAAGACGAATACCATATGATTTTACTCACATGTGGGAATTAAGAAACAAGACAAACAAGCAATGTGAAAGATGGAGAGAGAGAGAGAGAGAGAGAGAGAGATTGAGAGAGAGAGAACAAGAAAAAGACCCTTAATTATGGAGAACAAACTGATGGTTACCAGGGGAGAGGTGTGTGGGGTGATGGGTTAAATAGGGGATGGGGACTAAGGAGGGCACTTGTCATGATGAGCACCAGGTGACGCATGGAAGTGTTGAATCACTATATCGTATACCTGAAACTAATATAACACTATGTGTTAGCTAGTTGGAATTAAAATAAAAACTAAAAAAAAAAAAAAAAGTAAATGGGGCTGTAGTGAGCAACGAGTGATGAGAAATTTAGGAGAGGGAAACAAGAGGATAAAATTTTAGGGCAGTGAATCCATCTAACAATCACAGACTTTGTGCAGACATCATCAACATCGATACTTAATAAGTTAGCCCCCTGCCGGGCAGGCCTGATTCTCATTCAGGGACCATGCCATGCTTAATAAAGCCAGAGTACGGACAGCAAGCCACATCCTGCATCTGGGTGAGAAGTGCTTGACATTCTGTAAGAAATGCTTCCTTCTGAGTCAACAGCAATGGCTATGTTATCGAGAGGAAGTCTCTGGACCAAGCAGCATTCGGGCTTAGGTCTTGTGAGTGCTTGGTTAGTGAGGAAAAATTACTCAGAAACAATAACGTGGGGAGTTTTCCATGAATTATATAGCAACAAGAGTGAATAAGTATGTTGTAATATTTGTAACCAGACTGAACATTTTGAAACACTTTCACATAATGAGAAAGTATCTAGATACCTCCTCAGAGATGTAAATAGATATAAACAGGATTCTATGTTTTTGTGAGATTGGCTTGAAAAACATTCCTGCTATACTTGCATAAACTAAGCTCGCTAAATTGAGACAAGCCATTTGGTGGTGACTCAAAGCCATTTCTGAATCCAAAACCCAACTTCAGATACAAAATTTATAATGGGTCTTAGGCCCGTCAACTTTTTATTGGCTTTCAAAAGAAGCTTGCAGGCATTCTTACATCATCCTGTCCAGTTTTTCCAGAATTAAGTTGAGATCCTATTGATTTATTAAGGGACAGGTCAACCTTGTTAATAAAATATACTAGTTGGAGAACATACTGCTCATTGCTTTGAAATAGCCAGCACCTGGCTCAGACAGTCACAGCGATGGGGGCGGAGGTCAAGGCCAGTACGGCTACCCAGTCTTTTTTCTTTTTCTTTCTTAAGAAATCAGATCAACATATGGTTGATACAGTTAAGCATCACATAATCAATTGAAAAATTAAGGCAAAAGAACAAAATACCTTGTTGATTGTGCTGTAGTAATATAGTCTCATTATGTAGATGTGGTCTGAGTCTGCACAAATAATGTAGTGAAAAGTGAGGGGGAAAATTGAGGCAATTTCCTGAATTATTCAAGGAAAAAAATCCCTTTGCCTCAATTATCCATATCGTACTTTTCTTTGAAAGTGAGGAGAGTCAGAGAAAAACGGAGGGAGAAAAGAAAGCAAGCTTGATTGCGTTAATTCTCCACTTCATTTTGTAGATTAAGGCACATCTAGAGACGTTATTACTCAACCCTGTATACCGCAGTTTACTTCTTGACAAAATATTTCTTTGCCATTGTGTTTATGCAGATTTTACCCACCCTCCATTTTTCTCTAGTTAAATGGTAAGAACTTGAATTGACACTATTCTTTTTTCCCCATAAATAGGGTGCCTATTAAAAAGACTAATTTCCCAGTAATCCAACTTATTCCAAACATTACACCCACAGGGCAGCAAGTTATAGAACAGAATTCTGCCTGAAGACGTAAGTCATAATTACCATCAAAAGATTTACCCCACCTCCATTTCCTTGGTGATGGGAAATATCAGTATTTGGACCTAGAGTAGAAATTTTTGTGCAAAAAATACAAGTGTTCCCAAAGTTAATCTGCTAGGGGCCACCATCTGTGGTGTACATGGGCCAACTGGGAGGTGTGTGTGTGTGTGTGTGTGTGTGTGTGTGTGTGTGTGTGTATACACACTTTATATATACATACATACATATATATACTTTATATATACATACTTATATATATATATATACTTTATATATAATCTGCCAGTCACATGACAGACATTATGTAGTTGTATATTTATTAGGACAAGTTTCTGTTAGTAACTCATCCCAACAAGATTAGTATTTGTGACAATTTTGCATGAGATAGAAGTAAAGTGTCTTGAGGAACGTGTGCTGTTTCGAATTCACATAAAGTCACTGTGTGGGCGAATGGTGGCTCTGGTTGCCAATTATCTTAAGATTTAGATAATGTGGAGAGGATCTAGAGGAAAGCAGTGGAAATAATTAGTTTGGGATATAAACCTTAGGAGGATGCTACAGGAATAGGGTTCCAGAACCAGGAAAAGAGAATGTTAAACAGAAAATCAGTATGAGTCTTCCAGAATATGAAGTCATGATGTGTAGACATTGGCCCATGACTCTTCTTGGTGTCCACCAAAGGGAGTGTGAAATGGCATGGGCTTAAATCAGATGGATTTAAAGTATATCTAACTTTAAGTTAAATATACTCGCTTGGTCAGCGTTTG
The DNA here is from genome assembly GCF_003265705.2 of Callorhinus ursinus. Taxonomy (NCBI): domain Eukaryota; kingdom Metazoa; phylum Chordata; class Mammalia; order Carnivora; family Otariidae; genus Callorhinus; species Callorhinus ursinus. Next base: position 69,803,269 of record NW_027397068.1, on the reverse strand, counting down.
CTATGAAAAAGTTCCCGTATGACAGTAATTTCATAACTGGGTAGGTCCTTCTTAGAGAAGGGATTTTTATGGTTAGCATCTATGACCTAGTAGTGACTTGCAGGCTGTAGAAACTTGGGGAACAGTTCAATGCCCAAACAGTGTTGTTGTGTCTGTGTGAGCAGAGGCTTTTCCGCTGACTCTCTTTAGCTCAAAAAATGTGCTTCTCCAAGGGTGTGGTGAATCTGGGGCTCTCACTAACCACGCCCATTTCTGCATCCCACCTCAGGCTGTCTGAATCCAAATCTTTGGTGGATGGGGCCCCGGATGCTACATTTTCTCATATGTAATTGTCCTGGAACTACTAAGCTAAATGATAAGCTATTTGGTGACAGGAATCAGATAGTATTCATTTTTAAATGCACCGTGTTTTGAGTATCAGGCTCTCTAAATTGTTAATGCAACTGAACTAACAATATAGTAAATGACAAGGTTATGATTTTAAATAATTTCACAGTAGCAACTATGATTTTGTGCAAGTTTCAGGATTCTTATGTAAACATCACTTTGTGGATTTCTGAAAAATTAGAAAATTATAAAGCTTATTAATAAAAATGTGCTTTAACCTCTTGATGACTGTATTTAGCATAAATAAGTCTCAGTCTGGGTGAAGCTGCTTGTGAGGACTTACTACTTCCAAGCATTCTTTTTTTATGTTGACAAGCGCGTTTTCTATACCAAATGAAAGGAAGAAATCAAGGGATTTGTCTATTTGTCAGTGATTGAGACACACTGAGTCCTGGCAGGGAGTGGATACCTGATCAAAAATTCTAGTCATACTTGTGATAATATTAAAAAGGTGAAAAAATTAATGTTTTAAGGTGGAATAAAATAAGGGAGCCTGTGTCAGCCGGCAGCTGGGCATGAAGCTGCCTGCTTTCCTACATGCATGCTCCCTCCCTCTCCTCAAAGTAATCATCTGGAATAGAATTCAACAGTGGGCCACCAATCGGCAGCTTTTGGTGTAAAAGCGGAGGACAGAATTCATCATAACAAGAGCATCCCAGGAATGTGTCCTGAACAAATTTTGCATGCTGTGGAATCTTGAACTTCTCTGCCCATCTTCACCTGCCTTTCACCACATGACTCCATACAGATGTGCCAGCACCTTTGTCCTGGTCTTTGCTCCCTCCTTTAGCCCCCCCCTCCCCTTCCACCACAGGTCCCTGTGCAGCAGAAATGTGCCTTGTTGATAACATCAACCTTTGGCTACATATCCACAAAGCACAGATGGCTGGGGTAATACACTGAATGAACCTTGGAACCTCTGGGTAACCAGTTCAACTGTTACTCAAACCAGAGTTTCAATGGTGGTAGCAAAACCAATTGTATACTGTCTTTTCTAACTGGTTCTCTGCTCCTGTTCTCTACTGATGGCTACAGACACATGGGCGGTTAGGGGGAGAGGGAACCATGGAGGTACTGCCAAGGGTCCTTGAACCAGCAACCCCTTCTTTCTCCTCAGCCCACCCCCACTACTGTGTAATGAGTCCTCACTATGTACTGGCACTTCATATAGAATAGGTGGACCCACAGGCAATTGCCGTTTTGTAGGTCAAAGGCAATTGTGTATAAGCAGTTTCCTATGATTCAACTTAACAAATGTCATCTTACTTAATCTTGGAAGTAACTTCATGAGATGAGTGTCACTATCCTCATTTTCTAGTTGAAGAAAGATGAAGCTCAGGATGGTCAAGGTGACCCAGCCAGAACGTGGAGTCTGGAATGAGGTGTGCTCTGTCATCTGCCTACTCCCTTGGGCGCCACCGCTGGGCCGGCTGACCACTCTGTGTGCATCAGACATTGTCCATCACCTGAATTACTACACTTCTGGCACCGTGTGTATGTTGCCCATCTCAAGTGTACATGGACGTTTTATTCATGAAGTAAAATGTAACTAAAATATCTTCTAAATTCATGATAGTGTTTTTGAAATTAGGTATCTTATCAGATAGCATGGAAAGAAACTGTCCCAATATTCCATGGGTACACAACATTGATTCTGCTTCAATTCCAGCCCTATGCATAATCATTAGGCCCTTTTTTTTCTTGGGTGGAGTTTGGACCTCCCAACGTGTGTCAGCTCGTGCCTCTCAAGGTCTCCCTTCTCTTTGAGCTGCTTTGAATCTTTGTACATTTGGAAATGTTCTCAGGTGTTGATGAGATAATCCATACGGAGAGCATGGGTGAGGTGCACAGCCCAGTACCTGTAGCAGAGTAAATGCTTAGTACGTGAACATGCCGTTAGCATTATCTGGGCGTTCTGATGACTCAATAACTCAATCTGTCAATACTTTCAAGTTGACTTATAATGCAGTTGGGCCTTTTGAATCTTCTGTTAGTTTTGTGCCTCGCATCTGTTAATTGCATTTGAAAGTATTTATATGTATTATCTATTTATCCCTCTATCAGTCAATCAATCTTTATCATCACTGTCTCTATCTGTATCTTCTATCATCCCTCCTTCCCTCCCTCCATCCATTCATCTATCTTCTATCAATTTTCTATCAATCATCTATCCATCCATCCATCCATCCATCCATCCATCCATCCATCCATCTCAACTGTATCTTCTATCTAGCATCCACCCCTGTCTTGTAGGCATAACCTGCATTCACTTTCTTTTTTGTTATGTTAATTTCACCACCATACAGTACATCATTAGTTTTTAGGGTAGTGTTCAATGATTCATTAGTTGTGTATAACACCCAGTGTCTCTTTCAAGTTCTCTTATTTTAGGTCGCCTTCTCTCATTTTTTCCTAGACTGCAGTTACATCATTTTTACAAGTGCCATACATACATGTGTCAAAAATGGCAAGAGGTTGTATGTGTGCAATTGGCAGATTACAAAAGTCCACTTTTGCTCTTAAACATATCAGTTCACATATGTTGCTTCCAGTTGTTTGAGGAAGGCTTCCAGGTACTGATGCCAAGCCCCTGAGGCTGAGCGCCTGAAGGAGGCAACAGGGCATCATAGTGTTACAGCTGTTTTCGTGAGACTTGAGTCACAGGCTCTGAGTCGTTTACTTGAGAGTGGGAGGGAGGAAGTACTAATTAGTAGGTTTCAGTTTCTACCGTTTGAGGAAAAATGGAAATAGATGTGAAATAACTCGCAGATATTGAAAGTGTAAGTGAATGATGGCACAGCCAGTCAGTTTTATAATATGGTGGCATTTGAATTGGATATGCTGGCATTGAATCACCCCAAATATGTATTTATGCATTAGATTCGTTCAAAATTCATGGTGCAGTTTTATTTTTAACAAGAAAATAAATGATGTTTCTGATTTTTGTCCTTAGGTTGCTCATGACAGTGATTCAGTGTGGCCCTGTACTAAATGGAGTTCGTGTAGGAGATAAACACACTTAGAAACCAGTTCGAAAGAAGTCATTCATTGAGGCAAAAAAAACTCTTGCTTGAATATATAGGACTTGTTATGTTCCATCATTCTCAGCAAAGATTTATTGAGCTCCTACTATGTGCTTAGTTATAATTCAAGTAACTTTGATACCGGCTTGGCAAGGAAATGATTTTATTAGAATGTTAAAATGAAAGGCCATTTGTGAATTTTGTTCATTATGTCTACTCACTTGGAGGGTTTTATTTGTACCTGCTCATAGGTTATTGGCTCTTATATAGTATTTACGTGTTTTGTTATGCTTTGTATATTGAAAATGTTTAGAATAGCCACGTGAATAAATTTCTAGTCAAGTAAATTGGAAGTTTTCTCAAAGAGTTCTCTCTGCCATACGAGTTTTGTGTAACACCTGCACACAAATCCTTCATGTTTTCCTCCAGAAAGTGCACTTCCATGAGGGATTGAGCTCCTGGCATTAAGTAGAATCAAAACTCAATCAGGGTAACATTTTAGACATCCATAATTTAAGTTTTTAAAGGGCGTTTTGTACATCAGTTAGTCATGTGATGGCTTTTATGACACTTTCGCTGAATGGCAGGTGTTATTCTAGCTAGTCATTTAATCCTCTTGGCCACCCTGAGTAGAAGACACAGTTGTCACCCCCATTTGACGGATGAGGGAACTGCAGCGCCCAGTTACTAAGTGGAAGAGCTGGGCATTTTGGCTGCAGTTCTGGTGCTCTCCGTTCTTACCCTGTACTTTTTCCCACTTTGCCTTGTTTTCAGGATCGGCACTGAGTGTAATTTATTCTTTTAAGGTTGAAGGTAGAGTGTAGAAGAGCAGAGGAACAAAGAAACTGAGCCAACAGTGGGTTCATCTGTCTAATGTTGTTCATCCGGTTGCATTAATGCGGCGTATCAGCCCTATTTGCAGGCCTGATCCAGCATTGTTGTTTCTTCTCCTTCCCCCCACCAGCACCCCTCCCCCTTCAACCCAGCCCCCACTTTTGCCTGGTTCATTCTCCCTCGTCCTTCATGTCTTTCCTTTGAACTTCCCCTTTCCACATTGCTCCGAATATTTCCCAGCACTCAGCCAATCTATGCATGCATCAGTCTATTGCAGCCTCTGGACTTGGTCAGAGTATGAAAAAGACATGATTTAATTTTTTGTTTGTTTATTTCAAATACAGTCAATTTTTAAAAAGTAATTAATTAATTACTAATTAATTAATTTTACTCTCCCAGTCTTGTCCCTTAGTCACATCCCAGGCAGATTTCTTGAATCTCCGATCTCTTTCAGTTAAAAATCCATACCAGCTCTTTTGCGACCATGTACTTCCCCCTCTCTCCCGTCGAAACCCTCTGCCCGCCCCCAGCCGAGGCCCAGGGTTTTCAGTGGGCAGGGGTGGGGCCCCTCTTGCACTCTGTTTTCCCCTCTTCCTCTGGGGTGGGGCTGGGAGGAGACAGGAGAGCTCTCAAAGGTCCTCTTGGATTTCTGTACCTGCTGTGGTCCCCTCTGGGCTCAAGCTACAACCACTGGCTAAAACTGGCTTCATTTTTTTTTTTTTTTTTGGTAAACCCCGTATGCTCTTTTAGGAGTGTGGAGCATGTACTCTTCAGAGGGCTCTGTCCCTACTGCACAGATTTTTGGAGGTCATCTCTTTCTTGACCTCTTAGAGCCCTCCCGCCTCTGTGGAACACCCTGCAGCCTCTGGCTGAGAGTGGAAGGGGCCTGGGTGGTCAGACCAGCCCCTTGCATATCACATCGGCAGTGGGGCTCAGGTGTGACCCCTTCCCTGGTGCCAGGCAAGGAAGAGTCATGCATCTTTGCCACACCAACTGGTGGAGAACAAATTGCTTCTCTGGTGGCTCCCACTTCGTGCCTTGCTGTTGTCTCTCCAATTCTTCACTCTCTTGGCCTCTCCCGACTCACAGAGGGCAGAGAGTGAGCTCACCGCATAAACAGATGCCCAGCCAGGGTAACATCAGCAAGACATTGTCTTGGTCCCCTTTACTTATGGAGGGAACAGTCATGGTACCTGCCCCAACCCAGGTAGACTATCCATTTCTTTTTTAGCCTCTCTATCCTCGCTGGTCCTTTATTTTGTTTTTTATTTTTTAAAACTACGTTGGCTGATTGTAAGTAAGCCCCGAGGACTTAATCTTGTTCAATTTCAGCTCCGCGCGCGCGCGCGTGCGCACGTGCGCGTGCGTGCGTGTGACTTATCTTTGTCCTTAGCCTTCAGTCCACCAAAAGTCATTTTAAATATCCTGTTACCTTGACATTTATGTGTTTAATAATACATCTTTCCATGAAATCCAGTGCAGTAGGCTCTCTTAATCCCTGTTTTTTCTTGAGTTGCTGTGGATGGGAAGCATGGCAGGGGAGTGTAACCAACAGGAAGGCAACATTGATTGAAATATCAGGGATGACACTGAGTCAAATTACAGAGATCACCACCACCTGGGCCACACCTTTAGCAGTATTCTATTTCTGGTGGAAAGTGTTTGTGAGGAATAGATAATATGCAGGGTATTTGTAAATATGATGGAATACTTTGAACCAAAATTAACAATCAGTTGCTGGGATAGGGTAAAAACAGAGAATGAATACATAAAGTCAATATGTTACCATAAAATTAAAATATCTAATATTTTCTATTTCTATTCATGTCAAACTCCTTAGTAAAATTCCTGTAATTATGTTTAATTTCCTTTCCGTTTTTTCTGCCCATATTCTGGAAACTGTCCTATTAATAATGAAATGGGAGATAAGTAGAAAGATAAGAGAATCAAAAGGGTTGCTTATTCTTTCCTTGATTCTTTCCTTTGATTAATCCCCAAGGCATCATTAATAATATTTGAAGAATATAATGTCTTTAACAACAAAAAATTAGAAATATGTAGCAAATCAATATATGCAAACTTTCTTAATTAAGAGAGAGTTTAGACTTTATACTTAAGATTAAAGTTCACTGAATTTAAATTACAATATAAAAAGAGATTAATTACTATAAATATTTTTGCAGAAGTGTCCAGGGCTTAAACCTAGTATGGCAGTTTTCATACTATGCCATTAGGTCCTTCCTCCACATATGATACCCTTCCCTTCTCCCTGACATCCCCCCCCAACTGTACTCCCAGAAAATGCTTCTCCCCCCGCCGAATCATCAATGTGAATTAGTCATAATGAATTTCACAAATAATCAAGCTATGGTCTGGGCTCCATTATGAACAACGTAAAATATTGGTAATTGTCCTAGGGGATTTCTCCTTGGCTATGTAGAGAGGTCTCTGGTGATGTGGAGAAATGTCAAATTCTGAAGACAGTTCTTTGCCAATATAACTTGTCTGTTTAAAAAATTTTAATTCTTTTCTGCATCTAAATTTAAGGAACATTAACTTAATCAAACTTTATTAATGGTGATTTTAAAAGCAGAGAGCATGCTCCATTTGAAAACAATCAGATACCTTGAATAAGTTTACTTTTAAAAAGTTGTTTTTAAAATTGTGAGAGATTTCAAATATTCACCCATGAGTAGGGGATAATGTAAAGAATATATATATATATATATATATATATATATATACACAAACACACACACACAAATACATACTTATCACACACTTTCATTAAGTCTTACTTAACATGATGCTATATGACTTCAGATATATTTTTTTAGTTACATAAAACATTAAGATGAGCATTGGGTATTGCATATAATTGATGAATCATTAAATTCTACACCTGAAAGTAATATTACACTATATGTTAACTGGCTGGAATTTAAATAAAAACTTGAAAAAGAAAAAAGATGCAATTGAGCCCCCTTATAAACTCCTCTTTTATAAATCTTATAATTATTTATAAATACATAAATCTTATAACTCCTCCTCTTATTTCTTTTCCTTTGTAAACTGTTATCATGAACTCAGTATTTATCATTCCTATGCATGTTTTGGTACTTTTACTATAGTATAATAATAAAATATATGATAGTATTTAGCATAGTGTAGTATTGTTTTCAAAAGTTTAAACATTTTATTAGTGGCCTAACACTGTACTTATTCTTCTGCAAACTGTTTTTTTGTTCGACATTATGTTAAGAATTATTCATGTTGATGGATATAGCTTTAGTTCATTCAGCATTAAATGCTGTCTAGTGTTGCATTGAATGAATGTACATTATTTTATTTATCCATTCTCCTGTTGACAGACATTTGGATCGCTTCCAATTTTTTTTTTTGTCATACAAATAATGCAGAGCTGATCATGCCGACTGGTTCACATGCATGAGTTTCCCTAGGGCGGTGGTTCTCAAAGTGTGGCCCATCACCCCCCCATGGGCTCCCTGGGGGACACGTTACATTTTTCCAGGGGTCTTCAAGGTTGAAACCGTTTTCATAATAATACTGAAATGTTATTTGTCTTTTTCACTGTGCCAGTGTTTGCACTGATGGGGGGAAAAGCAATGATTGGTCAGACCACTGCAGCCTGAGCTCAAACCAAAACAATGGCACAAACAGTGCTAATTGCTATTTTATTTTTCACTGCTGTGTCCTCACAGAAAAAAGCCATTCATTTGAGAATGTCCTTTGCTTATTAAAATGAGCTTAACATTTAAGAAAATTTTTATTAGTTTTTAACGTTTATTAAAATTTTTATTAATTTAAATTTATTAATTTAAAATTTTATTAATTTTAATCATTAATTTTATTAATTTGAGTACATGCCTTCTTAAAATTTCTCACAGCACAGTGGCGAGTGTGTAGGGAGAACTTCTGTGACACTCTTCGATTGTTTAAGCTACAAGCTGAAATAGCTACTTTGTCGTGGAACACCATTTTTACGTGAAAGAACGACGGGCAGATCAATGATTGAGTATCTAGTAGACATTTTCTCAAATTTGAATGAAGTGATCCTTTCACTTCAAGGGAAACAACTGGCAGTGTTTGTTTCCAGTGATAAAATTTTTGCTTTCAAGCAAAAATTAGAGTTTTGGAAAATATGCCACAATGAGCTTGACATTTCCTAAGAGTTAAAGACTTTTTCTTGTGAGTTCAGTGATCACGTGAACAAAGAGCATTACTTTTTGGTATGGTGTAATGAAGTATGTCCACATTTGGAATATCTATATCATTCAGCACACCAGTATTTTCCAAATGCTCAACCCACGACATGGCAAAATTATGCATGGATAGACGATTTATTCTAAGTGCAAGGCTAAATTTTCTACATATATTTCAACCAAAACAATGTGTAATTCTACAGACTATATGCAGGAGCAGATCTGAGAATCCAGTTATTTAAGCCAGATATTCAGATATTAAAGAGATCTGCAGGAATCTTACTAATTTTTTCTGGTTTTGGAAAATAGAGTTATCTCTGACAAAAACATTCTTTATCTTAACATGTAATAGGTATATTATTTAAAAATTAATAAATACTGAAAAATTTCTCACTTATATTTTCTAAATGTTTATAGATGTAACACATAAAAACTCTTTGGGGTCCTCAATGATTTTAAGAATGTAAAGGGGTTCTGAGGTAAAAAAAAAAATTGGGCACTACTATTTTAGGGCATAGCTGCAAGAGTGGGATTTCTGGGTTGTGGGTGTGGATATCCTGAAAGGTTGATAAGAATTTACATTCTAGGGGTGCCTGGGGGGCCCAGTCAGTTAAGGGCCTGGCTCTTGGTTTCCGCTTAGGTCGTGTTCTCAGGGTGGTGAGATGGAGCGTACTTGGGGCTTGCGCTGAGCGCAGAGTCTGCTCAAGTTTTTCTCTCCCTCCTCCTCTGCCCCTCCCTGCCTCTCTCTCTAAAATAAATAAATAAATCTTTAAAAAAAGGGAATTTACCTTCTCATAAGGAAAATATGAGAACCCTGTTTTCCCGCATCTTCACCAGAATTTTGTCAGACTATAAAATGTTTGCCATTCTGAGGTATGCGAGATATCTCAGTGTTATTTTATTTTGTATCTCCCTGATTACTAGTGCGTTTGACATGACTATACACATTTATTGGCCTTTTTTGGTTTTCTTCTTTGTGAATTACCTATTCATATCCTTTGTTTTCTCTGCCTAACATCCCGTTAAATTGTCTTTTTTGTTTGTTTTCTTAATTGATTTTTAGGATTTTATATTTTTTAGTTTCTAATCATTTGTCAATTACATGTTGCAAGCTTTTCTCTCAAACTGTGGCTTGTCTTTTAATTTTACTTATGTTTTTGTTGAACAGAAGTTTTAATTTCAATACAATCAGTTCTGTCAATTTTTTGATTCATTCTTTTGGTTTTGTATTTTTTATTTTGTCTAAGAAATTCTTCTCTACCACAAGTCCATGCATGTCTGTGTGTCATACATGACTTTGATAAATTAATAGTTTTTTTGATGAGGAGGAAATTAGTGAATTGTCTTATATTGAGCCATCTTTGAATTCTTAGAATTAAGTCTAGTTGGACATGATATTTTAAAAATTATTAATAATTATTTTATACACTGCTGAACTTAATTTTCTGATACTTTAAAGGTTTTATTTTATTTTTTAAAATTTATTTAACAGAGAGAGAGATAGTGAGAGAGGGAAGACAAACAGGGGGAGTGGGAGAGGGAGAAGTGGACTTCCCACCAAGCAGAAAGCCTGATGCGGGGCTCGATCCCAGGACCCTGGGATCATGACCTGAGCCGAAGGCAGATGCTTAACGACTGAGCCACCCAGGCACCCCAATTTTCTGATATTTTATTTGGGATTTTGCCACCCATGCTTATTAAAGTGATTAATCTATATCTTTCATTCCTTATACTGACTTATCCAGTTTGGTATTCTGATTTTACCAACTTTATAAAAAGTGTTGGATAATTTGCTCTCCTTTTCTGTTTTTAGTATCTGCTTGATGATAAAGCTATTATTGTTTGAGTAAGTTCACCTGTAAAATATTCTGGCTCTCGTGTCTGTTGATTTGAGGGACTTTTGATTACTAATTCAATTTTTCCAGTGATTATTTGTTTATTCATTTTTTTCTGTTCCCTCTTGGGTCAGTTTTAGAAATTTATATTTTTCTAAAATATAAGTGTTCAAATTCATTACATAGTATTCATAGCATTCCCTTATGATGTTTAACATCTGCTGTCTGTTTTTGTCCACCTTTTTATTGCTTTCTTCTTTTGTTTTTTATCAGACTTGGTAAAAATTTGTCTATTAGTTTTTTGTTTTTTTTAAAGAATCACCTTTGGATTTTATTTATCCTTTCAATTGCTTTGTTTCTGTTTCTTTATTACAATCTTATTTTTTTTCTTGCTTTTACTTTTTTTTTTTAAGATTTCCTTACTTGAGAGAGAGAGAGAGTGCACACAGGCACATGGGGAGCTGGAGGGGCAGAAGGAGGGACAGGGAGTCTTAAGCAGACTCCATGCTGAGAGTGGAGCTTGAGGTGGGTCTCCACACTGGGCTCACTCCCACGACCCTGAGATCACAACCTGAGCTGAAACCAGGAGTTGGATGCTTAACTGACTGAGCCACCCAGGTGCCCTGCTTTTACTTTCTTTAGGCTTACTTTTCAATTATTCTAGATTCTTGAGTTGAACATTTGTTTTAATCTTCCTGTTTTTCTAGTAAATGAATTTAATGCTATAAATTTATCTTTCAAGAGTGACTTAGTCTCATCCACATGTTTTGATATGTAGCAATTTCTTGTTAATTCAGGCTTTATTTGATAATTCACTTGAAGATACCTAAATATATACTTTTTTATATTTATATTTTTGCTACTTTGCAATGTTCCCTTCTAATTAATCACAGAAGAGATGATATGTGTGACTTAGGTTCTTTAAAATCCTGGTATTATGCCAATATTTGTAAATGTTCTATGTATTCATGAAAGGGGATAGGGTCTTTTTGTGGTGGGGTTCTCTCTAGTTAGATTGGTGGGGTCCGATCAAGCTAATTTTGTTTCTTCAAACTGCTATATTCTAACTAGTACTAATTTCCCTCTGTGGTTATAAATTTACCAGTATTTCCATTCAATTTTGCCAATTTCTGCTCTATATATTTTAAAGCTATGATAAGTACAATAATTTCATGTTTGTTATCCTCATGGTTGAATTTTGTCTTTTATTATTATATACCATATTTATTTTTATCAAGTTTTTTAGACTTTAAATCTGTTGGATATTAATTTTGTTACAGCAGCTTTATTTGTCTAGTATTTGAAGGCTTTATCTTTTTCTAGCCCTTCATCTTCATTCTTCTGTGTGTTTTTTTTCTAGATGCGTCTCTTGCATGGCTTGATTAAAAAATCAATATGGTAACCGCTTAGTTGATGAACTTAATTTACAATCATTATGATTAGTTATATATTTGAACTTAGTTCTACTGTCTTATTTTGTGTTTTCTGTTCACTATCTCTTTTATTTATTCCCTCTCTCCCTTCCCTGCTTTTCATTGTATTGAAACAGTTTTTAATATTTCATTTTCTTCAGCTGATTAGGAAGCTGCAAAGTGCATTTATAGGGTTTAGAGGTTACTTTTAACCTTAAAGGTACTTACTTAATCATATTTTAAAAAAATGAGGTCTATAGTTATTCAGTATTTTCTTCTTCCGATGACAACGGTCTTAACATATGTACTTACCAGTTATTGTAGCCTATTATTGTAGTTTAGAGTTATTAGTTGCTATTTCATGGCCAATATTTAATTTAATTATTAACTTTTTGCGAAGTTCTATATTTGTCTCAAATTGCACATTTTTTGTTCCCTTTTTTTCTTGCTGAATTCCTTTTATTTATTTTTAATTTTATTTTTAAAAAAATTTGGGAGAGAGAGAGCGCGTGTGCCCACACGGACACACGCATGCACATGTGCGTTAGGGGGAGGGGCAGAGAGAGGGAGAGAAAAATCTCAGCAGACTCCATGCTGAGCATGGAGCCTGGTGTGGGGCTCTATCCCACAACCCTGACATCATGACTTGAGCCAAAAATCAAGAGTCAGACACCTAACTGACTGAACCACCCAGGTGCCCCAGGGTTCCTTGCTTTAAAAAACAAGGTACTTGAGTGGTACATTCCTAGTCTTTATATGCCTTAAAGCATCTTTATGTTGTCTTTACTCGTAAATGATAATTTGGATGAATATGAATATAAATTTTTTGGTTGTCAGTTACTTTTCCCTCAGCATGTCAAAGATATTATTCTGCTGTTGTCATCTACTTTTAGAAAAAAAAAATCTAATTTATTTCTTTAGTTAAGTGGTGAATCTCTCCAGTAACAAAGTTTGACAATTTTGGACACCGAAAGAGGTTGGATTTGCTGGGTGAGCCCCGCTGGGGCCCACAGTTTCCTTTTCAACATCATGTCTGTGTCAATTTGTTGATGGATCTTTTTATGAAGTGCTGAGGTAGATTGTTATAGGCATGTCTGAGACTCAAAAAATTTGTCATGTATCTCGATAATATTTTTTCACAATAAACTTCTATTTAAGAATATTTAAAACATCGCACACCCATGAATTTGATACATTTATATATTCATAACAAGAGAAAATAGGAACTGAAACAAGATATGAAGAAATCCTCTTGTAAGCAGAATTGTGTTAGAAGGAAAACACTAAACCAGGACTTAGGGGCACTGACTTCTAATTCTGGCTCTACTTACATGACCCTGGGCATGTCACTGAATCAGTCAATCAGTCAATTAGTTTCTCTCTCTTTCTCTCCTTCAGTTGTAAGGTGAAAGTGTTGGACCAGATTAGTGGTTTTCAAACTAAGTTGTATGGAGTCAACTTGGAGATGGCTGAACTGATTGGAGCTACGCAGATGAGCTCTGGGCCTACCATTCTTGCCTGGACTGGTCTCCTTTTCTTTTTCATTAGTGTCCTATTATGGTCTTCTGTGTAAGATTTCTTCTAAAGAAAATATTCTGGTAGCTATGATAATCAAACCTCTAAACTATATAATCTGAAAACCCACATCTAACACTGTGGCAGTTTTCATACAGGTACATAAGGATGGACAATCGATTACCGCTTGCCTTAGTGAAAGCTAGACTCCAGTTTTTAACTTTTATCCACCTTCAGAGATTCCAGGCATCATAAAGCATTTTTTTTGTGTCATCTTTTCTAGAGTTCCCTGTGCTTCTGGAGTTTCAGCATGAAAGCCTTCAAGATAATTTAGAGCCAAAGTCACAGCTCTTACTTCTCTTTGCTCCTGTCTTCACACAGGAGTAAGGACACCTTCCTTATTCCTTCTCCAGTAAGTTCCTCCCAGGGGCTTGAATTGATGCCCCCTTTTTACTATATGGTCAGAAATGGAGGCCCCCAAAATATGAACTCAGGGAGATCATGATTATTCTTCTTCCCTGGACCCCTCCCTCCTCTGCATCTTCTTCTTAGGATGGTTTTACCTGGGTGACTGAGTTATAGACACAGTAGATTTACTTACTTCCAGTGGGATTTATAGAGTTCTAGTACCCAGTGAAATGTCTCTAGGCTGTAGCTCTAGAATTTCCCAAATTTCTACTGACAACTATTATATATATATATATATATATATATACACACACATATTTTTTTTTTTTAGAGAGAGAGTGCACACACATGTGTGAGCAGTGGAGGGTGGGGGGCAGGGAGAGGGAGAGAATCCCAAGCAGACTCTGAGCTGAGTGCAGAGCCCAATGTGGGGCTCAATCTCATGACTCTCAGTTCATGATCTGAGCCGAAATCAAGAGTTGGACACAACTGACTGGCCCCTATGTATACACTTTTAAAAAAGGATTAAACTTTTAAAAAACATATTTTATTTATTCATTTGAGAGAGAGAGAGAGAGCACGAGTAGGGGGGAATGGCAGAGGGAGAAGCAGACTCCCCACTGAGCAGGGAGCCCGACACGGTGCTCGATCCTATGACCCTGAGATCATGACGTGAGCCGAAGGCAGACACTTAACTGACTGAGCCACCCCAGGGGCCCCAGGATAAAACTTTTTCCTCATGCTTAGCATAATAATAGTTTTTGAACATAATTCTTTTTATATGAAGAGGGAAGATCTTTCTCCTACTCTGAATGATCTTGACCTGGTGTGAGGTCCCAGCACTATATTGGTACCTTCCATTTGTAGAACCTTCTTGCAAGTTGCTGCTGTTTAGAGAAAGCGGTTAAATGAGAGGTCATTGTGTAATTCAAGAAGTGCTAGAGAGCTTTTCTTACCTGTGTGCATTTTATTTTGTTTTATTTTATTTTAATTTATTTTTTTTAAATAGGCTCCACGCCCAGCATGGAGCCCAATGTGGGGCTCGAAGTCATGGCCATGAGATCAAGACCTGAGCCGAGATCAAGAGTTGGACACTTAACCGACTGAGTCACCCAGGCACCTCTTGTGTGTGCATATTTAAAATAAAATCTTTCACTACTTGTAAAAATTCAGAGAATGTCTCAATACCAAGATTTTGTTGTTCACAAACCCTACGTTGTATATATATATACAGGATCCCTGGGTATTATAAATATTTCTTCATCATATGAGTGGATTAGTATTTGTAGTCTAATCCTTGAAAATTCTGAACAGTAAAGTTTTGTGGTGCAACTAACTTTTATTTAAATAGGTAATGTATTTTGTAATGGGTATGCATTTTTCATGAGTTTCCATTTCTCTTGTTTCTTTTATGTTTACTTCTAGTGGTTGAATTCTTAATTTTTTTGGTTAATTCTTTTCTTCCATGATAATTGTATATAGTCCAATTTGTTCTTTTTGTGGGTATGTAGTGTCCCTTTTAATAGGATATATTGGATTTAGATGTTTTTCTTAAAATTTACTCATAATCCAATGCTGAGATGAGCTATCTATCATGTCAGCTCCAAGATTTCACTGCAGTCCATTGGGAATGCAATGCAATAAAAAGGTGCCAGTTTCTTCACTGTAATCAAGGAACATTCCACATGTTGTTTGAAGAAGCATGGAATTATAGGAGAAAAATAAGCAAGCAGATCCTGTCAATGTAGTCTAATCACACCTTCCTGTTAGTGTTATTGTTGTGGTCTAGCCTACATACAGAGCTTGTTTTTCTTTTGGGCTCTCTATTCTGGGAGCTCTTCTTTTTATACTGTTTAATTTTGGAAATAGTATTGAGAGAGCAGCAGGTGGTAAAAATGTATATTTTGCTTGGAGGTTTTACATGGAAAAGGAAAGAATAACATCATATTTTTGAATATAATTTTAAAATGGAATTTCAGCTTAAATCTGAATTAATGATGCTTCCCCTGAGATTTTGTTTATAATTATTAATAGCATGAGTACTATTCAGGAACTGTGATAGAGTCAGTTCTTTAATATCTATGTAAACCCTGACATTGTCATCTCCTTCAATCAGTTAATCAATGAATGTAAAACAATTTTAATATTATCCAAGTCAGAACCAAAGTTAAAGATACCCCAAATATTTTACAAAACACATCTATCCACAGGTATTTTGGGAAATACTCATGCCACTAGTGTGATTTTAGGTGGATATATAGCCTCATTTGGCATGACTGTGAGGAAACAGGTCCCCTCTAGCCTTTTGAGAAGGCAATTGGTCAACATACCTCAAAATCCGTATCTCTTGAATTACTTCATGGAATTTATCATAAGGCATTGACAATATTTATGTTCAAGAATGTCATTATAAAGCCATTTAAAATAGCAATAAATTGAAAAAGAAAAACCCCTCTGTTATGGGCTGAGTGTTTATATCCTCCCCAAATTCATAGGTTGTAATCCCAACTCCCAGTGTGATGGTGTTACAAGATGGAGCCTTTGGGAAGTGATTAGGTCATGGGGGTGGAGTGCCCTTAAAAAAAAGAGACCCCAGAGAGCTTTCTCCCTTTCTGTCATGTGAGGACACAATGAAAAAACAGCCATTTGCAACCCAGAAAAAGAAGACTGCCACCACAACCCCACTGTGTTGGTGCTCTGATCTCCAACTTCCAATTTCCAGAACTGTGAGAAATTAATTTCTATTATTTATAAACCACCTGGGCTGTGGTATTCTGTTTTAGCAGCCCAAACTAATAAAGACCCCCTCTAAAAGCTCAGTAAATAAGAGAATGAATATATAAATTCAGATAGATTTGTACATTGGAATAATATGCCACCATGAAAAACCTATGCTCATATAGCATTAGTTAAAAATAGTGGAGGTCAAGGTTGTACCATGAATGCAGTTCCCATTTTATACTAGAAACAATGCCATGCCCACATATATGCATGGAAAGAAGATGGTTCCTTAGGGTAGTAGGATTTATTGAACAAAATTTATGGAGCATGCATGGGGAGAAGCAGTATAGCGTAACGATAAAAGGCAGAGAGTGGGAAGTCAGATTGTCTGGCTTCAGATCCAGGCTCAACCATTCGTTATCAGCGAGGCCTCAGACAAATAACTGAATTCTCTAGGCCTCAGTTTTCTCACCTGTAAGATGGAAATAATAGTGGCTTTCACATCATAGGCTTTTTGTGAGGATTAAGTGAGTTGATGGCGCTAAAAGAGTTAAGCCTGCTTGGCACATAGGAAGTGCTGCATAAATTCTATTCCTCTCATTTTTAGGTGCTAGGCACTGCACTGAGTGCTGGGTGTCCACCGATGATAGAAAAGCAAGGCCTCACCCATAGGAATCTCATAATCTAGAGGGGGAAACAAATATTCCCCAAATAATCAAATAGATCAATAATTTAAAAGTATGATAAATACTGTAAAGAAAAATAGCAAGGTATTTTTAGACAGATAATTGGGGTAGAACCTAGTTAAACTGTAAAGTCAAGAAATGTCTCCAGATGGAAGTGACCCTCAGTAAGAGAAATGAACTATGAGTATCACTGGGAGCAGAGAGAAACAGCACGTATATGAGGTTCTGAGTCACATATATGAAGGCTGGGAGCTGGGTGAGGTGGAGGAGGAAGGCCAGGCTGCTGGAGTTCAGTGAATGTTGGGGACGGTGATGCAGGGAAGGGGGAAGGGTAGGCCATGCCTGATCAGTGGGGCCTGGTGGCATTTATCCCCCATGCTGCAGGAAGCCCCTGGAAGAATCTAAACAAGAGAAGGACTTGCCCTGGTTTCCTGTTGAAAAGCACTCTGAGAGGTGGTGGTGGTGGTGGGGGGGGATGGGTAACTGGGTGATGGGCGTTAAGGAGGGCACGTGATGTAATGAGCACCAGGTGTTATATGCAACTGATGAATCACTAAATTCAATCCCCAAATTATTAAATATGCTATATGTTAACTGAATTAAAAAAAAAAAAAGAAAAACACTCTGATTGTGGAGTGAGGCAAAGCCGGAGGTGAGGGAGAGTGAACACAGAGTCAGTTGGAGGTCTCTGGGGCAGGAGGCAGGAGACAGAGGTGATGGAGGTGAGGTGGACTGGGATGCTGGTATTGGGGTGCAAGAAGAGAACAGACTCCAGACATTTTCGAGCAAGAAGCAACAAGCATGGAGATGTGGGAGTAGGCACAAGAAAGGGCCCAGGTTGACTTCCAGAATTATCTCTTGAGCACTTGGGTAGCTGGAGGTCCCTTGGGTGGGGCCAACGGGAGGGGGGCAGTGGGTCAAGAGGCAGCATTTCTTCCTTTCACCTTTCTGTGTTATACGTATTTTATCTCAAAAACAAGTTAAGACGGCATTTAGTTTAGAAGTATTTAGACATGGGCCAACTTAAGCTTACTTGCTGACAAAAGTACAGAAAAGGAACAGAGCAGGGAAAAGAAAATGCAGCAAGGAAATAGGTGTCAAAGGATGCGTGCAATTTGCTGTGACTGTGCTTTTTGGTGTTTATGAATAGACTACTTTTTGAAAAAGAAAATCGGGTCACATAATACAGGCTGATGAGTAACCTGTTTTTGATTCACTATAAAATATATCTTGAGCATTTTCTCAAGTCACCAAATATGCCTGTAAACATATTTTAATAGCCACGTAGTCTCTTGTTTTGTGGATATGAAATATTTTATTTCACTAGTTATTAGTCACTTAGGTTATTTTCTATTTTTCTCTCTTATAAAGAGGTAGCCATGACCCTTCTTGGAGCTCTCTATTTGCACCCAGATTAATTTACTTATGGTGAATTATTGGAAATGGAATTATTCTTTCAAAAGTTCTAATTCTCCTGGAATTCTTTCACATGATATTAGCATTGGGGATCCTGCTTTTATTTTTTTGTTTATTTACTTTTTAACTTTGCCTGATACCTGTTGACCTATTCTTAACTCTTTTGGAGGACATTTTGCTTTATGTTACCTCCTCCCTTTCCCTTCTCTCTCTCCATTTTTCCTGATCTTTACCCAGCCAATTTTTAGCTCATTAGAGAGTTTAATCCATTTAAATTTATTGTTATAAGCAGTGTATTTGGTTTTATGTTATTTTGTGCTTCCTTTCTGCTTTCTTTGATTTTTACATTTTAGATGTAAACTATGTTTTCATTTCTTGGAAAGTTTTAGAAAGTTTCTATCTTTCTAGTTCATGTTCAGCACAATGCCTGATGTCATAGCGGGCAATCAGCAAATGCTTTGGAAAAACAAACAAATTCGACATATAGTTCTGCTAGTGTTTACTGTTTCCGCTGACGTTTCCAGAAGCATCCTGTGACCTGTTTCTGTAAGTGTTCTGGGCTAAGGTAAACGGTCCTCTTCTGCTTGTCTTCTTCCTTCCAAGAGACGGTGTCCAGCAGTACCTTCTTCTCCTTTTGCCTCTAGAAGACTTTGTTCCTTTTACTTTAATTCCATTCTAAGCATTAAGATTCCCCTTGTTGGTATTACTTTTTCTTCCACATTTTATTTGTATTCTATTAGGTGCAAGAAGAATTCTCTAAACATTTTCAGGATACTGCAGTAGATCTTTTTCAAAGTATTCTCTTCCGCTGAGTATCTTAGATGTGAATCCTACATATTGCTGTTTCCCCCCGTTTACTCATGCTTGAATAGTATCCAGACTCTTGTTTCTGTTCACAGACAGGAGCCTGGATTTGCTTGGTCCCGCCGCCTCCTTCACGTGTGATCTTTGAATCCACTTTCAGCATCACAGCTGAAGAGATGGCTATGTGTCTCACAGCCTGAAGTTGGGTGCCCAGCAGGGTTCTATCTGGAGCATGTCTGCTCCACCAAGGAGGATTTTCCTCCTCCACTTTACTCCTGGTCTTAGGTGTACCAAAACAACCTAGCGGATAAAAAGCAGCAATCACCAGCATATGCTATCAAGCCTCCTTCTGTATCCGCCCTTGTCTATGCTATTTGACAGTTGAGACTTCACCTACGAGAATGCCCTATATCAGCCGGTACTCCCTTCTTACTCACTGGTTTTCTGGGAATCCCAGTAATTGATCATAGAAAGAATGAAGAGAGCAAGTGTGTGTGTGTGTGTGTGTGTGTGTGTGTGTGTGTGTGTGTGTCTGTGTGTGTGTGCATGTGTGCATGTATGTGTGTGTGTGTGTGTGTGTGTGTGTGAGAGAGAGAGAGAGAGAGAAGAAAGTTGTGCTGTTGTTCAATAACCCTGGAAGGCATCAGTGTCAATTAATTAATGCAATTTAGAAACCAGGGCAGTGAGGTGATGGGGGAGGGGAAAGAGTCATTTACTACAGAAAATGCTGTACCTGTGTAGCCACATCCATAGCATATCATGGTCATCGATATTTATCTTAAATTTATTCAGTCTTCCTTCTTAAGAAAAGTTTGATTATGTCTTATGTCATCTATAATTGTCAGGGAAAACTTAAGGCTCATTTTATAAAGAACACTCCAAAAGGTGTTAAGATAAAATACTTTAGTATCTAATGAATTAATCCCCAGGTCTCCTTAATGACTGATTTCTCGATCTTCCCATGACTGGGAAGATTTAAAACACATACACTTGACTATGGTTCTGCCCTCCTGTTTCTCTTGTTGGATCATTGAGAATCGAGTCTACAGTTTTGAGGACAAGTTTAGATGTCCACTGACAGGAGAAACCTTTATATGAAGCCCTTTATCCATAAGAAATCACAATATCTTAGATGCTTCCTCTAAACATAGCGTATTAGTTTTCTGTGGTTGCTGTACTAGAAATTAGATGGCTTAAGATAGAAGACGTTTATTCTCTCACAGTTCTGCAGGTTAGAAGTCCAAAATCAAGGTGTCTGCAGGGCTGTGTTTTCCCTGGAGGCTCTAGGCATCAATCCCTTCCCAGTCTCCCCTAGATTCTGGTGGCTGCCCCATTCTTTTGCTCACAGACACATCATCACTCCAGTCTCTGCATCTGTGGCCACATTGCCTCCTCTCCTCCTCTTCTTCTGCTTCTGTGTCATCACTTTCTGTCTCAGTCTTACAGAGACCTTTGTCACTGGATTTAGGGCTACCCAGATAATGCAGGGTGATCTCCCCATCTCTTGATTTCTTAATTACATCTGCAAAAATCCTTTTTCCAAATAAGGTCATATTCACAGGTTCTGGGGATTAGGATGTAGACATATTTCTTTTGGGGCCACCTTTCAGCCCACTACACAGAATTTGTGAAGAGATTGCATGCAGAACAATTAATTCTGCATACCTAAATCCCACAAGTGTCTTTTTTTATTGAGCACATATTACAGCAAGAGCAAGACTTGAGTGTTCATGAGAATTCAGACAAAGTTTGTATACAGATCCACCCCCAAGTTTTTTAAGTCAGTGAGTATATCAGCAGGTCCACTCATTGTGACAGTGAGTGGGTGAGCAGTGGTTGTTTTCCACCTTCCTTTTCAGCAGGGCACCCAGCCAAAAGGCAGGCTGCAGAAGAGCCTGGGGACACATAACTCTGGTGTCCAGTCCTTGAGCGAGAGTTTGGCAAGAGGAGATGGAATTGCAGAGTGTTGGTCATGGAGGAAAGGACAGGCTTCTATTTTTGAGAGGAGAAACTAAAACTGCAGGGGGTGGGCCAGACCTCTCTGGGGCTTCTGGGGACATAGAAAAGATGGAGGGATGATGGTGAGGCGATCAAGGAAGAAAGAGGTCTTATATAAGATCTCAGAAATGATTTAGTCTGCCATCAAGGATAGCTGGGGAGGGAAGTCGGCAAATCAGGAATATTCCATATTCCCCGCTGTCCCCTTCCCCACCCCCGACCTCAGGAGGAAGGGAATAGGTGATGATTAAGCAGAATAACCTGCATTTTAAAGTACCTTTCTCTAAGGACTTCAAAGTAACTGTTGATTTTAGAAAGCATTTATCTTGCAGAGTTAGCTCCTGTTTTATTTTTAACTTGTGAGACCTCAGCTCACAAATGCCAGGGTTACACAGGAAATTAATTTGAAGGTTCCAGGCTCACATGGGAACATTTTGCACCATCACATCACCTGATCTATCTTGGCAACACTGACCTCTGGCCCCAGGGTTCCCAGAAAAGGGGGAGTGCTGAAGGTTAGCTCCAGGAATCAGGAGCTGCCGGAAAGAAGACCTCACACATTTAGACCAGAAGAGGCTCATTTTTCTTAACATGCACAATCCACATTGGCTTCCTTGATTGCTATTAAAAGAAGAAAAAGAGGAGAGGTAGAAACAAACATTTATTAGGCTGTTCCTATGTGCCAGACACTGTATAGTTACTCTTCTCAAGTGATAAAAATATTACTGCTGCTATTTTGAAAGATATGGAAGAAGAAGTTTTCTGAGAGTTTAAGTCGCACGACTGAGGTCCCTAATAGGTTCTGAAATGAGCTTGATTCCATGTGGCCGATGCTCTTGCTCCTGTCTGTCCATGATCTGCTCGGCCTCCTTTTCCCCCTTAGCCTGTTCCACTATCCCTTTACCAGCACTGCTGCAGCCGGACTGGTAGTTTTTCGGTTTCTAACACACCAAGCCAGTTCTGGTCTTAGTTCCTCTGCTGTCCTTTCTGGAATGTTTTTCCTCTAATCTTGGTCTGCATGATTTTTTTCTCATTTCCCAGCTTTTGGTGTAATGTCATTTACTCAGTGGAGCATTCTCCGACCACCCTATTTAAGCTGCCATCCCCACTAAACCTCCCGCTCCATTTTGTCTTCTTCAACACCAAATACTGATGTCTGGTGTCTTGTCCACCCCACAGGAATGTAAGCTCTGTGAGGGCAGAGATCTAAATGGGCTCCCCCATCCACTGGCCTGGCATGTAGCAGGTCCTCAGTGTGTATGTGTTGAATGAATGAATGAATGAATGAATGAATGACCATGTTATATTCCTAGTGATGTTTCTTAGACATTTTGGCACCATTTCCCTCCAGGGCCAATGTGGGCCAACTTTAAGGCCAATTGTGATGCTGTTTTCTTTGGACCTGAGAAGTCATCTCCAACATAGTCTATGTATCATCTACATGTCTAAAAATAAAGCAGAAGAAATATCAGTATCTATACTAAATAAGACAAAAAACAAGATTGAACAGTGGAAGTAACCAGTACTTGATTTCTGGAAAAATCCAGAAAATCCTCCTATCTGAATTAGTACACACTTCTGCATTTAGGCTACAGAGACCACACAGATGATGGGAGACCTGTCTTATGTAATGGAGGTGTGTGAGAGAATAATCTCTTGGCTTTGGTTGACTATTAGCCCAATAGCAGCTGATTGTGGAACCCAGGTGTTGACGTTAAGAGTCATAAGCTATTCACAGCTCTCAGCACCATAGCGAGGGAAACGTCCCAAACCGAACCCGTTATTTTCCCCCTGAAAATGTTTCTCCTTCGGTATTCCCAATTTTAGTGATGGCACCCAACTACTTTGTTACCTGAGCCATATACTGAGGAGTGCTGAACTCCTTGTCCCTTTGAAACCCAAAGCAAAGAAGTCCTGTTGAGGCCCCCTTCTCTGCTTATCTTTTCAGGTCTGTCTCTTGCTAGCAACTGCATTACATCTTTCCACCTGCCAACCCCAGGGTCACACTAAACATGAAAATTCTATAGTGCGTCACACTATTTAACAATTCTATGCCTTTGCTCACACTCTGCTTAGAATGCCTTCTCATTTTGTCCACCCTCCACGCCCACTGAATTTTCAATACTCAAATCAAGTGTCATCTTCTCATTGATATTCTTTTCTGTTTCTTTCCAACAGTAGAATTAGCTACTCTTATCTGTGAGCATCTGGTATGCCTTATTCACACTTAATTCATCTTTTTCTGTGGTGCCTGATTTTTCCCAAGTACTCCATGCCTGCTTACTGAATGAAGATTAAGATCCATAGGCAGCTGGGGGGCAGTTGGCTTGCTTTCTTCTGCAGCTAAATCTACAGTGTGGTGAGATATTTCACACTGCATCCCCTAAGTCTGTGTGGTTGAAAGTAGGAAAGCCTAGGATTAGAAATTCACAATGGATGCTCTACAAAGTGTGTCATGGATAATCCTCACATGAATAATTGATAGTTGACTGTAGTGTCATCAATTAGTAATGGAGGTCAGTCTTACTTCATTAGAATGTAACTTCCTGGAGGTACAGCTTTTGTTCATTTAGGTCCTAATTTTTTAAAAGTACGGTGTCAAAAATAGTGTGGGTGCTCAAAAAGTTGAAAATCAATTAATCAAGTATATCAAGTTCCAGAGTGACCAAAGGAGAGGCTGATATTCAGGAAACCCATTTGCTCTCATTAATAAAACAATCTTATCCATATTAAAGTAACAGAAGGTGGAGGATAGGAAAAGGATCTATTAGTGTGGTCCAGCTGGGGGCCTCTAAGATCATTCCTTCCTCCACGGAGCTCATGAATAATAAAATAAATCGGTGTGACACCAGGGAATAAGCTGTAAAGTGTCACAAAATGCCAGGAACAAAATCCATCCAAAGTGCTCTTTTTCTTCCTGAGGAAAAACCTAAAAGAACTTTTCTGATTACCTGACAGTCCATTTAATCCCCAGGAAACATTCCTTTGTTATAGTTTCAAGGAGAATTACTTGAAATAATCCTTTGTACAATGTGCCTGGTTCTATTTTAGTTTTAAATCGTGTCCCCTTTCTTTTTGAATTTGTTAAAAAAAAAAAGACATCTAATCAATGCCCAAGTGGAAGTGGTATGGCCAAGTCTGAGTTTCTTTTTCTCCAGGATGAAGTTACCTTTTGTGTAGAGGCCTTTTAAAAAGAGACTTAAAAGACTCTAGGAGCTGAGAAAGAATAATAAAAAAAATCCTGAATGTTATAATTAAACTGTACGGACTTAACCATCTCTCTTGAGTATTATTGAGGAGCACGCTTTTTGACCAGCTCCACTGATGGATGCTCACAGTGACCCAGATTTTAGGGGACCTGGACATTTCTTGGCTAAGTACCTAGGAGAATTCATCTGCAGTGTTTGGTCAAGGGGAAGACGCAGCCCTGCTAGTAGTCAGGTTAACTGTGAATCAGTTGGAAAGCGGGATAAAGTAGGGTAGGGAAGAGAAAGAGTGCAATAACCTGTGTGTCTTCTAGACTTTCCCAAGGTTTGGTTTGGGAATACATCAGAGCAATAAGAATAAACGGGAAAAAAAATCAGAGGGATTTTAATTTAGAAAATAAGGCACTATTTAAGTTCATGCATGTGGATTCTGTCTGGGAGATCAAGGTAAACCACTTTGGGTGAGCTTCTGGTGGCTACCCACTTATAGGTATGCCCATATCTATTTTTCTTTGATAGAGAAAGCCACCCAAAGGTGTTTATAATTATTCCCACAAAACATTTTCATTTTTATTATGAAATATTTTATGTCTTCAAATGAGTTTTTGGAATAGTATGATTCCAAATTATAAGGTCGTCAGCCAGGATTTATCCTATGTTTTTCTGATTTAAATATGTTCTTCCTCAGGCTCCTCCTGCCTCTTTCCCTTCTCCAAGGTGGGGAAGGAGGTGGGGGTGGGGGACACGTGTAATTCCTGATGCAGTTCTAACATTTCCAAAACTCGTTCCACCCAATGGCTCAATCCAAGTTCACAATGCAAAATGATTGTTGATAGTTAACATGAGTGTAATAATCCCATTCACTGCTCAGGCACTTTATTTTTTGTCTTCCAAAAATGTATTGCATTTTTCTTCCTCTAGAGACAGGGTTTCTTTTTGATCTTTAAATAGTAACATAAGGTTAAAACACAGAATCATTTTTTTTTTTTTAAGAATGAAATCCGTTCTAATAATTTTAGGGTGGCAAGTTGGGAGGAAGTCTCGTGAAAAATTAAGGTGGAAACTTTTTTCACTCATTCGGTTAGAAGTTTTCAAATTTCTTTCTTAGAGCTTTCTTTCTTTTACTTTATTTTAGGGGAAAAAGGTAGATCCCACGACGGCGTTTTAAAACAAGCATTTAGTTAAAAATAATATCCAATTTGGCCTTAACTAGTGCATGGCAGAAATAACAAAAGGCAGTTAACGTGGTATGAACTAAATGCTCGTGTCAACTTGCCAGAGCATTATCTTTGTGTCTTTTACAAGGAGGCCTTCACTTGCAGAAATGGCTCTTGACAAAGGTAAGTGGGCCCGTATATTGTTTGGGAAATTGCCCTTATTTTGTGTGCTTCTTGTTCCAGTAATGGAACCCATGAGCAGTAGATAATTGCAGTGGCTTCATCTATCAAATAATATTAGAAGTCAACAGCTATAATCTGAGCCACTTGCTTTACACAGCTTTTCTCTGTATTTTCTGTTCAAATTGTCAGTTGTTACCTGTAAGTGTCCCCATTCCCTGTGGTTGATAGAAGCAAAAAGATTTAAGTAAATCAGGAGGTGAGTTGTGTGTGGGCTCAGGCCCAGGCTCCACAGCCAGCTTACCACAGCAGATGATAACAGTTCCCTGAATAGGGAAAAATCATGGTTCTTTGTACTGCATTATATGTTACTATTACTGGTGCAGAGGCTGGGAGAAAGGGTGTTTTTTAGACATAGTCTGGGCAGTTAAAAACTGAGTTTAAGAGGGTCAGAATGAAACCCCTCATTACTGGAGGGTAAATCCATATCACATTTCAGCATTCTGACCTACTTTGTTCATTTCTTATATCCCTTTGCTAAAAGCAAAGTTGCCCAAAAAGAGAATTGTGCCAGCTCCGTGGTAGGGGTACTTAGGTATTTATTATATTATTCCAAAAACTCATTTGCAGGCATAAAATATTTCATAATAAAAAGGAAAATGTTTTGTGGGAATAGTCATTATAAACATCCTTGGGTTGCTTTCTTTATCAAAGAAAAAAATCAGAAAAATACCAAAGCAATAAAGTAAAAACATGAATGCACTTCATCCAATGGTGGGCAGTTTCTATGCATATAAACATATATATATATATATAATTTTATATGTATAAATTATAGGATCACATGTGTCTACTGTGTAGTAGCCTGTGTTTTTCCCACTTAATATATTGTAGGCATATTTCTATGCTCATAAATATTCGTTTGCTGTACCATATTTGTTGGTCACTTATATTCTATTGCGTGCATTATCTGTTATTAGATACTTAGAATATTTTCAAATTTTCACTATTATAAACAATGCTTCAAAGAATATCTTTGCACCTAAGACCTTACCAACACCTATGATAACTTCTTCCAGTGAAATTATTAGAAGGATAATGAATGGGTTAAATAGTTTGTACAAAAGAGGGCAAAACAATTTCTGTTATTACAAGCAGTACTTGAAAGATCCCGAACTGCTTTTTCCCTCAATATCCACTAGGCACAAATGCTTCATAGATATTTCTAGTCATGGAGAGACAGTCTACGGAAGAGTGGGTGTGGGGTCCACATGTCCCAGAGCGCCTGTGGATGGCAGTGATCAGGGATAGCTCCAGCAAGAAGGAGAAACTTCAAACACCTCCATGATGGCGGTCCTAAGAAGGGAATGGGGGCACCCACGGTTGGGGAGTGATACAGTCAAAGACACAAGGATGGCATTTAGGCACAGAAATAGCAGACTGACAAATGGAGCTGCCTGGTTAGGTGGCCCCTCCTGTATCTGTACCAGCAACGTCTCCTTTCTCTGAACCCCTATAGAATTTAAGTTTATATCATCTACTTAACAGGGCAAAACTATTCCCTCACGTTGTTCTGTCACTGAATATTTGTCATCATTGCTTTCCCAAAGGGATTGTAAAGTCTTTGGCAGTAAGGAACAAAACCAGCCCCTCGGAGGCCCCAGCTGACTTGAACAGGGAAAATGATTAGCAGAGATCTGAAAACCTGCTCCATGGGCTGAGCTGCCCCTCTCTGTCTGTGAATGCCAATAGTTCTACTTTTATCATTTTTTTTCCTTTTATACATGATTTTGCTTAGGAAAAAAAGCTGGGATTACTAAGCATACGCTTCTCTCCCAACACAAACCTTTTTTTCCCCCTCTAACTATTGGATTGATTTAAAGATTCAACCCAAGTGATCAAACTTATGATTTCAGTTTCCTATTTTTAGTGGTATTATTATTTTGGGGCACTTCATTGACTGTCATTTTCCCAATGTGAGTGTCTTGTCACCCAGTCACTAAGTGCTCTGGGCCAGGTTTGTGTTTACAACCCACGGGTGCTGAGAAACTGGGAATGGAAAATCAGCATCTTTCGGGAGCCTTTATCTAGTGGGGTGGTAGAAAATAATTTATTCTCAAGGGCTGCCCTCCTACAGTTTCTTGCACTGGGCTGCACGAAATGAAGCACAAAGTCAGGTTAAAAAAGCCACCGATGGTTCTTTGTGGAGCTCAATGAAAAGATATTTGCTTCAGTGGGAAGTTTCTGTGTTGGGGACTCTGGCCCAGTGGCAGGTGTGCTTTTCAGTGTTTGATTGCTGCAGAATCACCTTGCTGGTGAATGGAGGGAGGGGTTGTGTTTCTATTTCCATTACCAAATAACAGCACAGGGCCAGGCCATGAGCACTTTCCTACCCAGGGCCAATATTTCCAGCCCTGATGTCCTGAGACACAGTCATTTGCATTCTTAATATATGATCATTTTTCATATACAATATTTCAACAAAATGTTTACCTAGTTCAACAGTTGTTCATGGCACAATTGAAGGAAAAGAAGGTGATAATTTATACAACTGTGTGATGAAGGATTACCAGTTGCCATTAGAAATGTGCCATGTAATTAACACCAATCCTTTTCAAACTCTTCTAAAAAAATCAAGGAGGAGGGAACATTCCTGAACTCATTTTATGAGGCCATCATTATCTTATTACCATAACTACAAAAGACTTACTAGGAAAGAAAACTACAGGCCATATCCTTGATGTAAAAATTATCAATAAAATAGTAGCAAAATGAATTCAGCAGGACCTTTAAAGGATCATTCATCATGATCAAGTGGGATTTATGCCTGGGATGCAAGGATGCTTCAACATATGCAAATAAATCAATGTGATACGTCACATTAATAGAATGAAAGAAAAGAATTATATGATCATCTCAATACAGGCAGAGAAAGCACTTGACAAAATTCAACATCTATTCATGATAAAAATTCTTAACAAAGAAGGAACATATCTCAACATAATAAAGGCCATATATGACAAGCCCCCAGCTAACGTCATACTCAATGGTGAAAGGTTAAAAGCATTTCATCTAACATCGGAAACAAGACAAAGGTGCCCACATGCACCACTCCTTTTCAGCATGGTACTGGAAGTCCTAGCTAGAGAAATCAGGCAAGAAAAAGAAATAGAAGATGTCAGAATTGGAAAGAAATAAAATTGTCTCTATTTGCACATGACATGATTTTATATATAGAAAATCCTGAAGACTCAACCAAAAAACTGTTAGATCTAATCAATGAATTTAGTAAAGTTGCAGGATACAAAGTAAACATATAAAAATCAGTAGCATTTCTATACAGCAACAAGAACTTAAAAAAAAGAAATAAACATACCTATCCCACTTATAATAAATCAATAACAAATAACTTAAGGAATAAATTTAACTCAGGAAGTAAAAGATCTCTACTCTGAGAACCACAAGACATTGATGAAAAATTGAAGACATATTAATGGAAAGGTACCTCATATTCATGGATTAGAAGAATTAACATCATTAAAATGTCAATAATACCAAAAGCCATCTATAGATTCAATGAAATCCCAATAAAAATTCCCATGGCATTTTTTACATTAGTGGAAAATAATCTTAAAACTTACATGGAACCACAAAAGAGCCCAAATAGCCAAAAAGTCCTGAGAAAGAACAAAGCTGGAGACATCACACTTCCAGATTTCAAGCTATACTATAAAGCTATGGCCATCAAAACAGTATGGCACTGGCATAAAAACAGACAAAAAGACCAATAGAACAGAACTGAGAGTCCACAGAAATAAACCCAAGCACATATGGCCAACTAATATTTGACAAGGGAGCCAAGAATATGCAATGGAGAAAAGACAATCTCTTCAATGAATGGTGCTGGGATAATTGGATATTCACATTCAAGAGAATGAAACTGGACTCCTATTTTA
Organism: Callorhinus ursinus; assembly: GCF_003265705.2. Lineage (NCBI taxonomy): Eukaryota > Metazoa > Chordata > Mammalia > Carnivora > Otariidae > Callorhinus > Callorhinus ursinus. The sequence goes on along the minus strand of NW_027397068.1, from coordinate 69,773,508 downwards.
CACCACTCACAAAAATTAATTTGTATTAAAGACTTAAATGTAAGACCTGAAAGCATGAAAGTCCTAGAAGAAAACATAGGAACAAAACTCCCTGACATGGGTTTGGTAATGATTTTTTGGTTATGACACCTAAAGTACAGGCAATAAAATAACAAACAAACAAAATCTGCTACTACTAATTTTTTTGATGACTATAGCTTGAAATCTGGAAGTGTGATGTCTCCAGCTTTGTTCTTTCTCAGGACTTTTTTGGCTATTTGGGCTCTTTTGTGGTTCCATGTAAGTTTTAAGCATCTGCACAGCAAAAGAAACCATCAACAAAGTGAAAAGACAACCTATGGAAGGGGAAACATATTTGCAAACCATATATCTAATAAGGGACTAATATAAAAAATACACAAAGAGTTTATATAATTAAATAGCAAAACCCCAAACAACCCAATTAAAAAATGGGTAAAGGGCCTGACTACACATTTTTTTCAAAGCAGATATACAAAAGGCCAACAAATACATGAAAAGATGCTCAGCATCACTAGTCATTAGAGAAATGCAAATTAAAACCACAGCGAGATATCACCTCGTGCCTGTTGAAACGGCTATCATCAGAAAGATAAGAGATGACAAATGCTACTATGGAATCAGTATGGAGGATCCTTAAAAAATTAAAAATAGAACTACCATATGATCCCGAAATTCCACATCTGGGTATTTATCTGAAGGAAATGAAAACACTAACTTAAAAAGATAGCTGCAACCCCATGTTCATAGCAGCACAATTTACAGTCGCCAAGACATGGAAGCAACCTTAGGTGTCCATTGATAGATGAATGGATAAAGAAGTTGTGGTATGTATATATACTTATATATATACATATATATCACATATACATATACTTATATACTATATATGTGTATATATAATGAAATATTCAGCCGTTAAAAAACAAGGAAATTCTACCATTTGTGACAACATGGATGGACCTTGAAGGCATTATGCTAAGTGAAGTAAGTCAGACAAATACTGTAGGATCTCACTTATATGCGGAATCTAAAAAAAAATCCCAAAACAAGAACAAAAAACCCAAACCAAACAATGCCTTCCCCTCCCCAAGCTAACCCCATAGAAAAAGACATCAGTCTTGTGGTTATCAGAGGTAGAGAGTGGGGAGGTAGGAATTGGAGACAGGTGGTCAAAAGGTACAAACCTGCAGTTATAAATAAATCCTAGGGATGTAATGTACACCATGATGACTAGGTTACCCTCTCATATGACCTATAGAACAGATGTTGAAAGAGCAAATCTGGAGTTCTCATCACAAGGAGAAGATTCCTTTTTTTCTTCTTCCTTTGCTTTTTATTGTATCTCTATGTGATAATGGATGTGAGCTGCACCTAATGTGGTGATCATTTCACAATATATATAAATCAAATCATCATGCTGTACCCCTTAAAATTATACAGTGATGTATGCCAATTATTTCTCAATAAACCCGGGGAAAAAAAAGACATGTGCCATGTGACTCTTCACAAATGCATGCTGCCTAAAAACAAACAAAAACAAAAACAAAACAAACAAAAAAACCACCAAGCAGTAGAAATTTAAAATGGTGCAGCCATGTTTGAAGTTGCAGCAATAGGAGTGGATAATAGAATGTGCTCCTGAGATGCAAAGCTGTGGGTGGCTGACCTGGAATTTGAAAAGATCCTCTGATACTTGAAATCATTTCAAGGTTAAATGGAAAACGTGAGCTAGGATTATCTGAATCCTCCTTCACCTGGATAATGTATAAAGAAGAGGAAGCAGGGACCTGAGCCCGTGAGTGAGTGTCGCTGTGAGTGCATCATTCTCCAGGATGTGTTTGAATTGCTAGCGAGCATTCTGACCACTTGCTTCTTTCAGTTAACTGCTAGGAACCTGAACATTATTTTTGTGATAAATGGAGATAACGAAGGACTGGCCTTGTTTTGAAATGCTTATGTTAATTTACTAGTCTCTAAAAAATCTGGTATATGGACAAATTCATAGGTATCCTGAAAATAAAGATGTGGAATATTTTATTCAAAGACTACTCCAACATCTGTTATTATGTTCTCTCAACTACACTGCTAGGTACTTATAATTAATCTCATTTTACAGATGAATAAACGGAGGCCCAGAGAGGTTAAGTGAAAAAGCTAGTAAGTGGTAAAGGTGTGACTCAAACACAGGTCGATCTGATTTCCAAGCCAGTGTGCTCAGCCACTCTGCTCTACCAAATAACTTTATACTAGAACTCCTTTCATGTTTTGGAAACAGAAACTTCTCTGACCTGTAGGGCTTAAAAATGACTGTGTTGGTTATAAGATAACAATATTTAATTTCACTCGATTTCATTTCTTTAAAGGAAAAAAAATCATCCATTTGCAGCTGATTGCTTTGCCCTTTGTGCATCTATTTTGTGTGTGAAGGTTTATTGCAATGTATTGGCTTTCTTCATTACCTAAATTTTATGCACCTAATGATACTTATTAGTATGCTTAGTGAGCATCTTTAAAATTTTTGCAATAAGAATGCACCCCAAACAACTCATCCAAGTAGCTTTCAGTTGGTAAAATGCCTTCAGTGACCAAGCTACAGCCATATATACTCATTTATGTGAACGCTATTCTTGCAATTACTGTTGGAGTGACAGTTTCTCTGAGGTATTTGAAGGATGCAACTTGTTCAAGTTTAATGCCATCTATTATGAACTCTGCTGCATGCTGTTAATAGCTGGAAGGCATTGATTTTGTTTTCTGCTCTCTTATCTCAAGCCCATACATTTTGCTTGCATTATTGACTGTTCTGATCATTTCATGCACCATCTCTTTAGAAGATGTATAAATCAATGTCAGCCATGAAACTTAAGTTGTTTATTAGGCTGCCATGTAGGTTTACACCTTCATGAAAATCATCTAATGTGGTCGGTGTCAGATGTTTCAAACAATTGTTGACCAGGTCTGATGAAAGAGGACAGCCTTGGAACATGTCACCCCTGGAGTAGGAAAGTTCATTCAATTATTTATTTGGGTCACATGTTATACTTGACTGGATGCACTTTTTAATGATGTTAATTAACTTCTTCAGGGTGTTAAATTAGTTTAGAACTGCTATGATTATAGCATGACATAAATTGGACTCTCTATTCTAAAAGATGCATTTGCGTTTTGCACACCAAAAGGATATTTTGTACTGAATTAGTGCAAATGGAATTGCGCTGCTTACATTCGAGCATACTTGATAGAGGACCCACACAGACTTCAGATCAATTTCACACTTAAATCACAGAGTCAAAAAACAAGTGTAGGAGCCTGAAAGCCTGTCCATCATTTTATACAATTACCGAGTTCTTTATCCAGTACCCAAAGAGCATCAAATTGCACCTCTAATCCAATAAAAAGTGTTTTCCGTAATGAAGGCAATTATGAAATGCCCTACAAAATCCATTCTTAGGGTTCAGCTTCTAAATTCTTCCCATGCATAAAGCAAATTTTGCATTAGTTTAGGCTTTATTTTCTTCCCTAATTTTTACAATGCTTTTGATTCATGTCTCTTGCTTAGTATTTTGTGGGGCATTTTTCAAATATGTAGATGAGTTCTCCTCTTGGTACAGGGGGTGAAGGGTTGCACAGGGTTGCATTACTCATGGCCGATTTCTGGGACAGCCGTGGGCCCGGTAATATCTATGTGACTGGTTCTTTTACACATGTGGTGGGAGGGGGAGGTTTGGGAAAGTCTCCCTCGGCAATCGGTCACCTGGACCCGGCCATAATCTTAAAACCCTGCTGACTAGTTAAAAATGAAATTCAAAAGAAAAAAAATAATAATCAAATTGTCTTTAAGAATTTATTCCTTGGATATTTTTTGATACAATTCTTAACCAAACATAAATACAAGGAAAGTATATGTTTAAAATTATGCCTTTATGTGAGAGATGCCCTGTAGAGGCTTAAGTTATGTCCACCCCCCGAAAAAAAAGATATGTCCCCCATGGGCCTCAGAATGTAACTTACTGGAATAAGAGTCTTTGCAGTGAAAAGTCCTGAGAAGAGAAGAGAAGAGAGGGAGGAGAAGAGAAGTGGGGAGCAGAACCATGGAAAGATGGAACCATGTGGGACAGAGGCAGAGGCCGGACTCAGCACCAAGGATCGCTGGGGCGGCCAGCAACCAGCAGACCCAGGAAAGGCAGGAAGGAATTCTCATGAGAGCCTCCAGAGGGCACCGACCCTCTGGCTCCTTGATTTTGGACTTTTAGCTTCTCGACCTTTGAGAAAATTAAGTTTTTGTTGTTTGAAGCTGCCAAGTTTGTGGCACTTTGTTCTGGCCATCTTAGGTCACTCACACCTGCTCCCAGCCTCTTAGGTCTGATGTGCTGGTGTGACTTGCTTCTTCCCTCCCATTCAGGAGTCTGCTCACCATGGGCCCTCCACTGGAAGGCCTTTTGTGGCCACTTCTGGCTGTTGAGATCCCTCGTGCTTCCCAAGGCCAGCTCATGTGTCCCCTCACCTGCCTGGTTCCCGTACCTTTCTCTTCTCTGGATGGCCATAGCCCTTGTCTCTCTTTCCAGCGCGGTGCTGCCCACGCCTGCCTTATATCATGCTGTACGTATATGTTTCCTCCCTTGATGTTTGGAAACATGCCTTGTTCAGCTTTAAATATGCTAGAGTGCTGAGCACAGACCTTCGTCTATAGTCAGGTTTCAAAATATGTTGAATCTAATTGCATGGAATCCTTTGCCATGAGAAAAATTCTGTTTTTGTTTCACAATTTGGGTATCAAATTGTGTATGCAGAAGAAATGGAAGCCATGGGAGAAGTAATTTCAACAAAGCCAAAATTCGATGATTCTAAAAGCAAGTGTTGTAAGAGCTGCTTATATTTCAATATGTTTTTGAGTGAAAATATGTTGTTCAATGGATAATTCTCCAAGTCCAAATATTTTCCTGGGGAATATGATGTTGAATCATACTTACAGTTGGGGATAGTTAATTCACTGTGTTAATCAGTATGCATTTGACTTCTCTATTTTTAGTGATATTAGTCACTCAAATATTCTTCTGAAATATATTATGCTTGCATAATAAATATATTGCACTTGATCTCTTTATGCAGGACTTTAAAAGCACCTTACTCACATCTAGTTGATTTCTGATCGGTTTGTTTGGCGATTCAAGCAAGATAGTGTGTTTGAAAGTACTTTTAGAACTGCCACGTGTAACATAGTAGCTGTGAAGTTTGAAAAGCAGCGCTCACCTCTGAACTGCCAAATTCAGATAAGGGCTCAACATTTAATCTTGGTTCTGATCACCTTTGTGTCCTGTCTTTGTTTGGCACATGCTTTCTGGATTTAAGCCGTTTCATGCATATCTGTGTTTGAGATGGTCTTGCTGCTGCTTCCATATTCTCATGATGCTAGATTTTGGCAGGGCACGGTGTGGTCAAGAGGGGCAAGCAAGTTCCTCAGCTTGTGGGAGATTCAGAGGTGTACCCTGGGTCACCTTTCAGCTAGTTGTGTGTCTGTCACCAAACCACTCAGCTCATTTGAGCCTCAGTTTTATCATCTATAAACATGACTAATGATATCTCCATCCCAGCACCATCGTGAGGATTAAATTGAATAAAATAGTATCTGTAAAGCGTTTAAGCCAGGTCTTGGCACATACAAGGTACGTAACAAATAAATGTTAAAAGTGATTTTGTTGTAGATGATCAAGCACTAAGCCATCTGAATTTAATTCTTTTAATAAATATCTATTGTTGTAGGTTCTGGCAACACAACGAAGGTAACTCACAGTGCCTGCCTTTTTAGGGAGGAGCCGGCGATTTAAATAGGAAATTCAAAGCTAAGGCTAGCCTGAGAGATAGTCTGAACAGTATGATGGACCCACATTATCGCCCAGGCCATTCAAAGTTCAACTTGACCTTTTCTGGTTACACATGGCAGAATGTCTATCTCTTTTCCTTCCCGAATCCAATGAAAATGGCAGCAAAGGAATACAAATGAATAAATGCACAAGCACAAAGAGGAGGTGAATGGGGACACCAGTAAATAAAAGGACATATCTGGAAGCCTGGAGTGGCACCTTGAAGGAGCAGAGCAGAGGAAATGACAATCCCAAGGACCTCCACAGGAGAGACGGCGAGGAGTTAGCCGATCCACTCCACAGAGCCTGGAGAGCGTGGGCACGTTAAGGATCCAGGGAATGTGGATGGCAGGCAGTGGTGAGGCATCAGGCTGGAAACAGGAGATTGTCCGAAAGTCTGTATGTGCAGTGGTTGAACTCCATGCATCAGTTGGCTAGCCCCACAGGTGGGAGATAAGAGGTTTACATCATGGACAAAGGAAGCCAGGGAGAATTAGGATTTAGCAACAACTAGGCGCAGTAAAGGGTAGCGATAGAGTGGAGGATTAAATACAAGGGATGAAGTGAACGTCTGTTACAGACCTCTAGTCCCCTTCCCCTATTCTGCTACTTTATCCCAACCTCCTTTCCCCCCACCCCCATAAACACACACATGTACATCCAACCAGGGCAGAATATTGATAAGATTCTTCTCTGGAGAAACAGTGTGACCATAAAGAAAAGAACTTTACATATTCAGAGATGATTCACGTTTGCTTTAACTGGGTGCTTGGGCAGCATGGCCAGCCTGGGATCCCTTTAAAATAAGTCTTGGTTTTCTAAAATGCCATATGGTATAATTTTGAAACACAGGCTTATCTGAGGGGGGCTTCTTTGTGGTGACAAATTCAGAGAGAAGAGTTTTTTTCTTTTTCTTTCTTCAAGATATGAGACATGATCTTCCTTGTGGTCTCCTGGATTGTGAAGGACTTATTTTTGCTTTGTCCTTATTGAGGTATAGCCTTCTGGGGCTGTATCTTGCTGTGGAATGGAGTGAGTATCTCTTATTTTATATTCCATCTTTAGGCTTTGTCAACTGTTCCTTGTGCCCCTTTTGAAGCCTTAAAGACCAAGTTCAAGTTCATCTGGCTTGGTGAATGACTTCAGATGAGAGGCAGCTTTGTGGCTCTGCTATTCATTCTGAGTCTGGCTTTTACCTGGATTTTGGCATCTGAGTATTCTTCCTTTATTGTTTTTCCCTATCAGCTCACTAATGCAGGCTAAAGGACAGATTTTAGATTTCATTAAGCATTTTTAGTTGTTTATAACAAACAGAGTGGCTAGAATATCTAGTTTACCATACTACTGGAAGTAGGAGGCAGTAACTCTTTACAAGCATATCAGATGATATTCTTACAATAACAACCACCAATTCACCCTTTATAGAGAATTGAATGGGAGAAAATGAGTCTAAACCGCAAGGAGTCCAGTCAAATTTCCACGACTAAAAAACGGATTGGATACTGATCAAGTAACTAAGAGAAACTGAAATATCTTTGGATATTTAAAAAACACAAAGCAAAACAAAATCGCACATGTAGTCATTTATCTTGTCTGGCGAAATGCTCCTTTGCCTGAGGCGGGAGGCTGGGGAGGATGACCTTTCAATGCCCCTTCAATTCTGTCATTTTATGATATTTGTGAGGAAAAAAGACAGACTTTCAGAACAGTTTTTCACTGCGAGTTTGTGAAGTGATATTATGAAACTGGTCTAGTTTCTGTCTGTCAATTTCAACTTCCTGCAGTGAGATTTCCAGGTACTGAGTTTTACTCTGCAGGACACAAATTTCTTTTTCTTGTGATTTGTCCGTTTTATTAGGCCTTCCAAATCACATACAAAAATGTGTAAAGAATGGTTCCCTCCATCTGTATCCATAGGGATTCCCTTTGACTTCTCCGCAGATAAGATGGACCGAGCGGCAAAAATAACGAAATCAATTTTCCATTAATAGCTGATAGAGTAATGAATGTAAAGATGAAGGGAAGCGGAAATACTTTTAGTATTCAGAGAGATTTTGTCATTGTTGTAAGTCACCAGGATCTTTTGTGAGATGACTGACATAGAAATACACTCATCGGGGGTTTTTTATTGATGTAGAATTTGATGTCTGGTGCCTTATTGGTCCCCCAAAGTTTACCACTGGGTGACGGTGCCTGTCCCTTTCAGTTCTGGCTTATTAGGACACACTATGGCCATTAGTATCTCCTGGCTCTCCGAAAGTGATGATGGAAAGGAAATTGGCCTGCATGAACTCATTAACTTATATTATGCAATAATATAAATAAAAATCAAGTAAAAATATAATCTTATATTAAAGAGTTAAAAAAAAAAACCCACCTCAGAACACAGCTGTATGTTTTTTTTTTTTTTTAAAGATTTTTATTTATTTATTTGAGAGAGCGAGAATGACAGAGAGAATGCACACGAGAGGGGGCAGGGTTGGAGAGAGGAGCAGACTCCCCGCTGAGCGGGGAGCCCGATGCGGGACTCGATCCCGGACTCCAGGATCATGACCTGAGCCAAAGGCAGCCGCTTAACCGACTGAGCCACCCAGGCGCCCCACAGCTGTATGTTTTGCAGAATATTTTCGTCTTTCCTTTTTCCGCCTGATTGGTCTAACATGCTCATGAGGTAGGCAGGAGCAGACATGGCCATCACCATTTTGCAGAGCGTCCTGTGTGCTTTTGTCTGGATCTTTGCTCAGACTGCCTTTCACAAGTAGGTAGGCTAAGTTTCACTTAACTCCCATCCTCCCCCACCCCAGGAAATTAAGTTTAACAACAGTACCAAAAAAAAAAAAACAAAAAAAACAAATACCCATGTCCCACCATCTTGAATTAACAACCATTAGCAAATTGCTTTCTTTTAAAGGAATTAACACATTGCAGGTAGGACAGAAGTCTCTTATTTCCATTTCTCACTCTCCTTCTGAGAAGAAATCACTAATATGTCTATTCAACCCACCCCACAGTCACCTCCTCCAGGAAGGCTTCCTGGCTCTTGGGTGCCTACACTTGAGCGCTGCTGGCCTGCCAAGCATGACTTATGTTGACTGTCACACCCTGTATTTGAGCTGCCTCATCCCAGGGGACCATCACTGGATTCACTTTTGTGCTCCTCATGCCTGCCATGGGGCCTAGCCTAGAGCTGGGCCTACTCAATGTTTCTTCAAGGAATGGGTGAGAAAAGGGAATCTCACACAGCTTAATTTGACTTGTCCAATTTCACTGTTTCCAATGTCTTCACTGTTATCTTTTTATGAAGAGATATTGGCTTTGTCCTGTGGAGCAGCAACATGCTTCATTTCATTTAATCGGTACCTACTGAATGCCTGCTGGGGTCAGTCACTGGGCTGGGCACAGGGGATCCCGCCACGGACAAGTGCGCACCCGCCCTCAGGGGCCCTGCGTCCCCACAGAGCCCAGGCCTCTTCTTCCCAAGTTGCTGGGTCGCTGATGCTGGGCAAGCACAGTAATGATTATGATAGTTTCTGCAGTGCACTTTTTTTTTTGTTTCCCTAAGACTCTTTGACTCTGGAGTAAAATGCTATTACAGGCAACTTTTTATATTTTTATCTTTATTTTTTGTGGTAGCTATATATTATTTTATAACAACAACAACAACAGTCCAAAAGCATTAGTTAAGCAGTCAAGATGGAACTGATTCGGACCTTACTTTGAGGGTAAGGGAAACGCTGAATTGTGGGTCTGCACATTCAGTGAATCACACTTCCAGGCTAGTTTGGCATTTTCTGTTTGTTTTCTGGAGTTTACCCATTTCTGGGGAAGAATCACCCTGGGTCTATTCAGCGATTTCTCTTCCCATCTGCTAAGATTTCTGAGTATGAGATGTTAAGCAAGGTTATGCCACAGATGAATCTCTACCGAGTTCTGTGGCCTTGAATTCTTTCCAGATGTGGAGTCTGTTTCGGGGCAGTTTGATGAGGTATGGGGTGCACACATTAGGACCTCCTGACTCTTGTTGATAGCACATGATAGCCGGTCCCAGATCCATGCTGTGGTTTCCTAGACTAGCCCACGGGTAACTTTTGATTGCTCACCTCATCTGTAAAATCTTTTTGAGCCCACATTTCTCATTTCTGGCTATTTATTTCACTTACAAATGATGTCTAAGTATTTCTGTCCTCATGGGTTTTATTTACTGTAAAATATACACAAAAATAAAGTGACCATTGGATGAGGGGACAATAAAACCACGAAATGTACTATTTTCTTCCACACTCTCTGGATTAAGGCAGTTCCCACCTTGTGGGGGACACCAATCAAAGGAGATCGAAAGACCTCAAAAGGGTTTAAGAGGAGCTTCTGATGTGAAAGAAGCAAGCAGGGCTTCAGCCCCAGTGGAATTTTCTGGGCAGGTGTGGACCCCACTGCTGCTCTAGACAGAGGAGAATCTGAATGGGATTTGTCAGCTTCCAGTTCTTTTGGGTTACCATGTCTGGTCAGCAGCAAACAGTATCAGAGAGAAGGGAAATGAGGAGATACCTAAATTATGATAAAAGGAAAATCAGAATCTCCCTAATTAATTTTGTTCATCTTTAGAGATCGCAGGAAAGGAAATGAAAGGTGGTAGCAGCAGGCAAGGCAAAAATCTTGCAAATTCTTCAAATGCGAATAAGATTCTGTGATAAACCCTCACTTTCTGGTAAGCATTTTAATGGATCCTTTAATTAGCTTTTCTGGAAAGTTCACTGATGATGCGCTGGAATAATGATCCCCTATGCTCTAAAGTGTCTAGTCATTAGCTCACAAGGTAACTGAACATACTAATGCATTTGCCTTTTAGACAGCTTAGCCTATGTTCTTAATAAGGGTCTTGCTTTGGTTTGACTCAGTCATGGAAAGGAGTGTATGGGCTGGGCTCTCTCACAAATGGTAATGACGGTGAGCCAGACCCAACTTCTCCTAGGCCCCAGGTTGCTCCAGCTCCTGAAAGGAGATCCTTGGGGCAGATCTTTCTAGAACTGTTCTCACGCTGCCTGCCACCTCTGTGTAGAAATTTGGGCTCAGCATTAAGAGGCACCTCCTAGATTCGGAATCCATTCTAGATGAGGGAATTGATTATGTTCTGTAACCTGCATCAGTAGCATCTTTTGGAGCACGCACCCCTCATCAACGTGTGTTTATTTTTACTTCCAAATGGCGCCTTATTATTCCATTTTATTTCTAAGGCATGCTTTCTACACTCTAAGGTTGCAGGTCAGTCAGGTGAGTGGTAGGTTAAGCAAGGTGAGTGGATGGAGTCTGGGAAGTTGCTTCTGCTCCCAGCTGAGCCAGCGACTTGGCTTTCACTGAGCCAATAGCAAACTGGGCTTGGGATCAAATTTTGCAGTCCCAGCCTGGTTTGGTCCCAGCATGCTAGTACATGCTAGTTTACACAGCCTTGTGCATTGCGTAACTCCTTGTGCCCCTGGCTGAAAGAAGCTAAACTGCAGATAATGTATTCAGCATAAATTATTGCTAACCTTAGCTGGAATAACACATGCTTTTGATCCTCTTTAGATATGGAGCCAAGGGGGAATTGTCTGGCTACAAAGTTTTCCTCCATATCTTACAGTTAAATCAAATTCCAAATCTCGAGGACATCTGATATTCCTCAAGGACATTAAATCTATAAAACTGGTGCCTGAATCATATGCTAAAAAGTGTAATTCACAGTTTGTTTTGTTAGTGTGAGCTATCAGTAACATTTTAAACATCTAATTACGTTTTTCATTTAATAATTCATTCTTGTATAATTAGGGACTTAAGTTATGCAAGATGCTTAGGTTTTAAAATATGGACATTTTCCTTAAGTGTTTTTACACCAATGTCTATGAGATGGAGCATAACAGCAAATGCATATTATTACAAATTTAATGCTCTAGCGACAAAAGTCTTGCTATTGGCCTGGCCCACCCTCTAGGCAGTGTTGGTCAGGTGTGTTCTGAGCGGTGATAAAAACTCCAACCTGCCCAAACTATATTCTTCATCAGGCTGTTTCGGAGAAGTCATCCCACCTTACCTGCTTCTAACTTCCCTCCAGGTGGACACACTTTACCCAAAGAGTATGACTGCTTAGGTCAGCAAGCAACCTTATGGAGGGATTTTGCACCAACCTGTGGAACTGTGTGTGTTTTGTCCGACAAAAACCAAGGCTCCTCTGGCTCAACATTATCCTCATCTAGAATAGATGCCTGAAAGCAAGTATTGTCCACCAGTCATACTGTTGAGTTGGTGAAGGTTGATCATAATCACGTAGAAAAAAATTATCTAGTTTTTAAATTGAAAATGTAGTACTTCAAAACGATAGAAAGAATTCAAGCAGTGCAAAAGGGTATATAGTGAAAATAGATTTCCTTCCCACCAGATCCCAATCTCTACTTCTGTTCCCCGTGGGCAATCACTCTTCCCGCATTCTTGGGAATCTTTTCTGGAATAGTCTGTGCATATACAAGTTTTATACGTATGCTTCTCCTTATTTTAGAAACACCCAAGGGGTGACTTATCCATACCATTTGGCATCTCACTCATTTCACCACCAGTTTATCTTGGTGAGGTTCCAAATCATCCATACAATTCTTTTCATGGCTGCGTAGTAATCTATTCTTAGGACGTGCAGTCCTTCATTTAAGCCATCCCTTATAGCTGGACGTTTGGCCACTATTAAAAATGGTGGATACAGGTGTGGATAGATCTAGAGCATAAATGACTTGAAGCGGATTTGTTTTGTCAGAGGGGATCTGTACTTTACTCTTCATAGATATTGAAAAATGGCCTCCCCGAAAGATCACATGGTATAAGATTATAACAAAAGCAGACTCTTGTCACTCGAGAAGGAGACGTATGGAAACTTGTGCATCCCCGGATCTCCGGATAACAGCTGCTGAGTGAGGAGACCGGGGTGAGCAAGGCTCACTCCTTGGTTCCCTGGCTCCATCCCTCATGTCAGCCTTTGTAGCACACCTGACTTAAAGTCCTATAAATGCTTCCCATATATCGTCTTCTCAAATCCTCAAAACATACCTATGAAGCAGATATTATTATCCCATTATAAATCACTATATGATGCTGATATTTGGGATCAATCAAAAATAAATGGAAAAGTGAGTGTTCAACATGTGCTTGCCAAGAGTCTCTTTGTAATTGAAATAGTGCACATTGCTTACACAGACTATTCTAGGATCTCTGTGAAGCGTAAGTAAATTCCATCATTATGTGTCTCTGTAATACTTGAAATGAAAGGATTAAAAGCAGCACATTTGTCTTTTAGTGCTATTTGAGGATGTGATAGACACAAGAGTGTTTAAGTTGAAGCCACTTAGGTTACAGTTCAGGCTCAATACAAATTTGTGACCTACTCAATTTCCCTTTATTTAGAGATAGCAAAGCATATTCGACCAAGAAGAACAAAATGCACAGTGAATTCTGAAGTCTGTAAAAAAGAATCTATCCAGCAGCGCTCCCTATTTACTTATTTGTTGAGTTACTAGGAACGTTTTATATCAAATTAAAATAATTGAATATTGAGAAGTCTAAAGCGTACTGTGTCACAATGGAGGCCAGGGGAATCCCACTGGGCATGGGTGTGTACCTTGCATCAGAAGGATAAGAGAGCAGGAAATGCTTCATGGAAATATTTTGTAACCTTTTGAAATCTTCTCGGGGACCCCCCAAATCACACAATGCCTTCATGGCCACAAAAGGCATCTATTACTTTGTTTGCTTATTATCTGAGACACAGAAGTCACGGGCCTTGTACACGCCTCACTGTGTCTCTCTGTGGCCCTCGTTATGGCCTGTGGGCGCGAGGCTTGCTCACCCTGTGCGCTCTGGCTGGTCCACGACTCTCTGGCTGCCTTTGTGGGGGGGCGCTGGCTGTTTTCCCGGGTAAGGAGGAGGCACTCGAGAACCAGAACGTGCAGATTTGAATCTTGGCCAGCGTTATTGTCTGTGTCTCTGGGCTTCAGCTTCCTCCTCCGTAAAATGGGATCTTGGTATTAACTACCTCACAGGGGGTGGCGAGTATTTTTTTTTTTTATAAGTTCCTTCCATTTTATTTTATTTTTTTAAAGATTTTATTTATTTGAGAGAGCGAGAATGAGAGAGAGAGAGCACATGAGAGGGGGGAGGGTCAGAGGGAGAAGCAGACCCCCTGCTGAGCAGGGAGCCCGATGTGGGACTCGATCCCGGGACTCCAGGATCATGACCTGAGCCGAAGGCAGTCGCTCAACCAACTGAGGGGGGGTGGCGAGTATTAAATGAATTCATTAGGTAGAGCTCTTAATAGAGCTCAGGCCCAGCACTTAAAGCGGGCTGTTTAAAAAGCCAGCTGTTGTTACTATTAAGTCCCTTTTATGTTCAAAGTGCTGTCCTCAGTACGGTGAAGTGAACAAAAATTAAAAAATGGGAAATCCTTGTCATCTTTTTGCTCACGATGGAACAAACCACAAGTTATAAGAGAACAAGGAAAGGATTTAACTTAAATAATAAAAATAATCATAATAAAAGAGTTTTTCACAATAAGAGAAAGGACATCCAAAATAGAAGCAAGTGTCTGGGCACATGCAACTCATATATTTATCTAATAATTACTATCTATGATTATGTGCTAAGCAGTGCATTAAATAATGCATTGGAGATACTAGTAAATACTAGTAAATGGAGATACTAGATAAAAAAGGAGGTCCCTGCCTGCGTGGAGCTTATCCCTGGGACAGACAAACGGAATGATGTGTTTGTACCTCCCTCCGAAAGGAGGTCCAAGAGGAAGAGATGCATACCATACTTAGGTTTTGTGAGTTACTGTATGTAACCTTGTGACATAATGGATGATTTCTACAAAGTGAAATAAGGATCACAGTTTGACACAGTGAAGAGATAGCAGTGGGACTGGTAATTTCCAGAAATAATTTCAAGTGAAATAGAAGAGATTTTCGTGTTTTTTTGTGTGTGCGTGTTCCAATAAAACTTTACTAAAACAGGTAGTAGGCCAGATTTAGCCCATGGACCATAAATAGTTTGCCGATCCCTGGCCTAATCCAAGGCTCATGGAAAGTTACTCTTTTATAGTATCCTAATTCTTTTTTATTTTATTATGTTATGTTAATCACCATACATTACATCATTAGTTTTTGATGTAGTGTTCCATGATTCATTGTTTGTGCATAACACCCAGCGCTCCACGCAGAACGTGCCCTCTTTAATACCCATCACCAGGCTAACCCATCCCCCACCCCCCTCCCCTCTAGAACCCTCAATTTGTTTCTCAGAGTCCATCGTCTCTCATGGTTCGTCTCCCCCTCCGATTTCCCCCCCTTCATTTTTCCCTTCCTACTATCTTCTTCTTCTTCTTCTTTTTTCTTTTAACATATAATGTATTATTTGTTTCAGAGGTACAGGTCTGTGATTCAACAGTCTTGCTTGCACAGTTCACAGCGCTCACCGTAGCACATGCCCTCCCCAATGTCTATCACCCAGCCACCCCATCCCTCCCACCCCCCACCACTCCAGCAACCCTCAGTTTGTTTCCTGAGATTAAGAATTCCTCGTATCAGTGAGATCATATGATTTCATGTATTTTTTAAAGTAGAAAAGAATATTGAGAAGAATTTTAACCTAGACTAGTTTTATATGTCAATAGCTCAGATCACATTTGGAATTATTTCTTTTAGGGCGTGTTTTCCTTCTTCTGTGTACATCATTCATTCCACAAGTACTATTGAGTCTATTCTGTGACAGGTATTGGCTGAATGGGTAATGGGACACAGCATTAAGGTAGATAGAGTCCTTGTTTTTAGGGGGCTTATATGTTATTGGACTGAGTTAAAATAAAACTAAATAATCAAATAAACAAAGAAACCACCGCACACAGTATACTCAGAACTGATGTATTCTTAAATGAACCAGACGGATTCTCAAAAGTTGGTATGGAGACTAGGGGATGACCAGTGCGTGGTATAAGGAGTAGGAAGGATCTGTGGTTCCCATGGAGAGCAGGTATGATTATGGTTAGTATGGAGGGTCAGCTCTACCCCTGGTTTGTATGGAGTGGCCTTACCATGGCCATAGGTGAGGAAGGGAGATTTTCTTCCCTTCCAGATTGCTCCATAGAATGGCAAGATGGTCAGATCAAGGAAGAGCATCAGGCTTTGCTGTCCGCTCCCCAATTTGATGCTGCTTCTGTGAATTTCTGACCCAAAGGCATTTGAGCCCATTGCCAGGATTCTAGGCCACTGAGTATTTCTAAGGGTGTTTGCAACTTCTTGCTGCCTTTAAAAGAACTAGAAGTAGAGCCGGTCTGAGTTATTTGGTCTAGGGAGAAACCCTTAGTCCTAGAAGGACGCAGAACTGGCTGGCATCACCAATTTGCCCATGGTCCAGGGCCATATGTGGGGGCTGCTGCTGGATGTGAGCAGTCTCCACACCTGCCTGTCTTGTGGTTAGGGAACTGTTTTCCTATTTTGGATTTTACTTTAATTATGGCTTAGTGATATAAGGCCCAGGTGGGCTTTTTGACTACCAAAGGTAAATGTCAAGGAGCACCAAGCCAGAAGGAAACCCTCTTATGAAGAAGTGGAAAAATATTTCCCACTAGGATACAATGGGAGAGTGATCTGGAAGAAACTTATTTAAAGTTCTTTCAGATGATCTGCTTTTCAAGGCAGGGATATATTTATTTTCTTATTCAGTGAGTGCCCAGCCAGTGAATATGTCATTATCTAAAAAGCTCAATGCAAATCGAGTGCCGATGACGTTTTGTGTCTAGAGCTAATGTCAGTCTTGGTCTGACAGCCTTCTGTGGCATCCAGGGGTGCCCTGCACAGCAGCACCTTCAAGATTTCCCAAACAGACAGCAGAAGCCTCTGAAAATTTGCCTTTATCATCAAAAGTTTGTGGTTGCTTGAGTTAGAAATAAAAATGTTTTCGGGCTGCAGGAATCAGTCTGGGCGTGCCAGTGACCTATTTTGTGACGCTGAGCTTACATCCAAGACCATCCCAGGAATTGTAAGTAATGTGAGTGGAGCAGGAGACTAAAAACATGAAACAATTCCAGAAATAATTTAGAGTTTCAGATAAATTATAATATAATTTGGTGTTTCTTGGAAGATGAAAGTTGTTAAAGGTTTATATTGCAGTACATTGTACTTTTTAAAGTAGTTAAAAACAAATCAAAGATTCTAGCTTTCTTGGCTGATCATAGACCGCTCATAAAAATGCTGGGAAGGCGGTGGTGGGCGCAGGCAGACAGAGGTGGGCCGTCCGGGCACCTAGCAGTGTTTCTTGGGGGGTGAGTTCTCTTTTTTTGTCTTTAATTTAAGTTTTGTTAATTACCATAAAGTGCAATATTGGCTTCTGGAGTAGAATTCAGTGATTGGGAGTTCTTATTCCTCCTAACCTAATGGGGCTGCATTTGTGTTTATTCCAAGAATTTCTGAGAAATAAAGATCCAATGGTCACAGTGTATGAATCCTACACAACACCACGGAGTTTGTAAATAAAGATGCACGAACTGTTATCAAGTAAATCCTGAGGGATATTTTGGCTTAGTACTTCTTTAGGTAGATGGGAGAGATAGGAGAGACTAGAAAGCTGTTCCTGGGAGAGGTTCACCAAGAAACTTCCAAGTGGGAAGAGGCTAGGAGTCCTGCAGTTCTCCCCTTTAGGTCTGGAAGATGGCCCTAGTTCTTATACCAACTCTTCTGTTAAAACGCCTCTCATGCATGTATTTGTTCTTCTGGGTTAGACACAAGGGGGAATTAAGTCACCAAAATACAACATCATGTCTGCTCAAATAAGATTTTTTTGTGCCACAAGGTAATTGAGCTTTGCACCACCAAGAGACAACAGGTGAGGACGAAAAGTGCCATGCAACTCATCACACTAACCTGCAGAAGAGCTCCGCCCACACAACACACCGCATCTGCTCTCATGCCCCCAGTCACCTGCCTGCATGTTCCTATGAGTGTATCTCATGCTCTTCTCCTGCATGTGTGTGTTTTGTTGATAAGACTATTTAATACAGTAACCAAAGACATGAGTAAGTGTCCTGGTTATAAAAAATTCAAGTAGAGAGCATAAAGGGAGGACCTTAGATATTGAGGAGAAACTGAAAATGAAAAAATGCTTTAAAAGATGCAAGAATGAGAAAGCAATCATAGGTCCAGAACTTAGTAGGTTTAAAGGAGTCCTCATCAGAGACAACGCTAGAAAAAGAGAAGGGTGGGGGGAAAAATGAAAGCTGAGGTGAACCCATCACAGTGGGTATGTTGACTGGTTGTGTGGTTGTTAAACTA
Source organism: Callorhinus ursinus (assembly GCF_003265705.2). Taxonomy (NCBI): domain Eukaryota; kingdom Metazoa; phylum Chordata; class Mammalia; order Carnivora; family Otariidae; genus Callorhinus; species Callorhinus ursinus. Next base: position 69,755,291 of record NW_027397068.1, on the reverse strand, counting down.
TTGCTCCAGATCCACCCTCTGTGCTTTGCTTGTAGTGCCGACCAGTCTTCTGGCTCTCCTGGCACCTGGCCCCTTTACCAGTTCAGAGGTACCAGTTACAGCTGACACGTTCCTCCTGATCAGAGATCTGAGTTCTGGCTCCAGGAAGGCAAGGTGGGGGGCAATGGGACAGGAATCGTTTCTCTAAGTGCCCGAGGCATCACCACCAACCAGGCATCACTCCTTCCCCTAGGATGACCAACCATTGGGTTTCCCTGGGACGCTCCTGGTTTTAGCACTAAAAATCTGTGTCCCAGAGAAATTGGGATGGTTGGTCACCCTACCTCTTCCCATCATGTGATGCTCCTGCTTCATTTCTCTTTCCAATTTAGCCCTAGGAGGGGTGGCTGCTTCCAGAAGTTGCCTCAGTTCCCCCTTTGCCTTTTCAGTCATCCATCACCTGCTTAATCCATCCCTTGTATTCAATTCTCACTCTTAAAATAACTTGTGTGGTGCGTATCAGCTACTTTAAATGTTTTATTTTCACTTATTTATTTTTTTAAGTGGGCTTGAACCCACAGCCCTGAGATGAAGACCTGAGCTGAGATCAAGAGTCAGACGCTTAACCAAATGAGCCACCCAGGCGCCCCCAAATGTGTTTTAAAAGTGCCTTCAGTGGCCTGAAGATGATAATTTAATACCAGACTACAAATACAAACACAACAAACCAGGACTTTGTGTCACAAAAAGGAACCTGGCCAAACCCAAAAGCTGGATTTCTAACCGAAGTCAGTGTAGAAGTAAGAACTATGGAATGATGAGCCATAGCTATCCACCTCTGGTGTCATGACATTTCATCCTAAAAATTAGGATGGCCTTCTCCCAGCTCTTCCTCATAATTCAAGAGCAGGACAGCTCCCATACCTACTTCCACTAAACAAAATTTATGCAATTCGTCAAGGTAATGTGCCAAATAATACGTTATTTTAAAAAATTCATTAAGAATCTAAAATGTTGACCACTGTAGGAATATTTTAATTGTGCTATTGTTTCCCTTTCTTCTTTGTCTGCTTGGTAGTATATTATTTAGGAAACCTAAAAGGTTTGAGTGCCTGGCCCAGCCCCATTGTCCCACAGCCCTGGGTCTTTTTTGGGTTCCCAAGAAGAAGACCCTGTGGCAAGAGTTCAAGTGCAAGTGACTTAATGGAAAGGTGAAAGAAATACTGAAAGGAAGCAGGGAAATGAAACAGGGAAGAGAAGCCAGCTCGTAAAGGTGTCTGGGGACAGTTACAACTGTGGGCCACTGGAACATAACCCCCTTGGGGAAACTCAAGGAGCCAGTGCAAAACACAGGCTCCTGAGTTATCCCGCCTGAGGGACAAGGGAGCTGGAGTATTAACATCCCGACTCCTGTTGGACATTGGTCAGAGCTACTCCTGGGAGGTGTTAACTCCCTAGCATTCCTAGTCCTCTATGTGGACAGGCAAATAAGGCTCCAGAGGCTGGAGAGACCCGCAGCCAAAGGAATACCGTCATGGGCCTGGTTGTGGTAAGTCTGGCCTACATGCAACCAGGTGATGAGTGTGAGGGGCTATGGTTGAGGCATGGACAGCACCCTGGTTATTTTTACTGCATGAAATTCCATAATCTGAAGAGATTTAGGAACACATTCATTGTTATAAGAGAAATCCTGTAATTTGATTTGTCAACACATTATCAATTCCTAAGGCTTGGGAACCTCTAATTCTTGTGTTGAGGGGCTCATTTCTGCAAGATGCTAGATCACGCTGGGACATATCTAAAAGCAGGAGTAATATTGCACATGGGATCTTGGCTTTCCCAAATTTATCTTGCAAAATTCCCAAATACTAAACAGTGGAAGCTTTTAAAGGGGCACAAGAGTTCTAAGAAATATTAAACAATAGGGCAGCTTATTTCTTTTGTTCAGATGGGAAAATCAAGGAGACAGAGGGGAGGGGAGAAAAATGGAGAAATCGGGCATGGGGAGAGGAGTAAGTGTGCCAACCTGGATAAAAGGAGAGCAGGCAGAGTGGTACGGATAAGAAGGTGGCCTATGAATCAAGAAAGACAAGTAAAGGGGAAGATAGATGACCTATGTTTTCATCAAATATTAAATCATAACTGGTTTGCACAAATGAAAGAAACGCAAAGCCTACCTTCTGTCTTTCGGGAAGGTGTGCTTAAATTTTGCCTACTAATTTACAGGCAAGAACAGGTGCTGGTGGGCATGAGGAAAGAGTCTTTGCAGCCGTGAGAACAGAAATTCACAGGAAAGTTGAAATCCATGGATCGTCTTCCGCTGTACCCGAATTTCTATACCAGATTTTGTGGTCTCGGGCCATGTGACATGAAATGTATTTTGGTGGGGTCTCTGAAATTGCAGTGTCAGTTTGGATAAGTACCAAACACAGTACCCACACCATTCAGCTTCTCCCCTCGGGGTAAGTCATTCACAAGAATATTATTTTCAGTAAGATCCAGCTATTGTTGTCTTGTGGTCTGAATTCAAGTGGCGAGGGATCCCTTTCATTCCTGTGTCCCTACTTGAACACCAGGCACATAACAAGGAGAGAATCAGTGGCTGGTGTGTTTAGAACCATCAGAAGTCGATGACTTTTGTTACAGTGTTTAGTATCCCCCAGGTTAGATAAAAGTATCATATCCTCTGTCCTCTTTGTCAAATCTGGGAGAAACTATTTGGGGGTATATTTTGATGGCAACATTTATTGCCAAGCAATAATTTTAGTGATGAACTTGTCATAATGGAGGAAATATCCTTTCCTTTCTGATTTGCAGACATCACCTAGACAGCATGATTTGACTTGTTTCTTTTTATTTCTTATCTAGAGATTCCATGTGACAAATTTCAGGTCTTTAGGTTTAAGCAGATTTTATTTAACACATCTCCAGATAAAATTCAAAACAGCCATAGAAGAAAATGTGTTGAATTTACAACCTGGTAAGTTGTTAACAACGGCTCAGGATGTAGAAAACTCAGAAAAAATGGACTAAAGAAGGCCCCTTTTCAGAGACAGAGCACATGTGTTTGGAGTATAAGTAAAATGTAATGACATACACATAAGCTTCCATTAGTAATGATCAGGAGCTGGAATAATTGTGCATAGACTCATTTGAGCATTACTAATTCAGGACAGTTCTATTTGTATGGAATTATTTGCATTTATGTTTTTCCTGAGTTAAAAACGAATACCCCCAGGTCTTGCTCAGAGCGTGGGGAATTAAACATACAGCTCTCATTAACAAGCCTGTGAATTGTACAGTCTGCTCCATTCCCTAAACACTTTGCAGAAAGTGTTCTCTCTGCCAGTGTGCTGTATACAACCGCGACTTCAGATTGGAAAGCTTAGCAGAGTGACATAGCACTGAGAAACAAGCCACCAGATGGGAGGTCTGTCACCCAAAAGGTGGCTTTGGAGCCAGACGTTTTCTTGGGACAAAGCCAAGCGAGGAAGTTGGAGCAGGTGAGAGATGACCAGCGCTGTGCTTAAGTTCACCAGTTTGAGTTTCCTTGAAGGGAACCTTTCGTGACTGACAGAGGGACCTGAGTCCCCCTTGGGGTCTACACGTGGCAGCTGAGACGTGTCGGGAAGGAGTCCCCCTTTGCCACAGACATAATGCCACAGTGAGAAGTATGACCTTCAATGTCAGGCTGATTTGGGTCCCTTGCTCCCTAAGCTGCAAAATGGCTATAAAAACATTACCCTTGCCTCATGGGTTGCGATGAAGAATCTTACCACGAGAAATGCCTACGGCATAGTAGCCACTCAAGAAGTTTTGGCTTTTTTTTTTTTTTTTTTTTTTTCAAACTCTCGGAGCCCAGGGATCCGTCCATTTGGGGAAGCAATTTCCTCAGCACTTGCAGTTGCCATAAATCAATGGGCAGATTGCCTGGATTTGGGGTGGAAGGCAATTTAATTCCGGTGTCTCTACTGTTTGCTTTGTTTTGCTCTGAATTCAGGCCGTAAAAGGTAAGTTGGCATCAGCAACCCGCTGTTCCCACCTACATCTGAATGCCAATGTCCTCTCATCTATTGACACAAGAAGAAAGTAAATAAGGTAATGTCCTCGGAATTTTCTTTACACTAAACATGTAATTAGCCACTTACCCATGATGAGTAAAATTTAATTTCAGCTAAGTGAAAAGGAATGCTGATTAGATTTATTTTATTATCTGTTTACTTTCTGGGACGAGGGCAGCTGGATGAAATATCTTCTTGAGCTGTGCTTCTAATGTCCTGCAGTGCTTACCAGTGAAATATACAGAAACTTGCAGGAACTGCACGTGTAAATGTAAATAATCATTTTATTGACATTTTCCTTCTTTTTATTATTAGTTGGAGTGAAGGTGAGCGTGGCCCTGCAGCTTCTGTCTGCTGGAATCCGGAGGCAAAGAAGGCAGGAGGCAAGCCTGGGAGAGAGGCAGAGACGAGTTCGGGCAGGGCCAGCCCTGCGCAGCACTGTTGGAAGGGGCCTTTCTCCTCTGCTCTCCCTGTTTCTGTCTTTCCAGGGACGTTGCTTCTCTTCGGCAGCTCAGAGCCCCTGCCTGGGCCCCTTTCCTGGGCTGCTTTACCCCAGGGCTCCTGGCTGCTCCCAAACCATTGCGCTCATAGCCCTTACTGCATCCAGACCCCTTTTCCAAAGGCCCGGGCTCTCAGTGAACAACTGTAAGGAAAGAAATAGGATACATTCCTATGAAGGCTTTGGTAAAGGATAGCGGCTTCATGTCTTTCCCCGCTAATGTGGTGGTTTTAGAGAGCACGCACTTTGAGGTATCAGTGTTTATTTAACCTGAAGAAATGTTATCAGAGATGCTGGAATGTCAGGAGGGACATTCTAATTGCTCTTCAAATCAGACCACAAACTCACGCCGACTTTGCCTTTGCCTGAGGGGTACACCCACCCGGTGGGCTACTGCTGGAGGATGCTTGAAGGTGCCCCTCTGAAGCTTAGGGACTAGTAGTAAGTGGGAGACGTACTTTGGCAGCGTAAGGAAGAATTTTTAAACCAATCTGTGAGGACTGGGAAGCTTGGTGAGGGCCGATGTGTTCCAAGTTCTTGCAAGCACTTAAGCAAAGCATAGGAAACTACCGAGAGAGAAGTATTGTAGAGAGGATTCATATATTAAGATATCAGTCAAGGTTGAGCCAGAGTTGAAACCCACTCTAGGCAGTCTAGACAGGGGGATTTAATACAGGGGGTTGGTAACATTGGCCAACAAGGCCACCTGGAGAGGAGAATGAAAACAGAGCATCAACTCCTGGAGCTGGAGGGACAAAGGGAAAAGCTGGTGTTTCGGGGCCCAGAAGCCATTGCGTTTGTGACCAGTGCTACGACCACACCGGGGCTGACTCAACGGAGCTAGGGTCTTGAAGGGGGCTGCTGTCTGGGCCTAGGGCCTCAGAAGAGATGCAGCTGCTGTGACGACCTCCTGCATAGGAGGTGTGAGGTAGTACTCTGGCTTTTCCTTTCTCCCTGCTTTCCGATGTCCAACACATGCTTTTCACTGGCTAACCAGCCCCCCCCCCCGCCCCGGGAGCCTGTTGGCCAGGACGCCGGCGAAGGCTGGCGTGAGAACAGGACAGGTGTGAGAGCAAACTCCCAGCTGATCTGCACGGGGGGCCTTTGCACCAGACCAGCTCTAAACTTCCTTTCACATCTAACAAACAAAACTACAGTTCTATTGTTGTAAGACACTCCTGCTTGCCAGGATCAACCAGTCCCTAGAAAAATAGACGAGAGAACATCCAGGGAGGACATCCAGAGAGCAAGTCTATGAATTCTACCCTCTTGTTTTAGGGACAATTATAACATCGTTTACCATCTGGGACCCCATAAGCTACACTTGATGGAATACTCTCATTCTATTTTGTTTCAGGCTATGGTGCAAATGTGGGTATTACAGATGACTTTTCTCTGTTCTTCTTGTGTTTGTGGTTTCTTGGTCATAGAATTTGAATGAAAAGGTTTTGATCATTGTATTTCTTATTCTTTACTAAAATACGATTTTCCTTACCTTTAGACAGCTCTGGGAATGACCATTGTAACTTTAAATGTCTTCACCCGGCACTTTCTGTACCACCTGTCCAGGCCCTTAAGTGCAGGCCCTTCCTTGGGCTCTCACTGCGGTGCTCCTTGGGGGTGAATGCAGAGCATCTACGCAGCATCTAGGTCTTGATATGGTCCCATTAAGATGCTCTGGCCCCACTTCTCACAGTCTTAGCTGTTCACTTTAAACTGGGTGTCCAGGTCCTCTTCTCTGGATAAATGCAGTCAGCCCAGGTTGGCTTTGCTACAGCCTGGCAAGACTTTCTTTGGGTCTGATGATTTACTGGCGATGAAAGCAATTCTTCCGTGTAAAGTGGTGGCAGGGGGCAGATTTTCAAACTGGAGTGTGCTTTGCAGAGCTACCATGAATCTGCCTAGGGCTGTGACTTTGAAAAATAAAAGGCTATTTTAACCTTGAACGTCACTGAGGACAGGAAGTGTGTGCTGGGGACATCACCAGAAGTGCTGCTCCCCTGGCTCTGGATGGCCACTCTCCCCACTCATCCCCTTTGCTTCTGGACCATGGGAATCAGGGTCAAGAGGTAAAGGGATAGAACTGGAGGTGATGGAGTTCAAGTCACATGGTCAGCACACGGTGACTCCTTTCTACCGTTTTAACTAGGATATTTACTCGAATGGGCATCAGGAGTAAGATATGTATCTCTTTTTGAAAGATAGGCTTACTGCTGAATTAAAATGATCTCAAACTTAGGGAATGGTGTTGTTGAGCACATGGAAGAGGCCCAGAAAACATGAAACATGGGTTTTGTCATCTCTAAAGATACTGAATTTATTATTTTATAATGTGCTGTCCTTTCCAGTGTGGTGAGGGTTGAATTTTAAATGTGTCAGTTAGATGTGAAGTTAGATGTGAAGGGGTGCAGTTAGATGTGAAGGGGTGAAGTGGAAGTGGCAGAAACATTCACGTGCCTCTCCCCCTGCCACTACCCAGCTTCCCTTTGAAAATTAGATCATAAATGGCTTATTTATTTAAATAAGTATTAGGGTAATTAATAAGTATTTGAGAGCACCCTATATTTTCATAGGGCTGAACAGTAAACAAACCTATGCCCAAAGAAAAAAAGAACCAAATGCCTTCACCCCAGGAGTCGAAAACTTCTTTTGTTGGTAGCTGCTACCTGTTTTGATGGATATATTTTGACTACAGCTCATCTCATCTTTGTTACTTAAGCAAGGGATGCACCTGTGGTCTATCTCTGGGGAGGTGATGAGATGCTTCCTACCCAGTCTTTGCTAGGGCCGAGAGGGAAGGAAAACTTGAGGTATGGGTCAGAGGTCCTGTCTTAGAAATATCAATTCCCTTCATTCAAACACTGAGTAAATGATGCTGATAGGAGTTTCGCACCTATTAAATATTAACTCAGGTGAGACGTTTCAGATAAATGACTTTTCTATAGTTATTATCCAAGTCTTTCTAAGGATATACATAACTTACGTGCCTTCCATCATAAAGGATATGGAACATATCTTAACCTTTTCTAAATAATTTACTGTAATCACTGCAGTTGTCATTCAGTCTAGTGGCTATATTTCAGGGAGCTAATCCCGGAGACTGTTGTTTGCCATAGTCTTTTAGCCTGTCTGCTTTCCATAAAGCAAATATCTATTGAGCACTCGTTATGTTTGGGGGAGCATGGATATGAAGATATGCTTAAAATGATCTCTGCCATTAGGAACTGCTGGATTTGGCCAGAGAAGTAGACACATACATTAAGATCTACGTTTAATTCATTGGTGCAGGCGGGCAAACATTGTAATGGGAAGGTTTCACATAGAAAGGGACATCTGGGTTGGGTCTTGCAAGATAAGTAGGTGGTTGATGCCCAGAGACCCTAGGAATGAACATCCCAGGTCCTGAGCCCAGCCTGTGCTAAGGTAGGTGGCTGTGAAAGGACATTGCCTAAATGGGACCTCAGGGTGTCTGAAGGGGTGGGTGTACTTGCGATTCTGGGAGATGAAAAACTGTCCCCTGCCCCCAGAACTCTGATTTGCTTGCTGTCACTTGGCCTGCCTATACTCTCCTTTCCTTCCTGCCATTGCAGACCTTTATCTTTTGTTGGCTGTGAAACTAGATATCCAACCTTGTTGGAATAGTGTTTAAAAGAAGAGTAATCAGCTCCCAAGGGAGGCCTTCCTCTATGAACAAAGTGTCAGGGCTTTGGTGCATTGTTTTGTGGCCGTTCAGAGGCTCCCTTGCTCTCATTTGCATATTGGATGATGAAGGATGGCAAGAGAGGTCACCGTCAGAAAAGCAAGGTATCTCGCCAATTGTTTCTCTTAAGGCCAAACAGAGACATAAAGAGTTAAAATGGAGCTCACGTGTGATGGAGGATGAATGAAATCAGTGTTTGCAAAGCATGTGGTTATCTTTCTATGAAGGGTGAGTTTGGATGCAAGAACACTGTTATTCTAAGAATGATGGATGGTGGCAAATCTCTTTGAGATAAATCGCATCAGCTCCCACCAACATTCTTCCAACTGTATGAACTCTGCCCTTTGATTCTTGGATAACCCCCTGCTCACTGTAGATGTGAGACCTTGATAGGTATCAAAGCACGACGGAAAAATAATATCATAAAAATAACCAACGTCAATAGAGCAGGGAACAAGAATCGCCTCTACTCTGTGGGCAGCAACCAGTGAGGGACACAAAAAGGAAATGATTGACATCAGCATACAAACATACACCCTGATGAGACTTGGCCATGTAGTTCCACAGGAAAGTTATAGCCCGTGACAACAAGAATGAGTGTGGGCTTTAAAAATGATATATCCCCCCACTCCCCAGTGCTTTGCCGCTGGCCTCTGAGGAGCCATATTGTCAGTTCACTGACCCCCATCCCTGTCTCTCACTCTATGGCTCTGGAGTCAGGTTCCAAAAAGGTTGAAGGTGGGCTTCCTGGCAGGGACTATACTTTCGGCAGTCCTTGTAAATAGAGTTTAGGTGCAGGCATATTTGCAACATGCCTTCCTCCCTCGGCCCTAACCTTTCCTGGAGCTCTCCTGAAGATTCCATGTTATATGACCACTTGCTAAAGGAGTGGTATTGCCACTTGAGCTGGAGTCAAGCACAGGAACTCTGTTGAGGTGAAGTGTAGCTCACAATTGTTCTGAAGTTTTATTTAGAAAGCAATCATTTTATTAATACTAACTATATAGAGAGCATTGGGTTAGGTACTACTGAGGTGTTAAAAATAAAAAGGCAGGGTTATTTTAGAAGATTTCATAATCCTGTTGGCAAGAAAATACATAAATACAAATATCAACATATCCCCCCATGTACTCTGGTTGAATGGAGATTGGGTTTAGCTTGTTAGAGGGCCACATTCTTATCTCCAATGGTAGGGGAGGCAACAGAGTAGGCTTCATGGGCATGTGACCTACGCAGTCACACAAGGCCTTACTTAGAAGGCCCCAAACTTGGCTTGTGCTCTGCTGTTGCATGTTAAATTCTTAATCATTTTTTTTAAAAAAGATTTATTTATTTATTTTAGAGTGAGAGTGGGGGTGGGGGGCAGGTAGGGACAGAGAGAGAGAGAGAATCTTAAGCAGACTCCACTCCGAGCATGGAGCATGACACAAGGCTCGATCTCACAACCCTGAGACCATGACCTGAGCTGAAATCAGAAGTCAGATGTTTAACTGACTGAGCTAACTGGGTGCCCCAAATTCTTTCTTTTCTCTTTAAATTTTTTATTGTTATGTTAATCACCATACATTACATCATTAGTTTTTGATGTAATGTTCCATGATTCATTGTTTGTGCATAACACCCAGTGCTCCACGCAGAATGTGCCCTCTTTAATACCCATCACCGGGCTAACCCATCCCCCCACCCCCTCCCCTCTAGAACCCTCAGTTTGTTTTTCAGAGTCCATCACCCCCACCACTCCAGCAACCCTCAGTTTGTTTCCTGAGATTAAGAATTCCTCATATCAGTGAGGTCATACGATACATGTCTTTCTCTGATTGACTTATTTCACTCAGCATAACACCCTCCAGTTCCATCCACGTCGTTGCAAATTGGGTGCCCCAAATTCTTAATCATTTTTGAACAAGGGGACCCACATTTTAATTTTGCTATGGGCCCTGCAAATTATGTAGTTGATTGTGGGAGGAGGAATATTTGTGACATGGCTTGCCTAAGGCACCAAAATGGTATCTTGTCGAGGAACAGCGAATAGATTGGCCTCGGTTGAGCTGAAAAGCCCAAGTGTAAGAAGTGTGGAAAGGGAAGGGTTAGTCAGGGGAAGATGCGCTCCTTGGTGGCAATATGGGATTTCAGGAAGGAGGTTCAAAGCATAACAAACACTTTCTTTTTTTATGCATTTGCACATAGCTTTTATTAGCCTATGCTTTCCTAAGGGGTGGACAGGATTACAGTAAGTGTAGGTGTGCTCTTTCCCTTTTGCCCCCAGCAAGGATGTTGTATGGACTGGTCCACCCCTGCTTGTACCTCTGTGCTGGGCATGAGGCTCGGCAGGGCTTTCCCTGAGGAAAATTCATGTCAAATATCTTGGAAACCCTTTAGCTCACCCTTGCCAATTTTCTACCAGGAGGAGTTAGGTAGATCAAAATTCATTCCATTTAATTCATGAGGTGCGAGGATCAAATAACCCATAAAAATTTTTAATTGTATTTTAAGATGTCTAATTGAGATTGAAATTCATCTGGTTAAATTCCAAATAAACCGACTCCCTGAAAGTCTCCCCTGAGTTCACTCTCAGGTTCTCCTCTGATCGTGGTTAATGTTCTGAGGCTGGGTCAGGAGAGGCAATGGAAGGGGCTTCCCCAAGCCCCAAGCCCATGTGATTATTTGGAGTTAAGTGAGGGATGAACTAATTCTTTGTTCTGAGTCATTGTTTTGGGGAGCTGTGTGCTGGGAGAATTGCACTTGGCATTGAAGATCATGAAATGTGTGCTGAAGACCAAACATCTGATGATGATGTGTGTCCTCAGGCAAGCTCCTTAGTTACCAACTCATTTCTACTTTCTTCTACCATACTGAGATGTTATGAGGATCAGCTGTGACTTGCATGGCATTCTTGGAAGCCAATTCATTATATAAGCCTAAGGTATTTTCATTAGCTATGTCAGATCTTTGAGAGGATTTCATAGAGCCATGCTAGCTTCTCGAAACATGTAAATGTTAGTTGAGTCAGAATCCCTAGCCACTGTTCAAAAAAAAAAAAAAAAGTCCGTCACTTTAACTCTATCTGTGCATTTCCTTTTCTTCCTCTTGTTCATTTTTCTCATATCCATTCAACTTACATCTTGGCAGTCTCAAAATTAGTCCTAAGTGGTGGTTGTTCATGGGTATCATGCAGCATTTTATGAGGGGAGAGCAAGTCTTAGCAACAAGAAGGACTAAAGCTGGACAGATAGGTTGTTCCATGTGGTTAAGTCCTGCTCTGGTCACTATTAAGTCTGTCCTCTTTGCCTGTGGGAAATTATCTGGTAGCATAGGGGATTTTTCTAAGTAGCAAGAAAGTATAAACTGATAGAATTCTTAAATTAACCAGGTTGTTTTGTTATCACACATTATAATCAGACATAATTAAACCTACAGCAAAGGCCTAGAAGAGTTCACATGTTAGAACCTTGTCAAGACCTCAGGGGTTGGGTTATAGAGGTACCATGTTTATTATCAGGTGGGTCATTGACTTCAGGAAGTATCCAAGTGGTGGAATGACTAGTATCTTTGAGACTAAGTTGGTGAAGTGGGCGTCTCTAAGGAAGGTGTTATATGCTTGTTAGAAGCCTAATAAGAAACTTCCCTTTCCTTCTGGACGAATTGCAAGTGTCAACAGAGATATTTGTTGAAGATTTATGAGAAATGACCACAAATTACAAAAATGTAGCATTAATTGTGATCTGCTTTATATCCATAGGGAAAAAGTAATAGGCCTGAAGAAAAAGATGTAAATTGTGAGGAAATATAGTGACATTGTAAAAAAGGGATTCACTATGGTACTCTGCTGGGCATCCCCTTCACCTGGTAGGAAGGCAGCAGTGGCCTGGAAATACTGACTCCAGCTGGCGTAGGGTGGTGGCCATACTTCTGTTTTTCATGACAAAGTGACCCTTATAAGAATAACTCCTAAACCAAAATGTCTTCTTAAGTGAGTTCACGTTGTTGCTTCTCTGGGTAACTTTGTAGTCACTACGTCAATGGTACAAAGATTGGTGGGCTTCTCTTCAGGATTGTCTGAGTAGCATCCACCTTTTCCTTTGGCAACTTCCCATCTTCACCTGGACAGTGGCAGTGTGGAGCTCATGGTGGTTTGTGATCATGTAGTTATATCTCTGATAATTTGTGTAGTATTCGTTTCCCTTGCCTGATTGTAAGCTCTGTGCCTGGAGGAACCATGTTTGTTTTGTTACCAGTTTGAGTACCTAGACACTTAGGCTGATTGTGGATGTTGTCATCTACTACTGCTAAGTGCTTCCGTGTGGGAATTCTCTCTTAGCATTTCTCGGGAAATTTACATGTTTTTCTGAATTGTGAATCCTGAGAAAAATCAGTTACAAAATCAGGAAAATTGGATAAAATATATACTTTTGTAAGAATTAATACTTAATACAACATAGACAGTTATTGGTTCTAAGTCATCCGCTGAGGTCAAGTAGAAAGCAAGAGCAGAAAATATTGATACATGGAGTCAAATATGAAGGTCAATATCTATAGGAATGAGGATGGGAACAGCTATGAGAAAATTGGTCACAATCTAATCAGTCATCCTTTGTTAGCTGCTCCCATGTTTTAAGTGTGTGTTTGTGGCCCTGTCTGCTTCAAATGGTGAATCTTTATTGAAAATAAGATAAATAGGAATGTTTATATGCATACTGTGTTGCATATGCATACAAATCCTATGAGTAGTGCTCTAAGAATAACATGTTTTGGAAGCAAAATAAACCCTTAAATAGGCTATTTAGACATATGATTCTGTTAGTCCTTGCTATGAGATCTAAATGTTACATTTATTTGAATACTACCCAATAATGTTTGCTGACATTTTCCGGTGTTTGGATATTCTCGATAGGCCACAGCTCTTTGAAAATACTACTAAAAGTGATATTTCTTATTTATTAAAACTTTTAAAGCTATCCATAATAATGAGTAAAATTTATGAAGACTGTGGAAGTATTTAAATAACTTCTAATTCCCAGGAATTCAAAATTTCTATTCCTGAATCCCAAGATTAATATCTGTCATGATTTTGGAAACACAAAGCTGCATAACAAACCACCCCACAATCTAGCTGCTTAAAATAACACCAATTTTTATTTATCACAGTTCTCTGGGTTGACCGAGCTCAGCCGGGTTGTACTTCTATGTCTCATGATGTTGCTGGGATCTGCAGTCATTTAGGGCTGTTTTGGCTGGGATGACTCATTTGCAAGGTTGGCAGCTGATGGCTGCCAGCTGGGGTCACAGCTGTAGCTTTTGGGCCTATCCCTTCTAGGTATCCTCTTCATGTGACTTGAACATCCAGTGTGGAAACTGGGCTTAGAGAGGGCTGTCCCAAGAGTAAACTTTCTAAGAAGAAAGGAGAAGCTGAAAATTCCTTTAAAACCGGGGCTTGGAAGCCCCAGAATATCACTTAGGCTGCCTTCTATTAGTTAAAGCAATTGCAGAGCGATGACACATCTAAGGGAGGGAAATTAAACTCTATTTCCTGGTATGAGGAATGGCACATGTGCTCAAGGAGGAGAGGATTTCTGGGGCCATCTTTGGAGACTGCCAACCATAGTCTGTCCTCTGAGGCAAACATTTGTGTCCGTCTCACTTCCCAAGATCCCCCAAAGTATTATCTCTATTCCTTTCCATCCATGGAAGCTGGAACGTCTGAGGTGTCTTTTTCACTCACATGCTGATGCTGCAGCGAGTAGGGCTTCCGTGTGGTCAGACTTCTGGGTCCTTGGTTCTCCCTCCTGACTGGCTCCTCACCTCTCCCCATGTCATCTCAGGGCCTCTCCTCCTCTATGTGATTTCTCCACCAGGGTAGGCAGACATCTTATATAGCAGCTCAGGACTCCCAAAAGAGAGCTCTCTGAGGATAAGTCGTATGAAGCCTCTGCATATGTCATAATTGCCTTGTCCTACTGGCCTCAGTAGGACTGTTACTAGTTCAGTCACTTCCAAATCCCATTTTGGAAAAAACAGGATCTTTCCTTGAAGGGGAACAAACTTCATGTTTAGTTCTATCTGTGCCATGCATCTCAGAGCCCCTGGACCATCTGAGCAGACTCATGATCCTGGGACCTGCTAGTGGAGATGGGTACCTTCCCTTGATTCCAGGCCCCTACAGATTTACTTGGGCTCTGATGGAAATCACTTACCTCCTTCTTCTACTCTTGGGGCTGTCGTTCTAGCTCTTTTTAATTTTTTTTATTTTAGATTTTTCTGAACTGTCAGGACCTCTGAAACTCTTACAGGGGTTTAATCACAATCTGCTTGATCACCCTACCCACCTCACCCCTGCCTCTCCAATTGTAGGTCATTTCTACCATGGGCATTAGCTTCTAAAATCTTAAAAAGGCATATCTTATTTCATTGTGCTTTGCTTTATTTCACTTCACAGATACTATCTTTTTTTTTTTTTTTAAAAACCAGTTGAAGGTTTGTGGCAACCCTGTGTCAAGCGGGTTTATTGGCACCATTTTTCTAATAGCATTTGTTCACTTTGTGTCCCAGTGTCACATTTTGGTAATTCTTGCAATATTTCAAACTTTTTCATTATTATATTTATTATGGTGATCTGTGATCAGTGATTTTTGATGTTACTATTGTAACTGTTTTGGGGTGCCATGAAGTGCACGCACCCCTATAAGACAGTAAACTTAATCAATAAACATATGTGTTTTGACTGCTCCATTGACTGGCCATGCTGCCATCCTTCTCCCTCTCCTCAGGCCTCCCAATTCCCTGAGACACAACAATATTGAAATTAGGCCAGTTAATAGCCTTATTGTGGCCTCTAAACGTTCAAGTGACAGGAAGAGTCACACGTCTCTCGCCTTAAGTTGAAAGCTAGAAAGGATTAAGCATGAGGAAGGCATGCTGAAAGCCAAGGTAGGCCAAAAGCCAAGTGGTGAACGCAAAGGAAAAGTTCTGGAAGGAAGTGAAAATGCTACCCCAGTGAATACATGAATGATAAAAAGGCAAATTCGTCTTATTGCTGATATGGAGAAAGGTTTAGTGGTCTGGGTAGAAGATCAAACCGGCCGCAACATTCCCTTGAGCCAAAGGCTGACCCAGAGCAAGGCTCTAACTCTATTCACTTCTGTGAAGGCTGAGAGGGGTGAGGAAGCTGCAGAGGAAAAGTCTGAAGCTAGCAGAGGTGGGTTCATGAAGTTTAAGGAAGGACGCTGTCTCCATGACATATAAGTGCAAGGTGAAGCAGTAAGTCCTGACGTAGAAGCTGCAGCAAGTTCTCCAGAAGATCCAGCTAAGATAGTTCATGAAGATGGCTACACCTATAAACAATGGGTTTATAATGTACATGGAACAGCCTTCTATTGGAAGAAGAGGCCATCCAGGACTTTCATAGCTAGAGGAGAGAAGTCAATGCCTGCCTTCAAAGCTTCAAATGATAGGCTGACTCTTTTGTTAGGAGCTAATGCTGGTGGCTTTAAGTTGAAGCCAGTGCTCAACTACCATTCCAAAAATTCGAGGGCCCTTAAGAATTATGCTAAACCTACTTTGTCTGTGCTCTATACATGGAACAACAAAGCCTGGATGACAGCACATCTGTTCACAACATGGTTTACTGAATATTTTAAGCCCATTGTTGGGATCTGCTGCTCAGCAAAGAAAGTTTCATTGACAATGCACTTAGTCGCCCAAGAGCTCTGATGGAGATGTGCAATGAGATTACTGTTGTTTTCATGCCGGCTAACACCACATCCATTCTGCAGCTCAGGGATCAGGGAGTAATTTTGACTCTCAAGTCTTATTATTGAAGAAATACATTTCTTAGGGCTGTAGCTGCCATAGGTCGTGATTCCTCTGAGGAATCTGAGCAGAGTAAATTGAAAACCTTCTGGAAAGGATTCACCATTCTAGATGCCATTAAGAACATTCGTGATTCATGAAAAGAGGTAAAAATGTCAACATGAACAAGAGTTTGGAAGAAGCTGATTCTAACCCTCATGGATGACTTTGAGGGGCGTAAAACTTCAGTGGAGGAAGTAACTGCAGATGTGGTAGAAACAGCAAGAGAACTAGAGTTAGAAGTGGAGCCTGAAGGGATGCCTGGGTGGCTCAGTGATTAAGCCACTGCCTCCAGCTTAGGTCATGATCTCAGGGTCCTGGGATCAAGTCCCGCGTCAGACTCCCCACTCAGCGGAGTCTGCTTCTCCCTCTCTCGCTGCCTGCTGCTCCCCCTGCTTGTGTTCTCTCTGTCAAATAAGTAAATAAGATCTTAAAAAAAAAAAAGAAGTGGAGCCTGAAGGTGTGATTGAATTGCTGCCATCTCATGATGGTTTGATAAAGAGTGGCAGGGTTTGAGAGGATCAACCCTAATTTTGTTTTTCCTTTTTAAAAAAAGATTTATTTATTAATTTGAGAGAGAGAAGGAGCAGCAGAGGGAGAATCCTAAGCAGACTCCCTCCTGAGCACAGAGCCAGACGTGGAGCTCAATCCCATGACCCTGAGATCATGACCTGAGCCAAAACCAAGAGTTGGACACTTAACCAACTGAGCCACCAGGTGCCTCTGACCCCAACTTTGAAAGAAATTCTACTGTGGGTTAAATGCTGTCAAATAGCATCACAAACTACAGGGAAATTGTTCATGAAAGGAAGACTCAAAGTATTTTTAAGTTAAGGAATGTACGTTTTTTAGATATAATGCTATTGCACACCTAATAGTCTTATAATAGACTATATTATAGTATATAGTATAAACATAACTTTTCTATGCATGGGGACACCAGAAAATTCATTTGACTTGCTTTATTGAGATATTTGCTTTACTGTGGTGTTCTGGAACCAAATCCATAATATGGTATGCCTATATAAGTGCTTCTTAAATCACACACACACACACACACACACACACACACACACACACACACACAC
>NW_027397068.1:69731614-69738109 GCF_003265705.2 Callorhinus ursinus | reverse complement strand
CACACACACACACACACACACACACACACACACACACACACACACACGCCCCTAAACCCGTAATTCCTTTTCTCTTCTTCCCCAAAACTGCTTTCTCTAGAAGGGCTGGGCCAGTGCTTCATTTCTGTATCTGAGCCTGGGTTGTACTGAAGCTTCTCTGCTGTATTTAAACTTTGGCTTGTCTCTTATAGACTAGAGATCAAGAGCCAATTTGAGGTATGGATTTACTCTTTTGGACATGTAATCCCAAGAGATGAACTGTTATCACTCACATCATTTCGGTTGTAATAAAAACCTAATCATGCAGGGGGCTTGGTTTCTGAACTCTGACTTTTAAAAATATATTTTTTCAAGCTTAAATAATGTCAACAAATCCTGAATGGAGGGTTTGTTTAAAGATTATAACCAAGCTATAATGATGACATTAGGCAGGGAAATGCAGATGAGCATTAGCCTTCTTTTATCTCATCCAGTAAAATCTTTTTAAGAGAAATTTTGGGTTTTGTTACCCTGGAAAACATAGCTGCTTATAGGGAGAGATGAGATCATGTTTTTTTTTTTTTTTTATTGCACTAAGGAAACTTAATTATTAGAAATTCCAGACTTTCCAGGGGACTCTGACTCATGTTTTGAGACCATATTTTATCCAGTAAACCATAACATTCACATGACCATCTCTCTCTCAACTGAAGCATCCGGCACAACATTATGCTTGCAAATGGTTTAGCATTTTTTGTAGAATAGAATCCTGCATTAGTCCCTGCCTTATTTCTTTTACCTCCCACCCACATTGTCTGCCTCAGAGATGGAGGCAGAAAGTTCACATTAATATTCTTCATTCCCTCAACTGGTGGGTGGCAGAATAAAGTCACACTCTCTAGTCAAGGATTGAATGTTTTTATTGTAATTCTGGTTCTACCTCATGCTCTTTGACCTAAGTCTCCTTATCCCCAATAAAAATTCAGATCTGACATGCTTTGGGTCAACCCTAGACACAAATTCATCTCTTTAGGTGGTCACACTCAAGCATTTTTTTGTTCATCTGTTTAAGAAGTATGTGTTGAGTATCTCCTATGTGTCTGGCACTGTTTTTTGTCTTTTAAAGATTTTATTTATTTATTTGAGAGAGAGAGAAAGAGATAGCATGAGAAAGCATGAGCAGGGTGGAGGGGTATAGGGAGAGGGAGAAGCAGGCTCCCTCCTTGCTGAGCAGGGAGCCTGATGCAGGGCTCTATCCCAGGACCCTGGGATCATGACCTGAGCCAAAGGCAGACACTTAACAACTGAACCACCTAGGTGCCCCATATCTGGCACTGTTTTAAGCACAGGAAATATAGCAGTGAGCAAATCAGACAAAATCCCTGCCCTCATGCCGTTTACTTTTAGAGTGGTAATACAGACGGTAAACATGATAAATAAGTATAATTAATATGTTACATATGTTATGTAATATAATGTTAGCATCAGTAATTAGTTGGTGATAAGGGCCATGAGACAAGTGCATCAGTTTTTAGAAAAGCAGTTCTAAAAGAGAGGTTTATAGTGATGAACACCTATATTAAGAAAAAAGATCGCAGATAAACAACTTAAACTTACACCTAAGGAACTAGAAAAAGAAAAACAAACTAAGCCTCAAGTTTGCTGAAGAAAAGAAATAATAAGGATTAGAGCAGAAATAAATTAAATAGGGACCAGAAAGACAACAGAAAAGGTCAACAAAACTGAGAGTTGTTTTCTGAAAGAGATAAACAAAATTGGCAAACCTTTAGTTAGGCTAAATAAGAAAAAAGAGAAATGACTTAAATTAATAAAATTATAAACAAAAATGGAGATATTTCAACTGATACCACAGAAATACAAAGAATCAGAAAACTACTATGAACAAACATATACAAATTAAATAACTTACAGGAAATGGATAATTCCTAGAAACCTACAACTTAACGAGGCTGAATCAGATAGTTGATGATAGATAGATAGATAGATAGATAGATAGATAGATAGATAGATAGATATTGGTGTATATATAGTCATATATATACATGTCCTTTGTTGTGTCTCACTTGTTTATTTTGCTTTTGTTGCCTTTGCTTTTGGTCTCCTATCCAAGAAACCATTGCCAAGACCAATATCAAGGAACATTTTTCTGTGTTTTCTTCTAGGAGTTTTATGGCATCAGGTATTACATTTAAGTCTTTAATCTATTTTGAGTTATTTTTTTAATTTAATTTTTGTATATGGTACAAAATGGACCCATTTTCATTCTCTTGCATATGGATATCCAGTTTTCCCAACACCATTTCCTGAAGAGACTATTCTTTTTCCAGTATGTGTTCTTGGTGCCCTTGTCAAAAATTAGTGGACTTTATATGCATGGGTTTATTTTTGGGTTCTCTATTCTGTCCCATGTGTCTGTGCGCCTGTTTTATGCCAGTACCATTTTGTTATGATTACTCTAGTTCTGTAAAGTAGTTTGAAATCAGGAAGTGTGATGTTTCTAGCTTTGTGCTTCTTTCTCAAGATTGCCTTGGCTATTTGTGGTCTTTTGTGGTTCCGTGCCAATTTTAGGATAGTTTTTCCATTCCTGTGAAAAATGCCATTGGAAGTTTGGTAGGATTGCATTGAATCTGCGGATGGCTTTGGATAGCATGCAATGCACTTTCCACAATATTAATTCTTTCAATCCAAGAACATGAGATATCCTTCTCTTTATTTATTTCTTCTTTAATTTCTTTGATCAATGCCTTATAGTTTTCAGTGTATAGGTCTTTCATCTCCTTAGTTAAATTTATTCTTAAACATTTTATTGTCTTTGATACTATTGTAAATGGGATTGCTTTCTTAATTTCTCTTTCAGGATGTTCATTAGTTACTATTATTATATATGTAGTATATATATGACTATATATACACCAATATCTATCTATTACCCATCTATCTACCTATTATAATCTATCATCTATCTATCATCTATCTATCTGATTCAGTCTCGTTAAGTTGTAGGTTTCTAGGAATTATCCATTTCCTGTAAGTTATTTAATTTGTATGTGTTTGTTTGTAGTAGTTTTCTGATTCTTTGTATTTCTGTGGTATCAGTTGAAATATCTCCATTTTTGTTTATAATTTTATTAATTTAAGTCATTTCTCTTTTTTCTTATTTAGTCTAACTAAAGGTTTGTCAATTTTGTTTATCTCTTTCAGAAAACAACTCTCAGTTTTGTTGATCTTTTCTGTTGTCTTTCTGGTCCCTATTTAATTTATTTCTTCTCTGATCTTTATTATTTCCTTTCTTCTGCAAACTTGAGGCTTAGTTTGTTTTTCTTTTTCTAGTTCCTTAGGTGTAAGTTTAAGTTGTTTATCTGCGATCTTTTTTCTTAATATAGGTGTTTATCACTTTAACCTCTCTTTTCGAACTGCTTTTCTAAAAACTTACCATAAGTTTTGAAATATTGTATTTCCATTTTTGTTTGTCTCAAGCTATTTTTAATCTCTTTTCATTTCTTTGTCTCATTGGTTGTTCAGTAGTATGTTGTTTAATTTCCTTATATTTGTGAGTTTTCCAGCTTTTTTTTCCCTTATTGATTTCTAGTTTCATACTATTTTTTGTTGGAAAATATACTTGATATGATGTCGATCTTCTTAAATTTTTAAGACTTTTTTTTTTTTTGACCCAACATGTGATCTGGAGAATGTTTTGTGTGTGCTTGAGAAGAATGTATATTCTTTTGCTGATGGATGGAATGTTCTGTATTTGTGTTAGGTGCATTTGGTCTGAAGTATAGTTCAAGTCCATTATTTCCTTATTGATTTTCTGTCTGAATGATCTACCCATTGTTGAAAGAAGAGTATTAGAATCCCTTACTATTATTGCATTGCTGCCTATTTTTGCCTTCAGATCTGTTAATAATTGTTTAATATATTTAGGGCTCTGATACTGGGTACATATATATTTACAATCATTATATCCTCTTGATGAATTGACCCTTTATCATTATACACTGGCCTTCTCTGTCTCTTGTTACAGCTTTTGACTTAAAGTCTACTTTGCTTGATATAAGTATAGCTACCCCTGCTCTCTTTTGGTTTCCATTTATATGGAATACCTTTTTCCATCCTTTCACTTCTAGCTTATGGGTACCCTTAAAGCTTAAGTATGTCTCTTGCATGCAGCATATACCTGGGTTTTTTTTTTTTTTTAAATCCATTTAGTCACTCTATGTCTTTTAATTAGATAATTTAAACCATTTACATTTAGAATAATTATTGATAGGTAAGGACTTGCTAGCACCATTTTGTTAATTGCTTTCTGATTAATTTTTGATCCCTTTCTTTCTCTCTTGCTATTTTCTTTGTGAATTGATGGTTTTTTGGAGTGTTATGCTGTGATTATTATCTCTTTATCATTTGTGTATTTATTATAGGCTTTTACTTTGTGATTACCATGATACTTTCATAATAATATCTTAATTTATAACAGCCTACTTAAAACTGATAACAACTTAGCTTCAATTGCTCAAGAAAGTTCTACACATTTACTTGTGTCCCCATTTGATGTTGTTGGTGTCAGAATTTACATCTTTTTATGTTATGTATCCATTAACAAAATATTGTAGCTATAGTTATTTTGAACACTTTTGTCTTTTAATTTATATGCTAGAGTTCAAATAGATTTACATACACCATTGTTGTATTAGGATATTTTGAATTTGACTGTATATTTACTTTTACCGGTGAATTTTATGCTTTCATATGTTTTTATATTACTAATTAGCATACTTTCATTTCAGTGTGAAGAACTTCCTTTAGCACTTCTTATAAAGTAGGTTTTGTGGTAAATTCCCTCAACTTTTCTTTGTCTGGGAAAATCTTTATCTCTTTTTTTTAAAGATTTTATTTATTTGACAGAGAGGGAGAGAGAGAGAGCAGCAGAGGAAGAGGGAAAAGCAGACTCCCTTCTGAGCAGGGAGCCTGATGCAGGACTCAATCCCAGGACCCTGGGATTGTGACCTGAGCCAAAGACAGACGTTTAACTGACTGAGCCACCCAGGTGCCCCTCCCTCTTTCATTTCTGAAGGATAACTTTGCTGGGCAGCATATTTTTGCTTTACAGGTTTTTTTTTTTTCTTTGAGCACTTTGAAGATGTCATCCCATTCTCTCCTGTCCTGAAAGGTTTCTGCTGATAGTCTTTTAAAAAAAAATTAAGTAGTTTATTGTTTATTAAGTTTTAATTTTAATTCCAGTATAGTTAACATACAGTGTTGTATTAGTTTCAGATGTACAATATAGTGATTCAACAATTCTATACGTTACCCAGTGCTCATCATGATAAGTGTCCTGTTTAATCCCCTTCATCTATGTCACCCATCCTCCACCTGCCTCCCCTCTGGTAACTATCAGTTTGTTCTCTATAGTTAGGAGTCCGTTTCTTGTTTGTCTCTCTCTCTCTCTTTTTTTCCTTTGCTCGTTTGTTTTGTTTCTTAAATTCTATATATGCATGAAATCATATGGTATTCTTCTTTCTCTGACTGGCTTATCTTGCTTAGCATTATACTCTCTAGCTCTATCCTTGTTGTTGCACATGGTACAATTTCATTCTTTTTTATGGCTGAATAATATTTCATTGTATATCTATAGCACATCTTCTTTATCCATTCATCATTCAATGGACATGTGGACTGCTTCCATAATTTGGCTATTGTAAATAATGCTGCGATAGACATAGGGGTGCATGTATCTCTTTGAATTAGCATTTTTGTATTTTTGGGTTAAATACCCAGTAGAGCAATTACTGGATTGTAGGGTAGTGCCATTTTTAACTTTTTGAGGAAACTCCATACTGTTTTCCACAGGGACTGCTCCAGTTTGCACTTCCACCAACAGTGCATGAGGGTTCCTATTTCTCCACACTGTCTCCAACATTTGTTATTTCTTGTGTTTTTAATTTTAGCCATTCTGACAGTTATGAAGTGACATGTCATTGTAGTTTTGATTTGCATTTCCCTAATGATGAGGGATGTTGAGTATCTTTTCACATGTCTGTTGGCCATCTGTATTTCTTCTTTAAAGAAATGTCTGTTTATGTCTTCTGCCCATTTTTAATTGGATTATTTGTTTTTTTGGTGTTGAGTTGTACAAGTTCTTTATATATTTTGGATAGTAAACCTTTGTCAGAGATGTCATTTGCAAATATCTTCTCCCATTCAGTAAGTTGTCTTTTAGTTTTGTTGATTGTTTCCCTTGCTGTGCAGGGTTTCTGCTGATAGTTTTATGGGGGTTCCTCTGTATTTAATGAGTCTTTTTTTCTTGCTTCTTTAAAAATTCTCTTTGTCTTTGATTTTAGAGAGTTTGATTATAATGTGTCTTGGTGAAGATCTCTTTGGGTTGAAAATGTTTGGGGAATTTTAAGCTTCCCCAAAATATATTTTGGTGACTATATTTATCCCCAGATTTGGGAAATTTCAGCCATTATTTCCTTAAATAGTTTTTCTTTCTTT
>NW_027397068.1:69577674-69730174 GCF_003265705.2 Callorhinus ursinus | reverse complement strand
ATGTATCAGCAGGGACTCTGGGCAGCTCCATTTGCTAAGTTCAGTGTTGATGGGGATCCTCAGCAGCCAAGGTTGTAAATGTCCATGACTATTATGAGGCTTTATGTTTATAAGAACCACTCTGGTTGCTGGGTTAAGAACAGATGGTAGGGGGCTAAGAGCAAAAGTGAGGAGAGTAATTTGGAGTCTGTTGCTGTGCCTAAAAGAGCAACAATGCTGGCTGGTAGTGGGGTGCGAAAAACGTGGAGGTGGGAAGGGAGAGAAAGAGAAGAGTCAATGTAGTAGTTGGTCTGAGTGATGGGAAGGATAAAAGTCCCTATAACTGAGCTGGGAAGGCTTTGCAGGAACAGGCAGGGAGGGGGTCATCTGGAGCTCATTTCTGGACATGTTCAGCTGAGATGCTGCTAGACGTCAGTGGGGATGTTGAGTGTGTCTCTGGCTCAGTGAGTCTGGAGTGGGGGGGTTGCTGGGACTGGACATATAAATCCTACCTTCTTCCTCAGCTTAGACCCTGAGCTCAGCCCATTTGTCTGAGGCCTGTTAACTGCCTGTTAACAGGCCTTCTGGCCCCCTGAAGACCCTCTGTCCCAGCCTGACTTTCTAGATTCCCCCAGCTCTGCTGGCCCTAATCATTCATTGTGGACCTAATTCCTGGTTCAGAGTCCTCTGATACACCCCAACTCTTGTGATAATTCTTGGCAATCTCAGCTTACAGGTGGATGGTCTACACCATATCCTGGCCTCAGTTCCTTGACCTTCTCATCTGTAGTATTTTGCTTTTTTCTATATTGGCTAGCCACCCACTCCCATGGCCACATCTTAGATGCCTTCACCATAACAACTTAAAAAAAAATCCCTTAAGGGGCACCTGGGTGGCTCAGTCGTTAACCGTCTGCCTTCGGCTCAGATCATGATCCCAGGATGCTGGGATCGAGCCCGCATCAGGCTCCCTGCTTTGCGGGAAGCCTGCTTCTCCCTCTCCCACTCCCCCTGCTTGTGTTCCCTCTCTCGCTGTGTCTCTCTCTGTCAAATAAATAAATAAAATCTTAAAAAAAAAATCCCTTAAATATATGAAATGGTAATACTATGCTCCTACTAAAGGCTTTTATTCTTCTAGTTAACTGTTCAAGGAACCCCAAGCATAATTATTCCTTGACCTCATTGTGGTCCACTGAACCCCCTAATTTCATTAACTCCCTCTTGGCTTCCATTCATGTTTTGTCCAGTATAGGTTCCTTACTCAATCAGTATGACTGTCTTGTAGACATTGCTTCTTCTGGCTATCCTACTCTCTTTTCAAAGCCCATAACCAGAGCACTTTAACCATACCAAACAGCCTTCAAAATTACCCATGCCTGGGCCCCACTGCAGAGTAACTGAATCAGCCTCTGCAGGAGGAGGCTGGGTCTCAGTATTTTTCTTTTTATAAGCTCCTAAGTGGTTCTAATACCCAGGCAGGGCTGAGAACCACTGCCCTGATGAACCTAGCTCTCTATTTTATTCTGCTTACATCTGAGCTGCGGAGCCTAATCAGAGGAAACCAGAACTGAGTAGACTGGGTCTCTCTTAAATTTTTGATCTCAGACCTCAGGAGGGTTCCTAATACTGCCTGGCCATCTGGCCACACTTTTCTGCAAGCTCCCTGTCCCCTTATGAGATGACTATTTTATGCTTTTTCTCTCTCACATCTTCCATCCTACATCTCTCCGGTGCATGCTTAGTTGGTGACTGTGCCTCACACCTCATTGGAAAAATGGAAATCATCAGACGGGGCACTCCTTGAACTCCTTGTTATTCTCCTTTCATGAGCTGGCTGTGGCCACTTTAATTCATACTCATACCTTGTTTGTGTTCTTGTTTATTATCTTTCTCCTAGAGACTGTGAACTTTGAGGGCAGGGGTCTTATTGCTTATTTACCAATGTACACGACACCCCGCACAGGGCCTAGTTACCACGTAGAAAGAGGGACACTCTAATATTGTCTGCATGAATAAGCAAGCCAAATCTTGATCATATGAATTAAAACAAAGCTATAGAAATACCTTCAGTGGTCTTTGTGGCTAAAAAGAAGCTAGAGATCATTCTAGTTGAGCGATCTTGCCTTATAAAAGCCCAAACTGAAGCAGGTCAAATGACTTCCTCCTGATCACACAGATGGTTGCAGAGGTGGGACCAGAATTCTTACCTAGACCAACTTGTATGGTCAACCACAAAGAGTGTATGAGCCAAATGTCATTTGCCATTTACATTTGGCTTTGGCATGCAGGGTCTTTTTTTTTTTTTTTTAGGGCAGAAGAGTTTCCTCTGTGGTGATATTGGGTTTAAGCCAGTATCCAAATTGGTTTGTTTCCTCAGCACAGACTGATAGAGATGGGGATGGCCCCAGGAAGGATTTGCTGTGGAAAGTCGCCAGCCTTGTAGAGCACAGAACTGAATTGTTCTCACCTGTACATTTGATACTTTTGCCTCAAAATCCTCTTCTTAAAAGCACTTTGCCAAAAATAAAGTTTTGATTTGAGATATTGAGTAACTTTAAGGAAAAAGTACCTATAAGGACTTACATTGTGCTTGTCGCTCTGTAATCACACACATTTTGACAAAGATACCATTTAAGCAAGAAATAGTAGACAGAGAAACAGAGCTATCTTCCTCTTCCATGTTAAATAGGTTTTAAAAAAAATAAATCCCAGGCTGAGTCATGAAAAGATTATTCCAAAAGAGAGTGTTTTCTTGTGTGATTTGGCCAATTTGTCTGACTCTGCCCCGATGTAGACTGGTTGTTTAGTGATATTTTTTTAGTCAGAAGCTTAAACACCTTAAAGGAGGAGTAATCAATTTTAGAGTCTACAGGGTAGGGGACCTTCCTGTATGCACTCAACATCAGAGAAGACTGTTATGGAGTAGTAGTCTGTCCAGGTCCAAACTGAAGGAGTGTCTTCATTGTGTGGGCACTATGCTCCCCTTCTAGGGTGACCAACCATCTCGGTTTGCCTGGGACTGTTGGGTTTCTCAGGATACAGGACTTTCAGTGCCAAATTGGGAGAGTTTTGGGAAAGCTGATGTGGTTGGTCACTCTATATACTGGTACTTGTTGGGGAATGACTCTTCTCTCCATGATAAGGAAATCTTTTTTTTTTTTTTTTTTTAAGTTCTGTCCATAGAAAAGGGAGCCATGAATCCAGGCTCTGCTTTCTAGCCTGTCCACTATTGTTCTATCCTACTTTGGAAGTTGGATTGGTTGCAGATGCTCTGCCTTCAAAATAGTGTTAGCTGCCCTATGACCTGAGAGCCCAGCTAGCCTTTGCTCTTATCTTGAATTTTCTGCAGACTTCCTGGATCTACCCAGGGCCTTTCCCTACCAGGAAGATTATTGCAATATTACATGATCCAGGCTATTGTAACCCACCCTTCCTGTCACCCCCTACCCAGTTTGGAGTTAGAAGACCAGCAATCCAGGGTAGGTTGTCACTGATGATGGGGAAGCCACCAGAAATCTCTAGTTCTTCATTTCCACATTTAAAAGTGAAGGTGTGGTATTTCCTACACTTAAACTGCCTCAAACTATAATATTTGGAGACTCCAAGATTCTCTGTGAGAATGTATAGCAAATAGGATAAAAAATTCTCCCATAAATATTTTCAAAATTCATATTATAAAATTAGGTTGTCAAGTTCCTGTCTACTCATCTTTTCATACTTGCTTGCTACATCCTGACACTGGGAATAGTTGTCAAAGTAAATAGAAATCTCACTGTTTGAAGCATGCATTAATGATATTAGATGAGAAGGATTTTCCAGACAGTTTTGAACTCTTGCTACAGTGTAATTTATGCCGAAGTGTTTGAAAAGTTGGGCTGAAGTTTGGCAAATGACCACAAATTACCTCTTATTACCACAAATTAGCTCTTTATGATTGCTTAATTTTTATGAGTGTGTGCTTTCCTTTCCCAATTAAGTTGTAAGATATTGGGACCAAGAGGAAAGGGTTGTACTTCCAGAAATTCTCCACAGTGCCTGCACAGAATTCTGCACACAGCGAGTGGGAAGGCTGTGTCCATAGTACATAGTCTTTCAGGGAAGACATCGTATTTCTCCAAGTATTGGCATTTGTGTTGGTTAGTGGATGGCCAGTCAGCAGAGTGGCCTTCAGGAGTGAAATATGTGTGGAAATAGCTCCAGGTTATGTGAAGAACATCCATTCATTCATTAGGTTGTAATTAACCCTACAGGTTCCCACTGTGGTGTTACATTGAATAAAAACAGAGAGAAGATAAAAAGCTCCTTCATGTTGACACAAACTTGAATAGGCCAGCTATTAACCACTGATGTTGAGCTATATTTTGTCAAGATAATTCATGCCTCACTTTGAGGTAAGTCTAAAGCTAGGACTATTTCCTCTATTGCTCAGCTTGTACACCCACCTTGGAGTAATAGGCTACCATACTAAGATAAAGCTGTGGGAGAGAAATCAGAATCATCATTTTTCTTATTTTTAAATACCCAGTTGAAATGGATCTTGTGCCAGTCTTTTCTGATAAAAACTAACCTTTCTCATCCTATATTTCTCTTCTTGTTTAAAACGGAAACAATTCTAAATATGTCTATGGGGACTTGAGATATTTGTGTATATTATGCCATAGAAGTGTACAGTATAATGATTAGTATTAATGAATCTGGAAGTAGTTGGAATCATTGCATCTCTTCACTTTTTTTTATTTTTTGAAAATTTTAAGTATTTATTGAGAGAGAGAGCGCGAGAGAAAGAGCGTGAGAGCATGAGTGGGGGGAGGGGCAAAAGGAGAGGGAGAGGGAGAAGCAGACTTTCTGCTGAGCACAGAGCCTGACATGGGGATCGATCCCAGGGCCCTGAGATCATGACCTGAGCCGAAGTCAGATGCTTAACTGACTGAGCCACCCAGGTGCCCCATTTCATCCCTTTAAACAGGGAAATTGTACATAATATACGAGTGGAGGCTGCTGTGAATAATTTTGACCCACTATGCGGGGATGGAAATAGGTTTCACCTCAACTGTCCCCTCTAATCTATTGGGGGGCAACTAGAGCACTTGGGCAAGGATCATGAGACTACCTCAAGACCAGGGGCCACCAAAAAAAATTTTTAAATGACCCTATGGTAAATGTTTTAGATTTTTAAAAGCCATATAGTCTCTGTTGTCCCTACTAAATTTTGCTGTTGTAGCATAAAAGTAATAGGTAAACCAAAGGACATGGCTATGTTCCAATAAAATTTATTTACAAAAATGAGTAGTAGCTGGATTTGACCCACTGGCCATAATTTGCCAACCCCCCTGCTCCAGACTGAGAAGAGGCAGTGGCTAATTACGTTTGTGTGCTGTGGGCAGGAGAGGGCAAGCTGTGGAACAGATATCCTTCTTTCCTTCTCTTTAAGTGCCCACAGCATTCAGCGAAAAAGAGTTCTGATCTTAATTCTGGCTATTGATCCTGTGCATAACCTAGATATATCAATGGAGGTTTTAGATAAGAATTAGCCAGTTGCTCTCTACAAAATTTAATACAGTCCATAATTCCTTATTCATAACTCTAAAATCCTAAAAGCTCTGAGAATCCAACGTGTTTTGTTTCAGGTAGCAAAACCTGAGCTGACCTGAACTCATTTGGCAGCAAAACCTGGCCAGAGTGGACATAAGGCTCTTCATCATCTTTATTTATCCTGCTTAATGTGACAACTCATGTGTCTTGCTGTTTGATTGCAGAGTGCCCGCCCAGACCCTGGTAGGAGTGTTATCTACTGAAAGGTATATGTACCAAATTACCTTTCTGAAGTCCAAAAATTTCTGACTCTCAAAACCATCTGACACTGAGACTTTCTGATGAGGGATTGTGGCCTTACAAACACAAACCCTCCTCTTTTGGGTGCTGTGTGTAAGAAATGCATGTCAGAGTAATGACAATAAATTAGTCTAATCAAGCCATCTGACCGATTACTAGTTAGAAGAGTGTAATCAGCTTAATCACCTGTGTTAATGAAGAGTTAAGCTTCTACTTTTAAACCCAAGTAAAGCCAGGAAAATCAACATTAATCTTTCCATAATGACCTTTTCTCTACTTTTTGTGTGTAAATGGGTTTTGACCGACAGTGCTGTTTGCAGCACATCCATCCATACAAAACCCTGCAGGGCTTTTTGGCCAATAATCGGCTTCTATAAACTTGGGTTACCTTTGCAGGTGCAACCAAGGGTGGTATATTGCAGCAAATGTCAAGCGGATGCATGAGCCATAGAGTCGGGTTAGATCTCAGGACCCATTAGAGCCAGAAGTTAGGACTGGATCCAGTCTTGCCCTTCCACTAGCTGTGTCATAGGCTTGTTCTAGTTAATCCATAAAATGAGACTGTCGACACAAGGGTGGAACAGCATACCTCTCATTGTCTTTATTGTCTCTCATTGCCATCTTTTCTCCACCTCTATGCCAGCATTTACTATTTTGCCCTTTCCATTGGACCATAATTTCCTTGAGAGTCAGAAAATATGTTTTATTCCTTTTGTATCTTCAGGCTTCAGCATAGAATGAATGTCTTTGTTGACTGACTGAATGCTCATAGATTCAAGGACTTATAAAACTAAGGGGGACCTCAGAGACCATCTTACTCAACACACAAGGAAACTGATATCTATAGAGGTTTACTAGACATTCTCATGGACTGGATCCTATTACCAAACACTGTGTTGACACTGTTTCATTAATCCAACAAAGCTCTATGAATTAGGTGCATTGCCCATAATTTCACAAATGAGGCACCCAGATTTCAGAAAGGTTAAGCAACTGTATATTTTTTTCCATCACATTATAGGATCATGCCTACCTCTAATGACTGACTGATAGATGCCCCTAGATCCTTCTAGGACATTCAACTCATTTTGATTCATATCCACTGAAGGATATTAAGATGAGATAAACATGACTCTTGGCTTCTCAAAGTTTATAATCTAGAGAAGAAGCAGATGTTAGCAAAGTGGAATATTGTTAGCTTCTCCCCTGTGCTTCTCTGCTTTATTGACATATAATTGACAAAATTGTAACATATTTAAAGGTACGATGTGATGATTTGAAATACATATACATAGTGAAATGATTACAACAATCAAGTTAATTAACATATCACCTCACACACTTCTTTTTCTTTCTTTCTTTCTTTTTTTTTTGGTGAGAACTTTTAAGATCTAGTCTCTTAGCAAATTTCAAGTATTCAATAAATTATTATTAACTATAGTTACCATGCTGTACATTAGATGCTAAGAACTTATTCATCTTAAAACTGAAAGTTTTTTTTTTTTAAAGATTTTTATTTATTTATTTGACAGAGAGATAGAGAGTGAGCACAAGTAGGCGGAGTGGCAGGCAGAGGGAGAGGAAGATGCAGGCTCTCCTCTGAGCAGGGAGCCAGATGTGGGGCTCGATCCCAGGACCCTGGGATCATGACCTGAGCCGAAGGCAGCCGCTTAACCGACTGAGCCACCCAGGCGCCCCAAAACTGAAAGTTTATATCCTTTGATCAGTATCTCCCCTCCCCCACTCCACAACTTTCCCAGCCCCTGACAACTACCCTTCTACTCTGCTTCCATTAGTTCAACTTAATTTTTTATTTTTAGATACCACATGTAAATGATATGATTCAGTATTTGTTTTTCTCTGTCTGGCTTATTTCATTTAACATAATGCCCTCCAGATTCACTCATGTTGTTGCAAATGGCAGGATTTCCTTCTCTTTAAGGCTAAATAATATTCCATTTTGTGTGTGTGTGTGTGTGTGTGTAAATGTAAATATCACATTTTTTTAATCCATTCATCTGTGGATAGACACTTAGGTTGTTTCCATATCTTGGTGATTTTGAACAATGGTGCAATGAACATGGGGATGCAGGTGTCTCTTTGAGATAATGATTTCATTTCCTTTGGATATATATCTAGAAGTGGTATTGTTCTATTTTTAATTTTTTGAGGAACCTCCATACTGTTTTCTATGATAGCTATACCAATTTACATTCCTACCAGCAATGTAAATGGGTTAGCTTTTCTCTGCATCCTCAACAATACTTGTTAGCTTCTATTTTTTTTTTTTTTGTTAATAGTCATTCTAATAGCTATGAGGTGGTATCTCATTGTGGTTTTGATTTGCTGTTCCCTGATGATTAGTGATGTTGAGCATCTTTTCATGTACCTATTGGCCATTTGTATGTCTTCTTTGGAAAGAATGTCTATTCAGGTCCTTGGTCCATTTTTTAAGTGTGAAAAATATATATATATATCTCAAGATATATATATATATATATTTTGAGATATCTATCTATTTATCTATCATCTATCTATCTATCTATCTATCATCTATCTTTTGAGTTGCAAGAGTTTCTTATATACTTTGGATATTAACCCCTTATTGGATATATGATTTGCACATAGCTTAGTTTTTGCCTATTTTTGTATTTTCTGCAAATAAAGTCATGTAGTATATACTGTTTTGTATCTGGTTTATTTTGCTTTGCTTATTGTTTTGAACTCTATGTTATTATGTTATTTTTTAAAAAAGATTTATTTATTTATTTGAGAGAGAGAGAGAGTGAGTGGGAGAGAGGGGCAGAAGGAGAGAATCTTCAAGCAGACTCCCCACTGAGCACCGAGCTTGATGCAGAGCTCAGTCTCATGACCCATGAGATCATGACCTGAGCCAACCCCAAGAGTTGGACACTTAACCATCTGAGCCACCCAGGTGCCCCTGTCTATGTTATTTTGCGTAGAGTTGTTCATTCTTATTTATTGCCATTTCTTTATACACATATCAATCCATTCTCCTGTTAATGGACTTTTGGGATTATTTCCAGATCTTGACTATTATGAATAACACTGCTATTATCATTCTTGTATAAGTCTTTTTGTGGAAATATATTTTGATTTTACTTGGGTAAATATCTAGGAGTAGAATTTCTAGGTCACAGGGTAAAGTTATGTCTAGCTAACAGAAATTGTCAATTTGGCAATTTGTGTTTTTTTCCCTCTCTATTGTTCAGTCATGCTAGGGATGAATAGATTTTACTAATATTTTTAAAGAAAAAATGTATTTCTGATTTGATCTTTATCATTTTCTCCTACTTACCTTGGGTTTAAATTTCTTATTGCTTTCAAGATTCTTAAGGTGAAAATCTAGATCACCAATTTCAAACTTTCTTCTTTTATCATAGAAGCATTTAAAATAAAACAATAGTTTTCCCTCTAAGCACTGCTTTAGCTGCATGTCATACACCTCATATAATTAGATTTACATTATTGTTCAATTTGAAACATTTTCTAATTCCCTTGTGATTTCTTCTTTGGCTCATTGGTATTTAGAAGTATAATGCACTATTTTCAAACATTTGGGGCATTTCTAGATTTTAAAAATTGATTTAAAATTAGTTGCTTTGTGGTTAGAGAACATACTTTGTATGATTTAAGTCCTTTGAAAATTATTGATATTTATTTTCCCCATATATTCATTACATTTTCTCTTTCTTGCTCTTTGAAAGTTAATATTTTTCATATCCCATTTTATCTCTTCTATTAGCTTTTTAGCATAATTACTGTATTGTTTCCTATTGCTGATATAACAAATTACCATAAATGTAGTGCCTTAAAACAATGTAAATTTATTATTTTATGGTTCTAGAAGTCAAAAGTCTAAAATGAGCTAAAATCAAGATGTCAGCAGGATGGCTACAGTTCTTTTGTAGGCCTGAGGGGAGAATACACTTTATTGCATTTTCTAGCTTTTTGACGCTGCTCATATTCTGTGGATCATTGCCCCCTTCTCTCTTCAAAACCAGCTATTATGTCACTCTAACTTCTGCTTCCATTGTCACATCTCATTTTTTTTACCCTCTTTCACTTATAAGGACGTTTGTGATTATATTGGGTCTACCTAGATAAAACATGATAATCTCAATATCTTTGATAATATCATCTCCAAAGTCCCCTTTTCCATAAGAGATAACATATCCACAGGTTCTGGGGATAAGGATCTGGACATCTTTTGGGAAGTTGTTATTTTACCTATCACAATCACTTTGTTCTATCTATTCATATTTGCTGAAGAGATTATAATATGCATCTTTACTTTATCATAGTCTAGCTTCGATTAGTCTTTAATCACTTTATGCCTAATTATGTGTTTTGTAAGAAAGCAATAAGAAATTTAAACCCATATAGCTCTTTTATACCCTCCAATCCTTTGTGATACTGTTGTCATACAGTTTACTTTTATGTATGTTATGCATCCCAGGTACATTGTTATTTTTTCTTTAAACAGTCAATTTTCATTTAAAGGAATTAAGAAGCAAGAAGAGTCTTTTATATTTAACCATATATTTACAATTTCTGGCATTCATCATTCCTTCAGGTATATCTGAGTTTGTGTTTTACATAGTTTTCCTTAGCCTGAAGAAATTCCTTTAATCCTGTTATGAAGGTCTCCTGTTAAGCAATTCTTTCAGGTTTTGTTTATTTGAAAATGTCTTTATTTCATTTTCGTTTGTGAAGAATATTTATGTTGAATGTTGAATTCTGGTTTAAGAATTTTTTTCCCTTTACCACTTTAAAGAGACCATTGCATTGTCTTCTTGCTTGCATGTCTGATGAGAAGACTGTATTCATTCCTTTTGATGTTCTTTTGTATATTAGTTGTCTTTTTTTCTTTGCATTTGGGATTTTCTTTTATTTTTGGTTTTCAGCAATTTGAATATTATGTATCTTTGTGTGGAATTTTTGTGTGTGTTGTAGTGTTTCATTGAATTTTTTTGTTGTTGTTCTGTGCATTTGAAATTAGGAAAAAATTTTGGAAAAAAATTTGCTGTATTTCTTAATTTTTTTCTATCACAATTTTTCCTTCATTGCTTCCTTAAGTTCCATTTACATATATGTTACACTACTTGATA
The DNA here is from genome assembly GCF_003265705.2 of Callorhinus ursinus. Taxonomy (NCBI): domain Eukaryota; kingdom Metazoa; phylum Chordata; class Mammalia; order Carnivora; family Otariidae; genus Callorhinus; species Callorhinus ursinus. The sequence continues at coordinate 69,719,231 of NW_027397068.1, read as the reverse complement.
TTACTCCACATATTATAAGGATCTGTTCATTTGTGTTTAGTTTATGTGCTTCATAGACTAAATAGCTCAAGCTTCTGTGCTTCAGTTTTTTTAGTTCCTATTTGTCTTCAAGTTCACCAATATATTCTGCAGTGTCAAATCTGCCTTTAAATCCATGCAATGAATATTTTACTTTGGATATTTTGTTTTTAAACTCTGGAAATTTCATTCGATTGTTTCAAAAATTTTCCATTTCTTAGATTCCTTATTTGTGGAGTCATTTGTTCACATTTTCTTTTAAATATCTGAATATATTTACAAATTTGTTTTAAAATTTTTGTCTGATAATTCTAATATCTATATCATCTCTGGGACTGTTTATATTGATTTTTTTTTCTGCCAAGGATTATGAATCACATTTTCTTGCTTTTTCATATATCTAGTACTTTTTGATTATATGCTAGGCATTGTAGATGCTAACCTGTTGATAGTTTGGATTATGTCCTTTAGTTTTGTCCTGTCAAGCAGTTAATTAAGAAGCTCAGTTTAATACAGAGTGGAACCACCCTTAAAGTGTGAACTTTCTTAGGTCTTAAGTGAATGTCCAGAATGTCCATCTTGGGATCTCCACTTTGCTTGGTCAATGTCCCATCTCCTATCATGATGAAATCTCCAGAATCTTAGTTAGACCTCCCCATGACTCATTTATGCTAGGCTTTTTGAAGTCTTTCCCTGAGCATGCACCATGTAGTTTTATTCCAAGACTCATAGTGACCCCATGCAGATTTCTGGGAATTTTTCACTGTTCACCTTCCCTTGACCTGCAAATTCTAGCTGTAGCCCCAAACAGATATTTGTTTCCTTTTTCTGGTGAGACCACCAATCTCTGTTTTGGTTTCACTTTCGTATGCTGCACTTTGGAAAGTGCTTCCAGGCAGAAAACTGGGGTGGTTATGAAGCTTATCTCATGTGTTTCCCTTTTCTCATGGATCACAGCCTTGTGATTTGTATTACCAATGGTTGAAAATAGTTGCTTCATACAATCTGTGAAGTTTAGTGGTTGTTTACAGTGATACCATAAAGTTTAGTGGTTGTCTACAGCCTGATACTCATTACTCTGGCATGGCCCAAACTGGAAGTCTATCATCAAAGCTATTTGAGTTTAATTCCAATTATGAAAACATGCTACTTCCCTGCTTGGTGGCTAGACCACTGTAGGGTGCAGATTTGACTAATAGTAGGCCAGCTATGCTGTATATCATATATCTATGGTCAGATACTATTATCATATGTGATTTAGTGATGGGTCTAATAGTATAATTACTAAGTATTGATGAGTATAAATATTAAGACATCTGTAATAACTATAATGTGATTCTTATTGATGATAAGGTCACAGACATTGCTAATTTTATTTGATTTATAATTCCTATTTGACCTAGTTTCAAGTTCATTGATCTTTTCTTTTTTTTTTTAAAGATTTTATTTATTTATTTATTTATTTGACAGAGAGAAAGAGAGAGAGAGAGAGAGAGAGAGGGATCACAAGTAGGCAGAGCAGCAGGAAGAGGGAGAGGGAGAAGCAGGTTCCCTGCTGAGCAGAGAGTGTGATGTGGGGCTCAATCCCAGGACCCTGAGATCATGACCTGAGCCAAAGGCAGATGCTTAACCAACTGAGCCACCCAGGTGCCCCTCATTGATCTTTTCTTCTTCAGTGTCCAATTTGATGTTAAGACTATCCAGTGCATTTTTCATTTCAGCTATTGTATTTTTCAGTTTTAGAAATTTCAGTCCTTTTTTTTCACTCTCTCTTTTTATTTTTTTAAAGATTTTATTTATTTATTTGAGAGAGAGAGAGAGAGTGTGCATGAGCAAGGGGGGGGCAAAGGGAGAGGGAGAGAATCTCAAGTAGAGCACAGAGCCTGACACATGGGGCTCAGTCTCACAACCCTGGGATCATGACCTGAGCAGAAAACAAGTGTCAGATGCTCAACCAACTGAGGCACCCAAACCACCCCCTTTCTGTTTTTATTAAGATTCCCTATCTTTTAATGTGACTGTTGTCTACATTGATAGCTAAAGGAAATGAAAAATGTCAGTAAGAATATTACATAGATGTATTTTTTTCCTATCCAAATTCATGGGTCACCTGGATCCCAAAATATTAGTACTGGTTATCTCTCGGTGATGATTGTGGGAGATTCTTATTTTCTTCTTTGTTATTTTCTGTTTTTTTCTAACATTTCTTCAATGAGCATGTATTACTTTGTAATTATAAAGATTAAATGTAGCTTAAAAAATATTAACACAAATGGCATGTAAATACAATGTAATATTCTTTTCAGTAGTATTACGTGAATTAAAAATATACTGTATAATGTATTTGTTATTATATTCTATTTAAGGTAAAATGATTAAAGAGTCATACTAAAGTGATGGTCATTTTTCTTCATGATGAAAAACAAAACAAAACAAAACCCAATATGATTAAGTATCATATCAGTATCGTAACTGTTTTCTCAATTTTAACCTATTTCATATTCTATGGTAAATGTGTTCCATTTATAGAAAAACCATTACTTTTTAAAAATGATAAGTTATATGAATAGTGTAATTGTAAATACTTTGTGATATATATGTGCATTATTAATCTATTACATTTTATTTTTCAGTGTTGGAATTCACAATAATTTTATCTTGTCATTGAGAAGAGATAGTTATTTGATTATTCATTACAGTTAACCACAAGTATCTAACCAGATTATTTTAAAGGTATGAGTTATGTCACGGGAGTAGGTTAAACTCATGAGAAGTGAGTATTTTTTCCTTCAGGACATTTATTAAATCACTATTATGTGAACTGAGGTCATAAGCCAGTCCTGATTAACCTCCAAATAATCATTTTAAGCAATCATTATTTAATATAAAATAATGCCACTTTCCTTTAGCTGTGTGGGTCCTGCTAGTCTTGGGAAGTCGTGTAGACAGAAGAGATGCTGAAAGAAGCAGAGTTTCTAGATAAAAAATGAACTCTATTTAAAAGGTGACCTATTTACAAATGTAAAAACACGAGACAGGTGAATGGTAAATGAACCATCCAATGGGACTTTAATAAAAGCCCAAAGTCTTTTCTCTGAAGTTGAGCCCAACTGCAGCTTGCATTCTTGGGCAACCTGTGGGATGCCATAGGCCAGTGCATGTTCCTCAAACACCACCCTTCATGGAGGAAAAGGGGGCTGTACTGTGGGTTTTGTCTGCCTCTCCAGTGCATGATTGTCATGTTCTGGGCAGCAGTATTAACGCATTCAGTTCTACGTTGCTAAATCATACAGCCCCAGCCCAGGACCTTTAGTGCATTTCTCTTAAGCATCTGGCATTCAAATTCATTTCTCAGTGTACGGAAACAGCGCTTCTTCAGCCTGAGCCCCAGTGATTTGTAGTACATTCTGTATTAATTGCTCACTATTCTGGGAACTTCACATATCAATTTGACTGTGCCATATAGTATGATCATTCACTACAAATGTGTTTGAAATATATCCTTGCAGCGGCAACTGCTAAAATGAACAGGTATTCCTTTTTATCATAAAATGAGTTATATCCTAGACCCTCAGGCTTGAAAGGGGGTGTGTGGAGTCACCTACATAAATAACAAAGGAAAGAGAGATCTTCATTTATAAGTTTAGGTGAAGCATCCAGCAAGTTGGAAGTATTTAGATTGTAGGAAACATAGATGCTTGGCATCTTCCAGGATAGAGATGGTCAAGTCCTTCAGAAACACTGGGTTGCCACAGCCGTCTCACAAGATGTGGTCAGGAAGTGTGTTCTCAGCTCACCCCAGAAGAGGCCCCAAGACAGGGAGATTGGTTGGGAGGTTCCTGGGGCTTCACATAATTTTTACATCAAAATCAACAGCGATGAGAACAGGTTCCATCACGATTTTCCTCTTCACTGCATTCCAGTTGCCACAACTTTCCAGAATTTCTGTCAGAGCACAAGTTCCCAAAATTACCTTTGGGCCCCTCACCTACATTTCCTCTCTCTCTGCTGACCTCAGCACCCAGTTGACCTCTTCATCATGGGCCCTCCACAAAAAGAGGATACATTGTTTGCTACTCCTAATTTTTCAGACTCCTCAGTTTTGAGTCTATAAAAACTGTTGTCTTGCTAATAACTACAGGGAGAGAGTGAGGTACAATATAAAATGACAAACAGGGAACTCACAAGAAATCTAAAAAAAGTGGAGTAATGGTCACCCCTCATCCCCTGATCTACACAGAAATGAAGAGTGAGGCAGGATATTTCCTAGCACTTGTCTATTTCTGATGTGTCTCTTCTCTTGCAAGTTACTTCTGTCCATACCCCTTTCGTCTTTTCTTCAGGATTAGGTGAATCCTGATCTTGCCCAATTGCACAGAACATAATTTGCCAAACCACACAATTATAGGAAATAACTAAAGCTCTTGGCCAAAAATATGGATCCAACGGCCCCATTCAAGATGTAAAAAAGCCAGCCTCTTCAGAGGAGGGAAACTGATTTTCTGTGTTTTAAATAATTGCTCAGGTAATCTGTATGAGCAGACAAACTTGCGAAAGTTTGTGTTTCCACTGTAGAGACCTACCTATAGCACCAAGTAAAAGCCCCTCTCGACTTTTCTATCTACTGCTGGGCCTCACAGAGCATGAGGAAGGTAAGGTTGCACAAGAATGCAGATGAGGATGATTTCTGGCTCGGAGAAAATACTAGGCTCATTATTTCTACTCACATATTTGCTCACAGCCTGCAACCTTCCTCAAAAATTCTGGAGACTAAAAGTGTGTGTTGCTGAGGCTATCGGTCAGCAAAAGGGCAAGGAAAAAGAACGTGAGGGTATGTGCCGTGCAGAAGAGAATGCCTGCTGTGATCTCCCCTCGTATGTGTGAAAATTCACAGCAAAACACACTTAATGGGGCACAGAATGGATTTGGGTGTTGGTCCCCATAGTTCAGTCTTGATTGACTTATATTAATATGTTGCAAACAAAAATATTGTCTTTATTTTTAAAACTAATAAGAGTTTTTAAAAAGGTATTTGCAATTCTCAGTATCTGCCTGTTAACGTTTCTCCATCTTTCAAGAGGCCACCATGGCCATCTGCAACTGATAACAGAGAGCAGCTGAGGCCACCCCTCTGCGACCTGAATTTGACTGATGCTCATTCCTGTGTCTGTTCTCTTTGGTCATGATTAGATTTTCTGAGCCTCTTCTTTCCTGTGGCCTTTTCAAGGAGCTTTGCAGAGGTCCTTGCTTCTCAAGAGAGCCATCCAGGAAGGCTGGAGATGGGCTGGAGCAGGGCTACGTGAAAAAAAAACCCCAAATGCCAAACGGCATTAAGAAAACAATCTTCCTGCTATCCAGCAAGTAGCAAAGTGCTCTTTTAATTGTAGCTGTTGCTGTAATTTAAACAGAAAGTATTTTACATCCATTTTTCTCAAACTGCTCTAATCATAGTAGTTTTCATTTTGCCTTAATGTAGCAAATACATCTGACTACTTAATTTTGCTCCCTTTTATAATATAGCACTTTACAATTAAGCATCCCAGGCTTCTCTTGTGTGTTTCCAGAGTTGAAATAGATGGAGGAAATCTCCCTTAGTTATGCTACGACTTTAAAAAATTAAACCGTACTTCCAAATGACTTACTTCATTCAACTCCAAATGAAATAATGGCTTTAGATGTCTCTTGTATTTTAAACTTAGATAATTAAATTCAACACAAATCACATTGGGTATATAATAGTCAAATATCATTTTAAGAGATTATTATTTGAATGGATCATTTTCTCAGGGGCTACTATTTGTAGCTAAGTGAATAACAGTGGATTCTGCCTCTCCTTATTAATGCATGGATATCTTTTCTTGTTTTCAATCCCAGAGATGAGAATCTTTTTCCAAAGATAGATATATATAGAGAGAAAAATTCCCCCTGGGATATTATAATTTTCTCCTAGGACAGATAAATTTCTCCATATACTTATCTTGAAATATTAGCTTACCCATTGTTCATGGAGTGGTTCTAGACTGAATTGAGTTTAAGTGCATTTTGAGATTATAATTTTTTCTGTAAACATTTTGTTTCAAGTTAATCAGCATTGTTGGTGGGTCCCCGAATGATTACAGATGTTGTTTGCAGTGAGGGGTGGGGAAAGTACCATCTAAGCAATCACATTGGACAGGTGTTAACCTCTCAGACTTTATGCAGTCCTATTTGGATTGTCCTCTTGCTAAGTCCTGACCGAGAGAGCAATCAGGTTGAGTGGAAAAGTCCTGCAAAACAGAAGACTTCCCATAGAAACGTCAGTCAGTCATGTCACTTTGTAGCTTTTGTGATAACCTTAAGCTGCTTGGCATGTACTAGTTTAACAGTCTAGTCTCACTTTTTTCATTTTAATTAAAATTTATGAAATGCATAAAGACTATAATTAAGAGACGTTAGCACTGTCGGACACAGATGTCGTCCCTGTGCCAGAGAAAGGCGTCATACCGGAAGGTAGAAGGACAACACCTCAGTCCTTTCTCTGTGCTCATTGTGAATTTGGGAAGTCCCTTCACATTTTCAGGGCTCATCCTTCTTTGCAAAGTGGAGATGATAATGCTGATGTTGCCCATTATGGACTTGGTCTCCTCACCTGTACGTTGAGCTGGATCCCTTTTCCAGCTGTTTTCCCCCCCATTGTGTTCTACCATACAGGCTTATTTTAAAGATACGAAACAAGTATAAACGAGTCTTTAAAATATCTACCGAATGCAAAGCATTACTTTGAGTAGATTTGACATAGATTGTCGCCATCTTAAAAAAGGTAGGATTTTGAGGTAGGATTCTCACACAAAGAGGGGTGAGGCAGCTATTTTTAGAAGTCCTGAAAAATTAAGCTCTATCTTTCCTGAAGAGAGAAAAATAGCTCTTAAATTTATCTGGACATGGATATTAAAAAAAAAAAATCCTCATTTGGTTTTTAAACAGGCCTCAGATGGGCTAGGACTGATAGGCAGTTTGTGGCAAAGGCTTTTGTCTGTAGCTTGGCTTAACTTTTTCTGAATTACATAAAAAAAAAATCGCTAAGCGGGTAACAATTTTCCTTAACTGTTTGGATGCAGCTCTAGCCTGTAGTTAGGGTGTGAGATGCCTATTTAAAAAAAAAGCAGGACATAAAAAAAGACATAAATAAAATATCATTTCACTAACATTTTTCTTTTTTATTTTCTCTAGCTTTTTCCAAGGATGTTGAAGTCTGCTGAGATTTATTTTGATGAAGTTAAGTCACTTCTCGTTATCAGACAGTAAAGATGTTGTGTTATTGTTTACTGTTTCAGCAGCTCTGAAAGGCCCCTTTTGAACACTTGTGGTTATAATCGGCAGAAATAATGAAAAGCCATTTTTTTTTGTTAGTTATGTCCAAAGCCTTGATTTACCTCTTCAGAAGGTGAAAGATTTATTACTGATACCTAAGGTGGTTTTGAAAGATAACAGGGTCACTGGAGACCTGTGAGGGACTTTTGAGGTTTGATCCTGGGAACAATGGTTAGTAGACAGAGGAGGGTTTTCAGAGATGTAGATCATGGCCATGGCCACCGTGAGGCAAAGACAGACAAGGGGCTTCCCAGGTAGAGTGGTCCCGGCCAATCAGAGAACGTGTAGATTAAAATTATCACCTTGAGTTTTTCTTCCAAGAATGCCAAGTGTTAAATGTAGCACATGCATTTTGAGGGCAGTCATGTGGCCTGATTTTGTCCCTAAATAACAGACAATCCTGGACTAGGAACAAGGGGACCTACCCGGGTCTAATGCTGGCCATGTATGTGATCTTGAGCAAGTTGTCCACATTTTCTGGAACCCAACCCTAACTGGATTGATGACCACAGAACTCAAATCTCCCAAATGAATTTATTTTATTTAAATATGCATTTGTTGGATGTCTAGACATTAGGCATCTAAATGTGAGTAAAGCTCAGTTCTTGAGGCGGTGGTGAGCTAGATACATAGGTGACTATGTATAGTGCAGTGTAGTAGGAGACATGCTAAAGAATGGATATGGCAGGACGGACATTCAAGTTAAGAAGCCATTTCTTTAAGGGTAGAAGGACTAATCAGAGGAAGTTAGAGATTGCTTTTGGACTTCTTACATGATGGTTCAGAAAAAAAGGCTACCAGGGAAACAAAGGTGTTTCATGTAAAGGGTCAGATATAAATATTTTTGGCTTTGCAGGCCACGTGATTTCTGTGGCAACCACTCTACTCTGAGAATGTAGCACACAAGCAGCAGTGGTAAGCAAATGCACGTGACTGCATTCCAATAAAACTTTATTTAGTGAGACAGGCCTGCTTTGGCTTGTAGTCTTTAGTTTGTTGACTCCTGCTATAGAAAGATACTATGCAAGGATGAACTTCATCAAATACTAAGACTAACCCATTGTAATGCTTTTTTCCATCTTTGGAGTTTTAATGAACATACCGTCACGGATTTCTATATGGTGTGTATGTCTAAATGTGGGCATGTGCAACAGATAACTGCTCATAGGCTTACAGCATTTACAATTTCCACGCATGGTAGCCCAGCTTCCATCTCCCACACCAAAGGCTCACTATCCACCAGAACTACGAGGCTGTTCATGGGAAGCAGGGCAGGTGTGACTCTCCTCTCTTCCAGGTTCTCATTCAGTGATTGGCTAGAGCTGGTGGATTAGTATCTGGGCTGCTTCCCCCTAGAGGGGTCCCTCTCAGCACGGGCTCTATGGACTGTCTCTGAGTTCCCCAGTGGCATTAAGTCCAATGGCCCCCTGTTGTACCTCGCTTCACAACACGCTCTCACTGGCTTCTTACCTTCCCTGTCTCATGTACCAGCCTCCCCCGCTTCACCTACAAGTCCATGCTCACCTCCCAAAGCACTGACTTGTACTCAAACCTCTATATTAACATTTGTCTCTGGAGGAATGAAAACCAGGACAGTACTGGGGCCTGAAGGACATAAACTAAACTCTCCACGTGATTACTTAGAGACTCCTTGTTAAGAGACGCTGTGGAAAGCCTTTCTCCAAGTTGGGTAATAGTGCCTCTGCACAACCAATTACGGAAGACTTTATTTTGGTGCACAGAGCCAATAATGAACAATAATTTTCTTAACTAGTGACAGATTTCCCTACTTATTGATCAGAGTCAGTAGTAGATGCCATTGATCTTTCTCCTGGCCCCCTGCAGCTGCTGATGGTGCCCCCTACTCCCACCTCAAGCACCTGTATTCATCTCTTTTCCTCCTCCTTTTGGTCTAAGCACAGGTGCATCCTGGACATGTTGAGTGATCAGGGCTGTTGGAGGTTTGGAGAGATGGGGCTCACTGGGATAGGTTTGGAGGAGGTAGGTCTGAACAGACTGCAGAGGAGGAGGGGTCTGGTCATGTGTTGGCTGAAGAACTAGGATTTCATCTTGTACCAAGTTGAGCAACGACCATCTTTGAGGAGAGTGACAAGAGCGTTCAATAACATTCGATAAGTACTTGCTGATTCCCAGCATATGCCACAAATAGTGAACAAGTGCAGCAGTGAGGACAGGGAGGGGCTGAAAAGTCACCTTAAAAGTCATTTTAGGAAACCCTTCCTGATCCTTCAGGTAGACAGTGCTGCTCTGCATCCCACTATTTTTCTAATATGGCACTTCTATCCCTTTAGTGCACCTATTAAATACCATCTGTCTCCACCCCTATGGCCTGTCTTGTTCACTTCTGCATTGAGCTTCATGCTACAGGCAGCCATAATTAATGGGCTTCCCTCAATTGTTTTTTTTCCCCCTACATGTGTCACTAGGTTAATAAAAACATTGAGCTCAGCCTTTAGGGAGAGAGAAGTCATAATCAGTCAACATGCTTCCTGAGAGGGGTAGTCTTCTTGACCAAAGACCATTGATCATCTTTACCCTGATGCTTGAGACCTCAGGGCTACTTACACACCAGTTAGTGGAGCTGTCTCTTTCTCCCTCCACCAGATAAACACCCAAGAAACTCTTGGACCCCTGGTTTAGGGATTCTCAACCTTTTTGAGTAAGAGGAATTCCATGAAGTACTCATTGTGAGGATTTCCAAACATACACAAATGTATTCCTATTGAGAAGGGTAACATTGACTCCTCATATGCCCTTTACTCAGATTCAGTTGTCTAAATTTTCCCTTCCCTGCTTCCTCTAGTCACTTCTTTTCATTCTTGCTTAAGTGTTTTAACATAAATCCTAGCCAGGTCTCATTTCATCTGTGCATATGTGAGTGTGCATCTCTTAAAAATATGGCCATTTCCTCATGTTTCCACAACGCACGGGCATACCTAACAAAATTAATTATTCCTTGGTCTCATCTAATGCCCAGTCTATACCACACTTAGATTTTCCTGATTATTTCTTTTTTTTTTCTTTACCTGTTAGTTTGAATCAGGAATTAAATGAGATCCATCTATGTCATTTGCTTGTTGTGTTTTTCCTAAATTTCCCCTTTGACTTTTCCTAAATTTGATTTGACCTTAATTCTGTTGGGGACATCTAGACTTGTGCCCATCCTTCCTCTCTGACAATTTTTCCCCTCCTTCTCTTTCTCTTTCTTTTTTCCCTCTCGTCATAGCAGAGAATTAGGTTAAATGTAGATAGTTTGGGTGGGATACTGAATTTGAATGTGTGTTATCACGTTAAGAGTGCTGGTTCTCATCTTTGATTTGGCCTGAAGTTTAAAATGTTGTGAAAAGTAAAACTCCAGGTATAAACCTGGAGTCTTTTTACCCCTTCCAGCTTTGGCCTTATTACCTCCAGCCATAAGTCTAACCCTTTTTCTTCAGTGTATTGAAACTAAAGAGTAAGTACTTGATTCCCACTGTTCTTCCCACAAATTTTCAGCAGGGTGAGGCCAATTCACTGCTTGTTTTAGGCTTAAAACTGCTCCTGACATGTGGGGATGAGAGGGGGTATGTAATTGAAGTCACTGGGTATTGTGTGCAGAAGATGGGAGAGTGAGTTGAATTTCATGGGCTTTTTTGAAGTTTTCTCTCTTAACTAAAATTGTTGGCATTTTCTGCGAAGTTTGCTGTATGTTTGTAGAGAAAGAGAGACTTCTCTTCAAGCACGGTGTGACATTTCTACAAAAATCAATGATTTAGAAGCAGGTAACCGAAATGAAATGTGCAACCTCACTTTCCATCTGTTGAAAAGCCTGCTGGGCTGGTTTTGAAATCTTCATACATGTTTGGTATGCCTTCGGGGGGTAAAGGTTATATTGACTCTGCACTTTGGAACACAGAACAAGTATCTTTCTTGGAATGTGGCCAAAAATAGAACAACCATCTAGTCCTATGTTTCCCAAATGGATTTTGCAGTCTTTCCTTAATTTTTAAGAACTTTTAGCATGAGTGTTTATTTTTTCCTTTTATCTTGAAAGATTTTCATCTTTATTAAACTTGATTACCTAATCCAGTGGAAGGGATGGTAATGAATGTGGCTCAGCACTACCTTATCCGTGTGTCAAGTTGAAACTTGTTCTTTGATTATTAGAGGTAGTGAAGCTTATAGGAGCATGATGATGTTTTAATTTGAATTTTGAAAATTAAAAAAAGCCAGGCACTAAATATTGACACAATGAAGAGGGAGAGGAGAGCTCAATCCACTTTGAAATCCAGCCCCTCCCCCTAGATACTCGAGAATTTTTACATCTTCTTTAAAGTCCTTAAAATATAAAAGGATTAACTTCTAAAGTGACTGATAAAGCCGGAGAGAAAAATAAGGAAGAGTATGGAAAGAGTCTAATGAAAACTCAGCACAGGGCTAGCACTTAATTCCATCTCACAATAACAAGAAAAAAGCATAATGGAGATGAGGAGCAGAGCCATTTACATAATAACTTCCTAGCAACAGCTGTAATGAACGAATACGGCAGATGAGTCAATTCTCTAAGATGCTACCTCGCCTCAGAGCTTAGAAAAAAGGGGGAAAGGAGGCAACAATTAAATATGGGGAGAGTCCCTGCATTTGGGTTCTATTCTATGTCCTTTCAGACCAGATCGCTTGATCTTTGTTATTGTGGCTTACAACCGCTTTGGCAAAGGAGAAGCAATCTGGTGAGACAGACAGCATCTCCATCCAGGGGTAGCAGGGGTGAATGGGAACTTATAGGGGGTGGTCTGCCTTTTCTGGAAATGGGTGGTTAGGGCTGATGCCTGTGAATTTCCTGGCTTGGCTCCAACATCACTAACATCAAAATCCTCCTCTTCCTCATCACCCTCATTTTCCACTTGGCTGCTATTGTTTTGCTGAATGCTTCCATGCTCTGTCTAGCATGGTGCTAGGCACCTTACGTATACTTCTTTCAGACCCCACCATACTCCTGTGAAAGATAAGGAACCTGAAGCTCAAAGAAGGAAAATCATGTGGCTAAAATCTCACGATTAATAATGAAGTCAAAAGAGCTCATTTTTATTGAGCACATACTACATACACTATGTGCCAGGCACTCTGCCAAGTGCTTTCTTTGGGTTGTCCAATGTGACTGTATTCAGATTATAGATGAGGCTGGGGAGACTCAGGGATGGCAGATAATTTGCTTGAGGTTGTATAGTAGCTAAGAGGGAGAGCGGAACTCAAATCCAAGCAGTTGTGTCAGAAGGTGGGAGAATTGGGAGTCAGACCTCAGTGTGCTTGATGCTGAACCACAGCAGCTCAGTGTTTGCTCACAGTCGGAGGACCGAGGAGATGGTGCCAATGATCATGTAACTATATTTCTTTATAGCCAGACCGGTGGATGTAACAATTATTGGTGGCCATATTGGGCTTCTGACAACTGATTAAGCCCAATCTTAGACAAAATCGTAGACAATCTGTGTGTCTAAAAGTGTGTGTGTGTGTGTGTGTGTGTGTGTGTGTGTGTGCGCGCGCTGCTTCTTTCTCTGGTAATCCAACTGGGCAGTATCTCACACCCCAGGACTTGCTGTCAATATCCATTTAATTCACTTATCCTTTGCCTCATTCGAGTAACTGGCTGGATACTCTGAGAAAATTCTTTGTGCCACAACTTTAACAACTAAGAATGGATCAAAGGATTCTCCTTCCAAAATAGCACCCACACTTTTTTTCTTTTTTTTTTTTTTAGCTGCAAATGTTTTCAGTGCTTTAACAAAATACATGACTAAACGTAGAATTTCAGGCCCTGGACAGGGAGCAGGAGGAGAGATCTTGGTGTGTATGTGTATCTGCACAGTGGGAATGGGGGTGGCTCAGAAAGGATTTTCTGGGGAAAAGAGAGACTTGTGTCTCTCTCAAAAAATGTCAAACAGGCCCATGTTGTTATTCCACCTCCGTTGTGATCCCCAAAGCTACTCTTTTCTCCCTATCGGCTAACGGGAAGACTCAGCAAGGAGCAGGGATCTGGGGAGATGTAGCCCAAGGAAAGTGGGTCAGTAGGCTGAGAGACAGGGGACAAATCTCTATTCAGTTTCCTAGATTGTGCCCTTTGTCAGAGGTGACTACCGGTACAGTGCCTGTGTGTTCCAATTTTGCAGAATTACCTTCCCCGGGTTAGTGGCTAAGCCCCAAACGCAAGGGTCTGCAGAAACCCTTCCTGCTCAACACCCTGTTCCCTTCCTCTCCCCTTCAAGGTGTTCCTCGTCCTCCAGCTCTGAAGTGATTTGGGGCATCTGAGGGATTAACCCTTTATCTAGCAGGTCCTTGCTTAACCATAGCTGAAAGACTGGACTGTCTTCTTTTAAGCTGGCTCCTCCCCCCACACCTTTGAGTTCCCTTCTTTTCAAACGGGAAGACTCCCCAGCGGGGCCCTCTTCCTGGCCTCCCTGCCCCCTGGAGGTGGGGGGACTGGGCGCAGCTAGCACCATGGGCGCTGGCTGGCGCACAGGGACCGTCCGCACCTGGCTCCCCGTAAGTGCTGCCTGGCCAAAGCTGCTCCACGGGGCTCTCTGAGGCTCACACCTGAGGCCATTAAAAGAAGGCCTAAAGCTTAACAAGCTGACGCGCTGGGGGATGAATTACCCACTAAAGACAGGCGCCGGGCTGCGCAGAGAAAACTGGGACAGCGGCGGCGGTGGCAGGGGTGCCATCCTTGGAGGAGTTCACCTGGCTAGTGGGGACCGCCTCCTGGCAGCCCTCCCCTTGCGTCCAGGTCGCATGGATGCTCTCCCCAGGCGGCTGCAGGGACGAGGAGATTAAAGCCACCTACTCCGTTCTCCAGCGCTGGTGTCTTAGGGTCATTAGCTAAAATCTTCTAAAAATCTTTTCTTTTTTCCTCCCTCACATTTTCGCTCTCTGTTCCTCACTAATCCTGGGATTTGAAAAATTCTTTGATTTCTAGGCTTGCAATGTTAGGCGAGAGACACTGACGTCACACTTTTTCCAGCTTTTGTTTTGGGGCCAGCAGAAAGTTTCTGCATCTGAGACAAAACAGTGCCCCAGCAAGATTTATTTCTTCTTTCCTAGGTGAAAAAAAAATTTGCAGTTTACCTTTGCAATATGAATCCCCCACCTCTCTTTGAGAGACTGTAGTTGACAGCGACAAACATCCTATATTAATAGACCAGTAATTGCTACATTTCATATCATGTAGGTTTCCCTCTGAAACCTCAATGACATTCGGATGCTGTGGTGGGGGCTTAAATGTAGCTGCTAATGTGCTGTTTCAGCAAGCATTTCCCCACCTCTCATCTTTTTATTGAACATTTAAGTGGAGCTTGTACTTCTTGGGGTAGGAGGAGGGCTTTGAGATGGAGTTCCATGTTTAGTTTGGCTCCTCAGAGAAGATTCTAAGACCCCCACTTGCATCAAGAGATGCATTTGTTGGCGTGGGTTTCAGATGAAAGCATGAAATCTCACTCACTCGCTGAACGTTGTGGTTTCAAATCAGAGTTTTGGAGACGAAGCTGGGAAACCTTGCAACCCAAAGCTCTTAGCAGAAATCACCAGCTTGGATTTGCATATTGGCTTTGCCACAAAGTTTTAGCTCAGCCCTGTTTCAGTGGCTATGATGTCTTATGAATAAGAATATTTTCTGATGTTTAACCTGAAGCCCTCCTGCTGTTGCCAAAAGTCTGTTGCCTGGGACAACTGAGGCACCTGGGCGGCAAGTTTAGACCTTATTACTTCATGGGCTCAGGGGCTGGCTATTCCTCGAGACTAAATAAATCTGGTGTCACCCTCTATTAAGTTGAACAAATATCTTTCTGCCGACTGAAATACAAAAAGAAAATGCAAAAGGCTAGGGCTTTCCTTTTGTTGTTCATCCTCTCTTTTCGATCCTTGCAGAGGGTTGAAATACGTATTTCAGTGTTCAGCCAGTGAGGTTGTGGTTTTTATTAATGATGGCCCTGGTTGGCATCCTAGACTTGAATTTACCATTGACTATAGGTTTTATTGACTTGCTCACAGCCAGACCAAAGGAAGCCACTCTTCACCGCATCTGTCACCACCTTTCCCCACCCTCATTATGCCTTCCCGGGGGGAAGGCAAAACAATCTCTCTAATAGCAAGTGGTGAGAAACATGTTTGTTGCTTTTTCATTAAATGGTAAAAGAGAATTAAGTCAGTTGGCAACAGGTACCTATTCCACCATGCGTGGAGGAGGCGCCAGGTGACATGGGTCTGTGCCTGTGGATCTAGGGCAAGCTGAAATTGTAACCGCTACCACCCCTGAATAAAGCCCATTTAGTTCCAGCAGTTGGATCATTTGGCAAATGTTTGAATCACCACCCAGAGCTTCACAGATGCATCTCGGCTGCAGAGACCCTTCTCTCAGTCATGTAGAAAAACAAAGGAGAGGAAAAAGAAAGGAGAAGTGATGATGCAGATGCATTGCTCATTGTCCCCGAGCGAGCACCTGGAGGAGAAGCCGTTGTGGAGTTTGTGGAAAGATGGCCTTTTCCTCCATGACCCAAACAGGGAAAGGAAGATCAGGTGATGCGGGACCAAAGAGAAAGCTGGCATCTTGGAAATTTTTAAATAAGGGCTTTGTACTGAGAGTGTTACATGTGGCCCAGGTAGCTGAAGCCCCCTTTAGAGTAAGAGAGCCTTACTTTAATTACTTATAGTGAGGAAAGCTCTTCAACTGCTGGTTGGAATCTATGTAAACAGATCAGACATCCCTACAAGTTTTTGATTTTGAACGCTGCTGTAATTGAGTATCCCACATAGAACGTTAGGGTGAGGGGTCATACTTATTGAAATATATTCTAAAATCTCTGATGCAGAAGCCTTTATCTACTTATTAAAGATGTTAGTCATGAAGAAAGTTCTTGGAGACTTTGATAGCTGTTACAAATCTTGAAAGCACTATTTTCTTAGACTGTTTTTGTCAAATCAAATTTCATTTGGAGTAATAATTCTCCATCCTGGTCTTATGATATCTCAAGGTAGCACTCATTCTTTCATTCGGTACTGAAAACTTTTCTGTTTTCAAAACTTTTCATAGATCTTTCCAATAGAACACTTTATCACATTGCCTTGTCTCAAAACTTCTGATGGCCCTCCATGGCCCTTTGAATCTTGGAATGAAAGGGACCGTAGAAGGTGGAAATTATCTCCCCAATAATTTTTTTCTGTCCCTGACTTATTTCCAGCACTAGGGACATCACTACCTCATGAAGTAATTGATTTCATTATTAGGCAGTCCGAGGTAGTAACATGCTTGATTTTGTATTGAGGTGAAATCAGTTCCTTGAGGCTTGCACCAATCGGACCCAATTTTGCCCACGAGAGCAACAACTACCACAACGTCTGCTTTCTTTTGGATTTGATGTTTGAAGACTTTACTCTGTCTTGTTATTCACCAGTGTGAGCTCGGAGTCTCTTCTCTATTCCACGTGTCTGGTGTCAAGACTAGAACAACCTGTGGGTACGGTTTTGTTCACCATTGCTCCTCTCAAAGTGTGCAGCCAGATCAAGCCCACACTTAACGAACTTTTAAGAGCTGCCCTGCCGGCCTGTCTATTGTAACCACCCACACTTGCTCCCAGGCCCTCCCAGTACAAATACCCCAGTTCCAGCTGACTCCTCACTGTTTCCTACATACAGGAATGATAATTCTTCTCTTGTTGGTCTGTCTGAAAGAAACAAGAGAAATCTAAGTTACGACAATATACTAACCTCATGATTTCAGGATCCTGCCATATGCGGAGTGCTGATGCCCGATGAATGAATCGTAGTCTCTGCCATCTTGGGGCTAACAGTAAGCTTCTTAGATGGATGGTAAAAAAGAGAACAAAGAGATTAGTGATTGCAAATTTCAGTAAGTGCCACAAAGCTAAGAGCCATGGGGTGCCGCGCCAGAGAATTATGCCTTGCGTAGGTTTGTGTGGAGGAAACCCGATTTAGATAGGATTGTCACAAAGGCCTCTCTGGGGAGACAGTATTGAAGTGATGCCTGAAGGATGGTGAGAAGCTGGCTCTGTGAAGAGTGGAGGAAGAGGAGGAGAGGGGAAAGGGAAGGAGGAGGGAGGAGAGGAGGGAGGAGAGGAAGAATCGGAGGAGGAGGAGACAGATCTTGAAGAGCTTTGCAAGCCATTTGAAGATTTGAACTTGTCCCTAAAAGCAAAGGGAAGTTCTGTTCTGAAGGTATTAAAACAAAAGTGTGTGTGTTTACGCACACACATGAACACTTCGTGCTAGAGGGAGGGAAAGGGAGGGAGAGAGGAGTTTCCATTTAAGAAAGATCCCCCTGACAGCAGTGTGAAGAAGGATTCGTGTGTCCGGCCCTGAGATGGGTGCCATGGAGGGGGTGGTGAGCATGCCTGCCTGATCAGAGCTTGTTCAGAGCTTTTATCGGGGTCACTGCGTGTGAAGTTAGAGCACTGCGGTAGAGCTCTGGGTGTGTCCGCTGCCAGGTGGGGCTTGTTCAGAGGAAGCTCACGCAAGAATGCTAAAGAGCCAACGCTTCAGATCCAGGGCCGTTGGTCAGCTCCCTCCACTGTCTTGCTCTCTCCTAGGGACCTAGAAAGCCACCTGACACTAGGGTCCCGGGCTCTCCAGAGGGAAGGGCGGCGCTATTTAGAAGAGGAGCTGGAAATGATGACAGGTGCATGCGTGGGTCTTCCTGAGTTATAGATGGGAGACACTGGGGAGAGTTGTCAGGTGAATGGAGACCAGATTTGCTTCATTCAGTGTGTACCCATAACCCTCATCTTTTCAATCTGGCTTACTGGGCTTTCTCCAAAACTTACGTGAGGATCAAGGTAGTGAAGAGGTAGGGTAGGTTTGTTCTTCACCCCAGTCTCGAGGGGGTATTCCTCCCCTAAGCTCCTTCCCCCATTGATCTCAACTCCCTCCAGTCCTTCCTTAATCGTACCCAAACCACAGTCCACACTACAACCCAGTGAAATGACACGGAGGATTCAGCCTCATGCGTTCCGCTATCCTTGAACCTCTGCTGGTAGGGCCTATCGCCATAAGCAGACATCACAGGAGGAAAGAACTCTTGTTTGTAGTTACCTGACCTCTGCAGTTGAGGAGAGCCAACCTGCTCTGAGTCCAAGGGGAAGAGGACTGGGGAGAGAGGGAACTTAGAAGGGAAGAGAAGCCACTGTGGGGCAATTGTAGCCGTTTCTACTGGGTGGATTCTATAATGAGACTTCATCCCTATGTCTCCAAGAAAACATCAGTTGAGTATGACTTAACCCTTGATCTACACAACTGGATTTTTTTGGCTGTCCTGAGTTAAGATACTTTTGCCAGCTTGACAGGGAATGCGGGGCATGTCTGGGGCAATGTGAAATCAGCTCACAACCATGTGAAAGGAAGGGCATGCCTGCAACACACACACACACACACACACACACACACACACGTGTTTTTATACTGGTTTTGTCTTGAGTTTTAGTTGCCTATAGTTTTTGGTTACTCAGGAGGCCCGTGAGCATTAAAATTCTACATTATCATTGCTTCACGAAAGAGAAGAATCTGGTACTGCCAGAACCCTGGCACAGGATTCTGTAATTGCGTTATATTTCATAATTGTTTGGAGCTGGATTATTTGTCCAATTCCATCACACATGATTATTTCCTTCTCTTGCCTTATAAATTGGATAAAGCTCTTATCAGTATTCGCTCAGCCATAGGAAACAGCCTGAGTTTTCAGGCCCTCACATCGTGCTTAAGAGAATTTTAACGTATCTAAAAATACCAGGCCCGGTGCTATTTGTTTAACACCATTATTGCTTATTGCAGAGTTTTTTTTTTTTTTTTTTTTTTTACTAAACCAATCCCAGCTGCAGAAAGCAAAGATTGCAATGAGTGAAAATCCATAACCAGGAACCCTGCTAACTGGCAGATTGTCGATGGAGAAAAAACTTCGTGTCCCCTGCCTGGGGTCAGCACACAGGGTCTTCGGCGGAGAAGGGTAACTCTTCACTGCTGCAGGTGGGAGGCGGCTAGGACACCGGTCTTCTTGGAGTACCTCGTAGAGGGTCTCAGAGCCTGCCTGTGCAGGGACAGAGACACTTTGTGTGACAGGCAAGGCTCCGGACCAGTGGGGAAATTGGTACCCTGTAGACATGATGTCTGCTTCCATTTCTCTCTCCATCACCTGTGTTTGTAGGCACTGTACCGGATGCTTGAACATACAGTGGCTTTCCACCAGCCTTAGGAAGGATGCAGAGTTGGTGTGACTTCTGTGTACAGGAGAGAGATTCCTGTCTATAGGCTCAGAGAAGTTTTGTATCACAAATGCAAGTCATTGTGTCTTGAACTTTGCTTTCTGACTCTGTGTTGAGTGCTCTTTCCACAACATTTTGCTGGCTCAATCCAGTCCCTGGGGCAAATGCTCCCAGCTGTGCAATCAAAGGCTTGAGTCAGAGAAAGGCCGAGAAGGCTGGGTTTGAACATTCTTGACGTCAACAGAGATTGTAGCAGAGAGAGAAGAGAAGGAGGTTTAGGCTTTTGTCCAAGGGATTGGCTCAAGCTGTTTTGTGGAAATTGTGTAGACCAGGGGACATTCAATAACGTGGCCTGGAATCTGGACAGGTGTAGGTAGCTGAGACCCACACCTGGGCTTGAGGTGACATCCTTTGCTTTACACTCCTGTGGATTTGGGTATTCCTAGCTGCAGCCCCTGGGTATTACATAGTAAGTAAGGACTTACAAATACCCTGACTTGTGTATGTTCATGACAAGGGGAGCAAATTCTTTTGACGGAAGGAATCACAAGCACTTCCTGTGTGAGAGGACTCTGATATAATTTAAAAGGAGACACTCATTGTTTTAATTTTTGTTGTTAGCTGTAAAATTCTTTACAATTATTAATGTATCCCTAGCCGGCTTTTACAGAGTTAAATAGTCTAGTTAAAAAAAAAAAAAGAATGTCAAAAAAGTTAAAATTTCTAAAAATGGTTCCTTGGTAGGATTTATTTAAAATCTACTTATGTATTAATATATACAAATAACAAATATAAACAATGTCAAAAAGCAAGAAACACAATCAGTGTTTAAAATTCTATTATTATTCAACTAAGAAAAAGCTGTTCTGTTTTTCTTTTTAAAGAACAGCTTTTCTGAGTAGTCACTAAAATCACTGATAATACAGCATTGATATATTTCACACTTTTCCAAGTGCATCTTAATTTCTCTTGTGTTTCTTTCCTTCTGCTTCTCAGCTTTACATCCCATTTTGTTGTAAAAGTTTTCTGTTCTTTTCTGAATGGGGCCATCTTTCTGTTTTTTCGTCCTTGCTTCCTGTCTACCTTGGGCCTGCCTCCTTCAGTGTAAAGGTCCTTGGTTTGTATATGACACCTTAACTCGTGTTTCAGCAGGTAGGGCTGGTGGAACCACCTTGACCATGGATGACGTCCTCCCTCGATGACAGTGCTTTGGTCTCCCACATCCTGCATCCTCATGTAGCTTTCAGCCTTTTGCCCACTCACTACCGACCTGCCTTGGGTTCTGAGTTCCCTGATCAGGGGTTTGGCCAGATCTATCTGAGTGATAATGGCAGATGGTCCCAACATTTCCTTTGTTCTTCAAAACGTTCTTCCCTTTCAAATTCAAAAGGAGACCTAAAAGGGAACGCAGATCTATTACAAGGCTCCCAGCGGACTGGGTTGCTGATAGGAAGAATTTTAAATAAAGATGCAACCAACAGTGTCTGGTTCCCAGTTAACACATGGACATTTGAAGATGTTTGGTGTTCCTTCATTGGGGGGGGGGCGTACGTTAGTATCACATGGAGAGATGTTTTGGAATATTCTAGCCAAGACCCATCTCTCCTTCCACTGAGAAGCTCCATGGGAGCCTCATCTTTGGAAAACGTTGTCAGGGGATGCTGGCATACCTCACTTGGAAGAGCCACTGGTTTAGAAAAAAATTACCCCTGGGTCCTTTGGAGGCCATTGGACATCCAGGCTGTGGTGCTCTTTCCTGCTGGCTTTCATCCCCTGTGGCACGCACCGTTTCATAGGGCATCAAGGTATCCATCACTCGGAACGCAGGACGTAGTGCTGTAGGGCAGACTGGTTGGTGCTCAGGAAAATGAGCATTCAGCAAGTTCTGTCATTCTTCACTGTGCAAAAGAACATACTCAGGTGCCTTCACTGGGGAAGGGCTGGGCAAAGAGCCATGGGCTGGTGAAAAGCAGACTGATTCCACTCCCAGCTGTTTTTAATTAGCTCACTTGATTTCTCTGGGCTTTGGTCTTCTTGCCGGTAAGAAGATTAGATTGAGTGATGTGTAAGGTCCTCTGAAGTTCTAGGCTACTTTGAGTTCAACTTAAAAAAAAAAAAAGTATTACACGTGACCTACTTTTATTGTAGAAAACCAGAAAACATTGGGGTAAATAAAAAAAAAAAAAAGAAAAACTTCATTATCCCATGACCCCACTACCCTGCGGCGACCTTTAAATATAAGTTTTTTAGCCCTTGTGCAAAGATAAACACCGATATGAATGTGTGCACATAAACATAAAAATACATATATTTTAATATGCTAGTATTTTACAAAAAGGTGACTGTCCTGTGAACTACCTTATAGTCTGTCTTTTTAGTTAATATAACAAGAACACGGGAATACCTTCCCTTGCCATAAATGAACACTTGACACCTTTAACTTGGGGGCAGATAGCTTAGTGATGGGGAGCCTGGCCTTGGAGACTATCACTGGCTCTGCTCCTCACTAGCTGTGTAACCTTGAGCAAATTACTTCACCTCTCTAAATCTGAATTTCCTCCCATGGAAAATGGCCATAATAATAATGCCCACTTCATAAAGTGTTCTGAGGATTAAATCAGACAGGGCATGTTAAGTACTTAGTGCAGTGCCTAGTAAGTGCCCATAGCAAGGGCCCAATAAACGGTAACTAAAAACGCTGCATATCATTTCATTTTGTTAATGTGCATAATTTAACCAATCCTCTATTATTGCTTGTTTAGATTTTCCTTTGCTATTATACACCACGCTACACTGGTTGTTTCATAGATAAATATTTGTATATATTCTGATGGCATACCTCTAAAAGCTGAATTGCTGGGCTAAAGGACACGTACTTTGAAAGATGTCGATACGCAGAGCCAAAGTGCCCTACAGAGGGTTGTAGCAGTCTATGAGAATGACCATCCCCCACGCTGAAAGGATGCATTAGTTGTCCTTGTGTTTTATTTTATTTTTTGAATTTAAAGGGAAGAAAAAAAATGGGTGAAAAATGGTGTCGTTTTATTTTGCATTTATTTTTATAAACACACTTGGCTCACTCTTCTGCTGCAGTGTTTGCCTCTTTATCGGTGATTTGTGAGGATGTTCATGCATTTAGAGTAGCAGCTCTTTGCTTTCATTTATTAATTCATGAGCATGAGCTCCATAGTCAGGTCCTGGGGTAGGTGCTGATGGTGAGCACAACAGTTGGTCCTTGTCCTCGTGTACGTAAGCTTCAGGGAGGGAAATGGAGACTAAAGAGATAGTTAAAACCTGCAATAAAGGAGGATTACAGGGCTATCCTGGGAGACTTCCTGGAGGTGGTGATGAGTGAAGAGAAGGAGCAGAAAGAGGACTTAGCTAGGTACCGATGGGGTTTCAGGTGTATAGGAACACTTTCCTTAGTTGGTTCTTTGCTTTCTTTTTTTTTTTTCTCACTTGGCTCATGGTCTATGTTGAAATCTCAAGGTTTTAAGATTAGCAAAATTTATAAATGTTTATATTCGTGTGTATTTTCCACCTTTGATGTTTTGCCTGGAAAATACACCTAATGAGGTTTTTCTTTTACATTTTTGATACTTCTAGAACCCTTCGTCCTAAGTGAGACAGATACATGTTTAAAATGAACACTCAAGGTTGTACTTCCAGAAGTACCTTGTGGGGCTGGGCTCATGAGCAGTAAGACTAACCTTTAAAACCTGTGCTCAGGGGTGATGGAAGTTGGAGAGGAGGGAAAATGTGATTCACAGGAGAACTCAGAAGAGAGTTTATTTTTAACCCTCTCCCATCTGAGCTACTTGTGGTACCTCAGGCTTTTAACAAATCTATATGGCCCCGGGTTGCTCTCTTGGTATAAGAAAGTTTTCTATCATTTTAATTCATGCTAACATTTGAATGGCTGAATAAGCTGTCTGCCCTTAGTCTATTTACATTTAACAGAACACCAAAAAAAGAGAACCATGCTTACACAAAAATGGGAGGATTTCAGACCTCTAAGTCAGACTGGATATAGGAGATAAAGTTTTGGTTAAATGAATCCCTACCTGTATTCTTAGACTTACGAAAGCATCAGTTATAGGTAGATGCTACAGGTTGAGAAGTATGGAGTATACTGGGTAAGAGACTAAACTCGAGAGGCAGAATACCAGGGTCTAGTTCCAGTTCTTTCATTTACTAGTGTGACTGTGGGCAAGTTCATTAATCTCTCTGTGCTTCAGCATCCTCATCTGTGAAATGACAATGAATGTACCCATCTCTAACGGTGAGAGGAGTGAATGACTTATTAAATGTCTGCCTGCCAGAACACTGCCTGTTACAAAGCAAGTGCTCAAAAAATAATAGTAATTGTTATTTCCATGGAGGACCTTTCCTCAGGAAAGATTAGAAAGCTGGAATCTTCTCTTTACCTGTGCCCTGGGGATTTCAACATTCCATTCTCTTGGTTCTCCTCTTACCTACATAACTCTGTTTCCTTTCTCCTTCCTTCCTTCCTTCCTTCCTTCCTTCCTTCCTTCCTTCCTTCCTTCCTCCCTCCCTCCCTCCCTCCCTCCCTCCCTCCCTCCCTTCCTTCCTTCCTCCCTTCCTTCCTCTTTGACTCCTCCGGGCCTCAGACTGCCCTCACACATGATGATTTATACAACCTCTTTCTTATAAGTTGTCACTTTTTACCTTCACTCCTCTCAACCCGGACCACCTTTGCTTCTCTCAATTCATTTATCACCTCTTTGAGCTGGTTTCCCAAATTTATATAACCAGCCCACCTTATCAGTACATAATATTTGGATATTCTGTCAGTTAATTAGCTGAAAAATCCAGGATAAATGGCTTCAGGTATGGTTTGACCCAGGGGCTCCCATGATACAACGAAGGTCCTTGATTTTCTCATCTGTTTGCTCTGCCTTCCTTTGGATCGGATCATTCTCTGACAACCAGGAGCTTAGCTAGAATCAGCAGAGTGCTCATGCTGCTGCTTTGCCCATCACACTACTGATGGAGAAGAGAGAACCTCTGTCTCTTGCTTCAGATGGGAATCAGTTCTGCCACAGTGCACAGCTTCATATCTGGGCACTGCTTTATGACAAGAAGCGTGAATGGATGCTGATAGGCAGAACAGTAGGTATTCACTGCAAATGTATTGCTTTTCCTCAAGTTCATCAAAGCACAACCAAGAATGTATTTAATTCTTCTGTTCTGGCTTTACTAATTTTGTTGGGACAGTTACCATTATACCGTGATTCCATAAGTTCAAATGCTCAGGATACAAATTTGCTGTTCCCTTTTTTATGACCTCACTTGTGTTCCATTTCATGGATCCTGGAATACATTCCCACCTTGATGCTGATGCCCCACTGATTGGTCCAGCTCAGTGCGAGCCCCATCTGCTCTGTGCAATGTTCTGTGGACACTGGGATCCATACCAAATTCATCTGCCCAACTCCTGCAACAAGAATGTCCACAGTATTCATGCATTTCTTATTCTGTTCTGTTTTATATTGTTATTTATCGCCACCTTACTTCCGCTCCTACTTTTACTATCCAGCTGGATTTGGAATGCCTCAGAAGCATATCTGGTATTTCTGTGAGTCTTCCCACACCACCTGGCACAAGCTGTCTGTGGTATGGAGACTCAAAAGTTTCTGTTAAGACCAGACCCCAGGTGTGCGGGGGTAGGATTCTCTGCAGTCATCATGCGCCTTGGGTAAGCCCAAGTCCTCATAGAGCTGCCCAGCAATGTGCACTGTGGAACTGTGGTGCATATGAAGAGATGTGATATGGAAAATGTTTTGAGGTCAGTTATGTTGGAGGAATGCCGTCTCAAACAAGGTTAGCATTTTCCTTACTATACGAGTTTTCAGATCCTTGATAGTGTAATATACTTGTGAATCTGCACAAAAGTGGTTTTTATGGGCTGAACTGCATACCCCCCCATTTATATGTTAAAGTCCTAACCCACTATGGAACATGACTGTATTTGGAGATAGGGTCTTTAAAAACACAGTTAGGATCATATGGAGGGCCCTAATCCAAAATGACTGGCGTCTTTATAAGAAGAAGAGATTAAGACACAGACATGCACAGAGGAAAGACCATGTGAAGACACAGGGAAAATATGGCCTACAAACCAAAGAGAGGCCTCAGAAGACACCAACCCTGCCTACACCTTGATCTTGGACTTCTAGTCTCTTGAATTGTGAGAAAAGCAATTTCTGTTGTTAAAGCCCCTGTCTGTGCTTTGTTATGGCAGTCCTAGCAAACAAATATGGAGATGTATTTGAGTGTGTTTTTCAAATGAACTTGACCACACAGTCCCTCTTTTCCAACAAAATTTCCTAAGATGAGCATCTGATGTCATTCCCTGGGCTGCAGTGGTTGTTGGCACTGCTAGGCATGACGAGTGCCTTCTAGGGACGTATTGGCCCTTTCTGTGTGCTGTGCCCTTACATCCATATACTTGGAGCTCAGCTGTGTCTCATAGCCCCATTCATGATCTGATAAGCTGTAGAATATGGTGGGTCCTAGTTTTTAAGTTCATAAGCTGTGGAAAACTCTGTTTTCTACAACCACACAATCTTACTTGGGAGTCCCTGGCATCAGAGGTGGTATTTAATATATGTGATATAAAGTAGACACTTAATAATTTGCTAACTGGCTGAAATTAGGAGGAAGATTTAGATAGGCATGCATTATTTTTCTTCCCCAAAAAGATCTGGATTAAAATTGTTGCTTTGAGTAGAAGTTTCTAAAGCCTCTCTCTTTTCCTTGATGAATGTGTGATCCTTCAGGAGGTAACTATCTCTTTTTTGGTCAAAAAAAGGACGATCTGTGTCCTATGACATAATGTAAATTGTTAGTGAGAAGGAGATGTCAAGCTCTTTTGATTCCTCTTGCACATTTTCTTTTCTCAAAGGCTTCTCCTATTTTTTGTCCTAGATTCCATTATTTGGTAACAATAACTGTAGACTGTAGGATGTCCAATGAGAATGAGAAAAGAGAAGGTGCTATTTATTTATCAGAATATATGAACTGATGCTTGAGAGTGGTGCTAATGTCAAGTACATATGGTAAGTAGTTTTTGTAAGACTTTCATGGAGGAATGGAGAGTCTCTTGAAAACAAAATAATCATTGCAATTGGAAGAGGAGAGAAGAAGAAGCAAGTTTCCTGTTTTTCTCTGGTAAATGCAACACTTACTCTTAGGGTCAAGCTAACATCTCTAGAAAAGTCACAGCCCAGGTTCATCTAGAGGAAAGAGTCAGGTAAATACTTTTATAATCTTTTATAAATGTGTGTCTGCATATGTGTGTATGGATTCAATGTGAAATAATGCCTCAAGTAAGGGTGGTTGTGGTGGAGAGTGGGAACTGGGAAGGGCCTGGGGGCATCCAGGTTTGAAAGTCAGCACCCCTTCTTATGCTGCATCTGGCCCTCAACGTGTGGTCACTATGACTGACCAAACACAACCCTAAAGCAGACAATCTCTGGACATGAGGAAATGAAGATGCAAATCAAGCTTCATGTATCAGTCTTTTGAGGTCAGACTCCACTGTTCTGGAGAATCACCTTTGGATGCTTGTTAAAACATAGATTCCAGGGACTCTTCTCCCCAAGATTGGATTCACTAGATCTGGGGTGGGTAACTGGAATCTGCATTTTTGGTAGGTGCTCAGGTGATTTCAATATAGTGAGTCTTCAGACCCAGCTTGGGAACCATTGGCCTAGAAGCCTCCATTTCTGGGCAGAGGATGGGCCTGGCTGTCTCTTTCCTGCAGAAGGCCTGCCAGTAAACCATGCTGCCTGGCTGTGTTACCGAGATAATACCGCAAACAGAATCCAGATGAGTCATATGTAAACTTTATTAAGTTCAAATGTTTTCATAAGGAACTTGTCCTTTCCAAAAATCAGGTTATAATAGATTTTGGAGGGAGTCTTTGGTTTTGCTTGTCAGAAACAATACCAAATGTAGATTTGGGGACATTGCCACCCAAGCAATGGGTTCTGTAATTGTAGGAGCACAAATCTTTTTGATGATCAGGTGACAATTACATTGGACTTCCCTGTAAGGGTCCTTCTGTGTGTTAACACATATTCCTGGCCTCTTATTTGGAATGCAATAAACCAAATGCCTATTAAAAGCCCTTCGTTCACTTCAAGAGTGTCTCAGGAGCTTATTTCTTTCTGTCCCACGGGTTTAGAGACTCTCCTGAGGAATGGGCCTCAATCTTTGCTAAATTAGCTCTTCAGGTATTATTCCTCAAAAAGGGGGCTTCTCAATTGCTCACAAATGACAGAGTTAGCACTCTGTGGGACATTTATGTAATTTGTAGCCCTGTGTTTAATGTAATCCTAAAATGGTTTAGAGTTTATGCAAAATGAGTTTAGTACTGATCACTGTTATATTCCCCTTCAGGCCTCTGGTAAAGTAATGTAAGAAAAATACAAAACTTCCCTTAAGGTTTCTTGCTGTTTCATTGGTCTTTAATACAAAGACAGGAATTTTTTTATGGGCCAGTCTATAAAACCTTATCACGTATCTCAGGCCATGGGAGTTTCTCAAAGCCTAATTCATAATAAATACTATTGCAAAAATCTAAGTGAGAAAGACATGTTTTTTGTCAACTCAAAATCCAATTTAAGTGATATAAAACAAGGCCATTCTTCTGTTAAACATGTATTTAAGTAATGAGGCAGAAATTAGATAATTTGGATACTTCTCTGCCTGTCATGGGAATTGAGAAGACACACATCCACTTTTATGTTGATGACATAATCTTAGTATCATTTGTTGGAATGGCCATAAAACAATGATGAGCCCATTGCTTGATTATTATCAGAAAGGATCAGTATCAACTATATGAAAACTAAAATTACGTGGTTGGCCAAGATGTCTCAAGAGTTGAGCTGGACTTTGTCCTAACTGGGCAGTTCTAAATGAACAACTTATTTGGAGTTAAATAATGATCAGGAATGAAGGTCTCCTCACGTTAAAAGAGTGTTTTTGTGTTCTTGGGTCTCTCTATGGCAGCTAATATCCTGGTGGCCTCATCAGAATTTAGAGCTATCGAAAATCAGAAATTCTCCTGGGGTCATGTTGGGATTCTAAAATTATTGAGATAGCCAACCAGTAAGACTTAACCTTAAAAAGTTTCAGACCAAAATTCTTTCTTTTCTTTTTTGACATAGAAATTTGGGAGTTGCAACCCAAAATCTGTCTGGGCATTTGGCAGATTTAAAGTCCAGTTTTGTGTGAAAGGCTTTGGCCCAGCATCTAGGCCAATGGTTCTCAACTGGGGTTATTCTCCTCCCTACCCCCAGGGAGAGTTGACATTTTGTTTGTCACACCTGGGCAGAGGTACTACTGACATCTAGTGGGCATCTAGTAGGATACTAAACATGCCACAGTGCAGGGGACTGTCTCTTCCCTGCCCCCCACCCCCATGCCAAAGAGTTCATCCCCACTACATGTCAATAATACCGAGGTGGAGAATCCCTGTTCTAGGCCGTTCTAGGACAACACTAGGTGTGGTTCTGGGCTGGCATTCCCTAAAAGTGAGAAGCAGGCTTCCCTGTCTTCTCAGAAGGACTTCAGTTCTGCGTCTGATATGAAAGACTCAGACTTACTGATACTGAGGCTCTTGTTGGGGATGTCAGCTCTAAGAATGATTCAGAATTTGCCAAAATGTCAACTGAGTTTTGATTTGAGCGGTATGGGTATAGTTCAAGGAAAATTTTGCCCATTCATTCTGCTGGAGTCTCTCAAATCTTTCCCTACATTGAGTAGATGTTGAGAAAAAACAAGGACACAAACTCAACCTATACACATTTTGTTATCTTAGCTTTCCAGATGTCTCCTAATTGAGGGGATGAGATGGTAAGTTCCCAGGATGGGTTCAGTTAAAGGAAGAAAACTGCAGAGTTCTAAGTGTTGTGATGGTGATGATGATTGAAGGTTTTCTTACAGCTTTTTCTTGGTGTTATTTAGGAAGGCTTCATTTGATGAGGATTTCTGTGACTTTATATATCCTACATGTATAACTGTATGTATCTTATAACCTAACAGCATTAAATTCCCGAGACGTACAGCACAAGGAAGATACCAAGCCTAAATCCAAGCCTAACCTTTCTTTGCTTATTGAATCTCCACAGGTGACACAGAAACCTCAGTTGCCTTCATAACTTGGATCACAACCAGTCTGAAGATTTAGCCCTTCACCTTTTCATTTCCAGATTCTGGCTTGGCCCAGTATCCAGGCCCAAAGCTCCATATAAGAGATTGGCACCCCGATTCCCAAGTTTCACCTTCCAGAGAGATGGCAAAGGAGCTGGAAGTTTCTTTAGCCTGTAGCTCATTTTTGAAGATTCTGTGGGATGGATTAAGTGAACATCAGGCAACAGCAACCCTTCTGAGAAGACTTCATGCAGAGTTTGGGCTGAGGTAGTGAGGAAGGGTGTGGGATGGGACCAACATTACAGGTGAAGACTTCCCTTACCTATCACTTTTTTTTTAAAGATTTTATTTATTTATTTGACAGAGACAGAGAGAGAGAGAGAGAGCACAAGTAGGCAGAGAGGCAGGCAGAGGGAGAGGGAGAAGCAGGCTCCTTGCTGAGCAGGGTGTCTGATGTGGGACTCAATCCCAGGACCCTGGGATCCTGACCTGAGTCAAAGGCAGCCACTTAACTGACTGAGCCACCCAGGTGCCCTTACCTATTGCATTTTATATAAGCATGACAGTCATCCTGGAATATGGTGCCTGGAAGATCAATTAATCTCTTTTCAGTGAACTTGGATACTTCCTTCTACTAGGAAACCCATGTTAGCTCACAGAAAGCCAGTTGGAATGCACAGTTGTAGCAACTAATTAAACTCAGATGCCTGCCTCTTAATTGGTTTTGATCTGGTTGTTTTTTCTTTACCTTGAAGTTTTCTACATGATTTAATAATGTAAAACAACTTATCTACTTGGGAATGTGAGCAGGTTAGAAAGGATAAATATCAGGTAAAAAAAAGATAGGAAGTTTTAAAGTTAATGCCTTTTTAGTAATGTAATACTAACCTGGAAATTTTGCTAGCTATGGTATGAGTAAGTAAGTCATGGATCATTTGCATAATTTTTAGGGCACTGGTGGTTCCCATAGATGTGAACAGCTTCCCCAGCATTACTTTCTTATTTGCTTTGGTCGTCTGTCATGGACTTGATACCCCCTACCATTCCTAGTGTTCTTCTCCCTTCTTCAGTTCTACTTGGACCCGGCCCAAGGCTCAATAATCTTAAAACCCACAGACACTGGATAGGTTAATTCCTTTGCAAAGAAGATGGCCTATTGGTTGTCCTTATGCTTGTTATAAAGGGCATTGCAGGAGGGCAGAAACCGTGTTCAGTGCTTCAATTTCTGAGATGATTTTTTTTTTTTTTTAGAGAGAGAGGAGGGGGAGAGACAAAGAGAGAGGGAGAGAGAGAAATTTAAGCAGGCTCCATGCTGGACATGGAGCCTGATGTGGGGCTCCATCTCACAGCCCTGAGATCATGACCTGAGCTGAAATCAAGAGTTGGACACTTAACTGTTGAGCCACCCAGGCGCCCCAAAGAGATGACTGGTTTTAATGCTGCCAGGTTGGGTCTTCCCCTTTCTGTCTTTAGCACCTTCTGCTGTGCTGAGTCTTCTCTTTCCATTAACTCTGGTTCTGTCTGGTTCCATCCTACCCCATTGGAAATGGAACTAAGGCCCCCAAAGCATGAGGACCAGTGTAAATTCTCCTTGTAGTCTGGTGCTTTTCCTATAATACTCCATGGGACTCACCCCCAAACCATTTGCAACTGAGGTCTGGCCATTGTTATTTCACAGCACAAAGTCATACTAATTTGGGTGTCCAAGAGTCAGAATTTATAGTCACTCACCTTCAGTTAACTAAAGTATAATCTTGTACCAGAGAAACAGAAATGTTTTTCTAAGTCAGCATGTCCTAGTGTGTGCTCTTCTGAATACTGATCCCATTAAATGCTGGAAAACACAGTTTTATCAAGTAAACAATGTTTGGAAACCACTATTGTGCCTAGCTCTTAAGAGATTCAAAATGTACATTATTGGTACATTATAGTCACAGAGAATTCTTGGAGAGTTGAAATTTATTTAACTCGGTGTTTCCCAAATGTGCTTAACCATAACTTCCTCTCCATCCTGCCCTCCATCCTTCCATATATATATGTATATATATATATATATACACACACACACACACACACACACACACACACACACACAAACACACACACTAATAACATTCTGGAAGTTGCGATTCCCCAGAACAGTTTGGGAAAAGACGTTCTAAGCAAAGACATGGCGGGACTCTCACAGCCCCTGATACTATAAAGTTATCTGAAAAACCATATTTTATCACATTGCATGGTGTCAGTCTGTATTTCACATCCCTCTGCGCATAATAGAACACCTATCTGTATCCATTTCATCTGGGTATTTGGAGGGCTCGATATTTTTCTGGTCCATAATCTCTTACGGTACCAACTTATACACATTTGGCAGAACAAGGTATTTTAACTACAAAATGAAACTGCAAAAAAGCCAGGATTTCATGAAGTCATGGAAGTGATGTTGGAAAACAGCTCAAAGCTTATCCAAAGCCATACATACAAAGGAGATTCTGGGAGAGTTAACCTCTCTAAGAGCCAAAGAAGAAAAACTCAGTAAGAAGGAAGACTAGACAGATCCTCCCAGCAAAAAGTTCTGAATCTCCTGTGAATAAGAGATGACCTTCTTCATCTTCATGCTTTGAAAATCAAACACAAAATAAATGGTATCAGATAATTTTAACAAAAATTTAGTATAATTGGTCTGCTCAAATGTTCATTTTCTGTTTATCTAAGAATTCATGCATTCTTCAAAGCTATGAAGTCTTCAAAGTGAAGTCTTCAAAGCTATCCCCTTCATCGTTATTTACCACTGAGTTTTGGTCTCTGCATTTGTTTTAAATGCTCTTTTTTTCTGGTGTTAACGATCCTCAAGTGAGGAGAACTTCCTGTCCTGCACACAGGATCACAGTGGGTTTTGAAAAATAGTACTTCGGAGAACAAGTGGTTTTAAGGACTTTAATACATTCCTTCTATAACCTGCGGATGTTGCTAATTCAAGGCCCAATTTCATCCCCTGCTGCTTCTGTGACCTTGGACGCTGTTCTTAGCTTCTCTGAGCCTCAGTTTTCTGAGATAGATGGAATAGGAAAAGCACTCACCTTATGGGAGCATAGTGAAGATTTAAGGAGTCACCTGCACTGGTTTCCTAGAGCTGCCACAGCAAAGTACTGCAAACCAAGTGGCTAAAACAGCAGAAATTGCTTTCTCCCAGTTCTAGCGCCTGGAAGTCTGAAATCAAGGTGTCAGCAGGGTTGGCCCCTTCTGAGGGCATGAGGAAGAACCAGTTCCAGGCCTCTGTCTCAGCTTCGTATAGCCTTGGCTTATAGATGGTGTTCTCCCTGTCTCTTCATACCATCTTCTTTCTGTGCACCTGTTTCTCTGTGTCCAAATTTTCCCTTGTAGAAGGACACCATTCCTATTGGATTAGGACTCACACTAATGACCCCATCTTAGCTTGATTACCCCTGTGAAAACTCTCTCCAAATAAGGTCACATTCTGAGACACTGAGGGTTTAGAGGCCAACATATCTTTTGGGAGGATTATAAGTCAACCCATAACAATGCCTAGGATGTGTTAATAACACAGCACATGGTAAGCATTCATTAAATTTGAATAATTATTATTGGGTTAATCCATGTGAAATTGCTGGTGTTTGACCATTTTTACCTACAAAAATACAAATATAATACAATTTAACATTTTTTCCCCCTTTGCTTTATTTCCAGAGGTCTCTACCTGGATGCTCTTTGTCCCTGACACAGATCCCTGCTTTGGGCAACCTGCACAAGGCAGATGGTGCTAATGGCAGAAGGAGAGGCTGCTGGACAGACTCCCTTTGCCACTTGCATCCTGAGGCATTCATCTGTCTCAGCTCTGGAATTTCTTCCCTCATCTTCGTCTCCTAAATGCAATAGATTCACTGCAAAACTACTGGAGCTTACCTGTCAGGCCCCCCACTTGTAAGAGACAAGTGGAACGCCAGGGTCCTGGGAGAGGCCACCCGACACGTAGTCACATGGACGTATTTTTGTAAAATTTGCTGAAGTACCATATTTAACCCCAGTCAGATTAAGATCGCCATCTCTTTGTTCTCCAGCTTCTCTTCTGTCATGCTTTCCCTCATCTTGGGTAGCACTGGTGTGGCCCTGAACAATTTTTTAAAATAAACTTAAGTTTTTAAGTTTTAGGTTCACAGTAAAATTGAGCCACGAGTTCAGAGATTTCCCAGGTACCCACCACGCCTGCTTATGCACAGCCTCCCTTGCTGTCCCTCACGAGTGGGACACTTGTTATAACCAGTGACCCTATGTCGACACATCGAAATCACCCAAAGTCCATAGTTTCTGTTAGAGTTAACTCTTGGTGTTGTACATTCTATGGCTTTGGACAAATGGATACTGACATGTATCCACCATTGTGATATCATACAGAGTGATTCTACTGCCCGAACAATCGTCTCTGTTCTACCTATTCTTCCCTCCCTTCTCCTGACACCTGGCAACCACTGACCTTTTTACTTTTCCCATAGTTTTGCCTTTCCCAGAATGTCGTATAGTTGGAGTCATACAGTGTGTAGTCTTTTCATTTATTTATTTTTTTAATAATTTTTTTTATTGTTATGTTAATCACCATATATTACATCATTAGTTTTTGATAGTGTGTAGTCTTTTCAAATTGGCTTCTTTCACCTAATAATATGCATTTAGGCTTCCTCCATATCTTTCATGGCTTGATAGCTCATTTCTTTTTCAAATTGAGTAATATTCCAACATCTGGAGGTGCCATAGTTTATTTATCCAGTCACCTATTGAGGGCATATTGATTGCTTCCAAGTTTGGACAATTATGAATAAAACTGTTATTAAGCCCTGGGCAATTTTGAGATAACTCAAAGAAAAGGACACGGGAGTACATTTACCATGGGTGTGGTGGGATTCACATCTATGATTTGCAGTCACTCCCACATATCATCAAGCACTGCTAGCTGCAGGAATGGCTTCCCAGAACACCGGTACCACTCACTGCACCAGCTCCCCTAGAACTGTGACCCAGACACACTGGATGGGACACAATCCTGCCATAGGGGTGTGTTCTCCTTCCCGGTTCCCAGAAGGGTATGGCTGTTGGAAGAGAAACAAGATTTGAAATATATGGAGTCAGAGGCCAGTTTTGAAAATTTCATCAGATGTATGACATTGTAAGTTGAAGATTTGGTTCTTATTAACACCTAGTCAAATGGAAGTTCTCTCTTGTCAGGAATATATCTGTTAATGCAGCATTTTTCTCTCAACTGTGCAGAGGAAAGACTGAACTGTCTATCTCTGTGTAGGATATATATATATATTATATATATATATATATATATATATATATTTATACAACCTTCTTGTCTTATGAAAAGGTGCTCAAGGAACATCCAGCCAAAGAAAAAAATGTATTACAGAGCTTTGTTAGTTATTCAAAAAATATGGTTTTGTTGGATTTTTATCTTTTGATATTTATCAGTTTATATAATTTGAGATTTCTTTTCTCAACTATGTATTAAATGTACTTCCATAGAAATTCTGTATTTTTAATTTTGTATTCTTTTTTTCTTAAAGAGGAACTCTGAGATTGTGAAGCCTTCCTGTCCACTAAGCCTAGATCCTTCCATGCCCCCAGGGCTCCTTTATCTTAAGATTTGGCTGCTTTTTGTGGCATCTGACCAATTCTTTTTGTTAAACCCGGGCCATTTTAATACCCAACAATAAAGCAAATATTGCTTTACTATGATCTTGACTCACAGAGAAAGTAAAGGGAAGTGAGTATAAAGGAAGAAGTGCTGTATATGCTTCACCCCTCCCAGCTTCTCCCCATGTGAGCTCATCTGTGGAGAAATGTCTTTCCTGTACAGGCTGAACATCTTAGTATGAATGGAGGGATCGTATGAATGGAAAGATTTAGAAATAATCTTTCATCATATAATTTAAAAAATGTTGCTATCGCATGCATGGAACAATTAAACAATGCTTTATAATTCTGTAAAACTATGTTTTCTTAATGTTAAGATAAATTGTTGCTCTTTTATTAACAACATAAGTGAATTCCACTTTTATTTTAAGTAGGGAACATTTGACTGTGGTTAACTATATTTTAATTTAATATAAATTTTCTATTTTTGTTTTTCAACTTGTTTGTGAAATGTTGAAAAAGACCATAAACAATGACATGATTTGTCTATGGAGCATACTATTAGGACTGGGCTTAGTTCACAGTTAGCAGAGAAATGATACAAATTTCTAAACAGCTCTGTTCCCCAAGCCCCACTTTTGTTGTCATTTATTTGTTGTTTGAGATTAAATTTGGTTATTTTACTTGAGCTAAACACACTTTGGCCTCATTTAGGTGGGCAATCTTAGTTTCAGAAAGATGAAAATTTGCATATTTCGATTCTAAAAAGAGCCATAATAAAGGATTTTAGATCTTTAAATGGCTAGTTTAAATAGGGTACACCTAGAAAAAGGCTGGGCTACCTTTTAATTGTTAGTTTCCTGAGGATTGCTGACCGTTGGGACCGCCAGCCCTTGTTGATGGCAGTAGAAGAGACAGCTGGTACATTTTTCTGTGTCTGGACACTTAAACCTTTGCTCCCACTCCTCTTCCCAGAGTGGACTGCCTATGGTGTCCATGTTCCATCTCATGCCTTTACCATAAGACATGTCATCAACATCGTGTGGCGCTGGTGAGGACTGCAAATCATAAGACTCTCGAAATACATTTTCTGGCATTGCCTTCAGTTGTGCAAATCTTCCAGAGTTGTCCTTAAATTATGCAAATTGTGTTATAAAAAGGAAACAACATAAGAAGAACTATGTCAGTGTCACATCAAAATGACTATAATGCCATAGAAAAGAAAAATGACTTTTAAATTTGATTTCATTCATTCATTATTGGTAACATGCTTTTAGATACAGAAAACTTTTCTAGTCACGCAGGCCTACCTGGAGTTCTAAAACACGAGACTTGGTATATTCCAAACATCCCTGAGGGGTTGAAAGCAAATCATTCCTGTTTTCAGTCCTCAGCTCCTTCCCGAGCCATTGGTGTGTTTGGCTTGATTTTCAGCATTACAGATGCAATGGTCAGAGCGGCACTGGGGTCCTTGTTCTCAGAAGGTTTCTCTCCTAGCGTGATGGGAAATAAACCAGTGAACAAATGCATATGTAAGAGAGGCATCACACAAGTGTAGAAAGATAAAGCAGGGTAAGGGGACGGGGACTGAGGGAGATGGTACTTTAGAGACTGTTATTCAAGAAGGCTTCATGGAAGTGGTGACATTTGAGTAAAGAATCTACATGCAGTAAGAGAGGAAATCATGTGCGGCTCTAAGAAAAGAATTTTCCAGATGGAAGGAACTGCAAGCGTCTTGAGGTGGGAACAAGCAGTCTTGTTTAAGGAATAGCAAAAGGCTGGCCTGACCAAATGGAGTGTAGGCATCAGTGATGTAGGGGAAGCCAGGAAGGGCAAGGTGTAATTTGATTTTCAGTTTAAAAAGGTTGCTGGTTGTCCTATGGAGATGATGCTGTAGGCAGACAAGATTGGGAACAGTGTTTATTCATTAGTGTTTGCAGATAAGCCATCCCAAGATGTAGTAGTTTAAGACAATATCCATTGTATTTTAGCTCTCAAGTTTGTGGGTCAACAATTTGGGCTGGACTTTGCAGGCAAATATTCATGATGAAATATTTCAGTTCAGAAGGGCAGGGTAT
The DNA here is from genome assembly GCF_003265705.2 of Callorhinus ursinus. Lineage (NCBI taxonomy): Eukaryota > Metazoa > Chordata > Mammalia > Carnivora > Otariidae > Callorhinus > Callorhinus ursinus. The sequence continues at coordinate 69,681,691 of NW_027397068.1, read as the reverse complement.
TAATGAATGTTGTGTGGGTAGAGAGGCATTATGGAGGAGCTGATTCTTGACCTCTCTTGGACAGACATGGTGTTTGTGGACAGGCAGGTGAGGGCGTTCTGGGGAAGGGGAAGCATGAACAAAGAAACTGAGGGGTGAATGCACGTGGTTTGTTGGTCATAGGGTGAGAGACCAGTCTGATGAGAGACATGATGAATCTAGGGCAGTGTTGCAAAGGTGGGAGGGAATGGCCAGGCTTTGGAGAATTTGGCTCTGGAGTCAAAGGAAATAGCCCCAGAAGATTTTGACTATGAGAGCAATGTAGGAGATGAAGGAGAACCTTGACATTGTGCTTGATGATGGCTGGGTCAGGGCTGGGAGCTGCCTGCTCACTGGAGAGCCTGGTGCTGAGAGGGCCCCCAGAAGTGATCACCATGGAGTTGGGAAGTGGATATGCAAGCTAACTGGTAAGGTGAGGCAGAAGACTTGCAGATGGGTTGGATGTGGGGGGTGGGAAGAGAGGTCCCTAAAAGGTGATTCTGTGGTATTTCCTAAAAGCGTGTCCTCTGTCCCATAGTATAATATGTATTGCTGTTCTCATATCATCATGATCGTCAAAGACAAAGAAATGACTTCACGTATTCAAGAAGGAAGGGATTTAATACAGGGAATATTTAGCTTTTAGAGAGATGGGAGGTTGTAGGGGTCTGCAGGAACCATTGGATGCAGCTGCCTCCAGCACGGAAAGTACACACACACACACACACACACACACACACAAACACAATACCCCACGTCTTCCAAAGTCCTCACTTGCTGCTCCTCTGCCAGAGGAGCACTACTATGATGATGGTTTCTCTTCTGCCTTCCAAAGCATGCATGAATACTCCTCCTGGGTCGAATCTGGTGGGGAGCCCTGCAGGCAGAGATTCTGGAATTGTAGATATTAGACTTCCAGCTCTGAAACATAGGGAATGGTGCTGAGCAATTGACAGACAAACTGATTCATGTGGGTCATACTTTCCTTCCTTTCAATTCCAGTTCCAATTCCTGCAGAGATCCTTGCCATATTTTACAAGATTCCCTTTAGCAGAGTTTGGTCAAAATCCACCTTGGCACTCCCATCAGTAGTTGCAAAGAATAATTTAATTTTAAAGACCACTCAGCAGTCTTTCTTGTTGTTTCTTATTGTGGAGCAAGGCTAGAGAGAAAATTTGGTGAAATAGTTATTGGGGTGTAGGCAGACTCACTTCCTTATATTTTTTTCAGCCTGTGTATGTGTATATCTATACATCTCTATCTATAAATATCTATATGTTGATCAAAAAAGAGATATGAATGTATGACTTGCTAGTTAATTGAGTTTCAAACTCTTCTGGCATGGATCACAACATCAAAACATACAGAGATGGAGAGGTGTTGCTCAAAAATATTCTTAAAGGTACTTGCTTCGGCAGCACATACACTAAAAAATATTTTTAAAGAGCTCTATAGGCCAGCTCTCCTATTTTCTTTTCTCCTTGAAGTTCTGGTGGATTAAGAAAGGAAGAATAAATAAAGGAGAACAGAGACTAAGAAAACTTAGAAATAAATCTCATCAAAAACCGAGAGTGAGAGGTAGATTTCTGGGGAGCGGTCTTGAGTCTATTTTGCTGTTGGGTGTGTCAAGAATGCTCAGTGATCATTCTCACACAATCTTACCAACCTTTCTTTTTCTTTTGTAAAGATATTTATTTATTTATTTATTCATTCATTCATTTATTTATTTATTTAGCACAAGTTAGGGGGAGGGGCTAAGGGAGAGGGAGACAATCTCAAGCAGACTCCACTCTGAGCGTGGAGCCCAACATGGGGCTCGATCTCACAACCCTGAGATTATGACCCGAGCTGAAATCAAGAGTCAGACACCCAACTGACTGAGCCATCCAGGTGCCCCCCAACCTTTAGTTTTCTATTCCTTCATTTTGGAAATGTTTGTCAGGAGCTTATTGTATGCCAAAGATTGTGTTAGAATTAGAAGTTGAAAATACAGTCTTAACTCTCAAAATCTCAGTTTAATGTGGGAAATAGATAGGCCAATACATAATTACAATATAGTGTGAACCTTGCATAGCAGGACCACAAATTTACAAATATTTCAAGAGGAGAAACTTAGCAACTCTGTGTTCTATCATGGTCTTTTCTGTAAGTCCCTGTGATGGTTAATTTTATGTGTCAACTAAACTGGGCTATGGGATTCCCAGAGCTGGTAAAACATTATTTCTGGGTGTGTCTTTGAGGATGTTTCTGGATGAGATTAGCATTTGAACTGGTGAACTGAGTAAAGCACATGGCCCCCTTCAATGCAGGTGGGTGTCATCCAATCCTTTAAGGGCCAGATTAGAACGAAAATGCAGAGGAAGGGAGAATTTACTCTCTCTCCACTTGAACTGAGATGATTATTTTCTCCTGTCCTTGCACATCAGGGCCCCTGGTTCTCAGGCTTTCAGACTCAGAACAGGACTTACCCATTTGTCCTTGGTTCTCAGCCTTGTGGCCTGGGATTGAATCACTCCAACAGTGTTTCTGGTCCTCCAGCTTGCCGATGGCAGGTTGTGGGACTTCTTGCCCTCCACAATTGTGTGAGCCAGTTCCTATAATAAATCTCTTCTTTTATCTCTCTCTCTCTCTCATCTATCTATCATCTATTATCTATCTATATATATCATCTATCTATTATCTATCTATCTATCTATCTATCTATCTATCTATCTATCTATCAGTCTATCAACTGTCTTGTTGGTTTTGTTTCTCTGGAGAACCCTGACTAATAATGTTCCCATTCAACTCGACCTGTATTTGTGTCTGTGTGTCTCTGTGTGTATTGGGCTCTGACTGGCTAGTTATCTCAGTCTAGCTAGTTAATTTTGTTACTAAATTAAATAGAAAATTAAATGCTAAATACTACTAGCTAGGTAAATTATCTCACTATCTTCTAACATAAATAATCTCTTACAAGTAATTTAATTGCTTTCAGATATATGTTTAATCTTTTTGTTTATCACCCATTCTAAAATGGCACAAGCATATGATGGTGAGGGGTTGACTTGCTGGCGGTCTTGCGGTGGTGGGGAAGAGAAATATCTCATAGGCAGGTCTGCTGGTCCCTCTGTTGTCCTTTATGTCATCTGGACTCTGCGTGTAATGTCCTTTGCCCACCTTCTTACTGAGGATTATGACAAGCTGTGGCCTAGGTTATTTTGGCTTGGTGGTCTTCCTCCAGTGACAGGACTCCTCCTCAGTGCTCCCTGGCACTTCAGATGCTCCATGAGGCTTGGAGCACTTCCCCCAGGCCTTGGCTATGTGGTGACTTTTCCCACCACTTTCCCACCTTACCATTCCTCCCCCCATCTCCTCACCTCACTAACAAGCACCATTATCTACCTTCCATTTCCTGACAAGGCAGGTGGGAGCTTCTTCCATCATACAGAGGTAGAGGGAACCATGGGAGTGATAATTCAGCTTCTCTTTCTTTACCACAGCATGCTACCATTTTTACCCAATGCAGACACCCCACATTGTTATTGGGCCACCACACCCAGCATTTCCTCTTTCGTTTTTATTCCAAATAGAAACTGGAGCACAAAGCCCATATCTTTTAGCTTTCTTCTCCACCTAAGCCTCCAACCCCACCTCATAGGTGAGAAGCCATGACATATATATCTTACCAATTGTTACCTGTCTTCCTCCAGTTTTTCTTTTTCTTTCTATCTTTTACTCTGCTGGAAAGGTCAGGATTTCCATTTCCTCTTCTCCCTGGAAAGGACATCTTCTTTGACATATGTTCATTCTTGCTAGGGGAACTAAGTTTTATTAGCCTAACTTTAATGGTAGATGGTATGCAGGGAGAGAATGGGGCCTAGCAAGAGAAGGGACACCTATTGTGGACTACTTGAAAAATCACTGTCTCTGTGACACTTGATATCTGGGAGAATCAGTGAGAGCTTCACAGAACAAGTAATTCTTAAACTGGAACTTGAAGGATAAGTTAGAATTTTCTAAGCAGACCAGAGTAGGAAGAGCATTCCAGGCTAAAGCACAAGTATTTTCAAAGTCATAGAGGTACCCAAGTTTGGCAAGCTCAGGAACAGAGTGTTTGGTCTCTGTTATTTCAGAAAGTCCTGGATAAGAGTTGTTTTTGTTGTTGAGAGTAAACCAGTCAGCATAAATGAACCTACTCTACACTGGAAATCGAAAAGTGTGGCTCCATTTTAACAGGCTCTGAACCCCTGCATCTCTCTCTGCTCTTCAAAGGTTGCCTTTAAAATGACAATAAAGGGAGAGCAACAACAATAATGGTAATAATACAGAAACAAATGACAAAATGTAGGGATTGCCTTTTATGACCTGATCTTCTATACTTTTAAATTTTCATTCCTGGAATGAAACCTGAGGGGGAAAAAAATCATAAGTAAGGCCTGAAACCACAAAACTTTTAGAAAAAAAACATGGGCAGTAATCTCCTGGACATGATTTTTTAAATCTGTCACCAAAGTAAAAGCAATAAAGGCAAAAATCAACATGTGGGACTACATCAAAGTAAAAAGCTTCTGCACAGCAAGGGAAACCATCAACAAAATAAAAAGGCAACTTACTGAATGGGAGAAAATATCTGCAAATCATATGTCTGATGAAGGGTTAATAACCAAAATATATAATGAATGTATATAACTCAATAACCAACAACAAAAATAATCTGATTTAAATGGGCAGAAAGTCTAAATAGACATTTTCCCAAAGAAGTCATATAGATGGCCAACAAGCATGTGAAAAGATGCTCATAGCATTAATCACCAGGGAAATGCAAATAAAAACCACAATGAGATAGCACCTTATACCTTTAGGATGGCTACTATAAAAAAGAAAAGATAAAAAATTTGGGCTTTGAAATTCTACAGAACTGGATTTGAATTCTAGCATTGCATGTGATAAGGAAAAAAAAAACATAAATAGGAAAAGAGTTAGTGAGAACACCCTTGGAAGAAACAGACCACCCCTGAGAACTGCTGGCATCCACTGCTCTCCGGCTTATCCCCCTAGCCAAGAGATGGATAGTTTGACTTCCAGGCTCTCAGGTTCTGCGGTCCTGCCCCTACCTCTCTTCCTAGCCAGAACCACCCTCCTAATCATTCATTCCCCAAATGCTGCTTTTGTATATTTTATTCTTAACACAACCTTCAGTTCTGCGCTGCCTCTGCTCTACTGGTCCCTGAAGTCTCTTCTTGCTCCACAGTTCCACCACTATGCAACCCGGTCAGGCATCTCAACCATGCACCTGTGCCCTGGACTTTCAGCCTTGCTTAGCTTGCCATCCTCTCTCTCTACTTCCTGTTTCTATGCAATCAAGAGTTGCTGAAGAGGGTCACAAAAATGTATCGATGGAATCTCCTATGTGTTCATTTGATACATCATACAGAAACTGGGAGTGTTTCTTGACTCAACTTTAGGGTGAAGAAGGTTCCCATTTAAATTCAGCTCCCTCCACATCTTTGCTCCCCAGTACTTGTGTCTATTCTCCTGTCCTTTCCTGCATCAAGGGAAGAAACTGCTCTTTGCTCTTCCCCACTCCTCTACCTGAGCTGAGGGATGAACTCTCTTCTACCTCCTCACCATCTGGCACCAGCAGTTTTCTGCACTTTTAACTTTTTTCCTCATCCTCTCTCTTGCCAGGGTCTTTTCTCTGTCTTCTGATATATTAGGATTTCCCAAACTTAAGTCGTCCCTATATTCTGCTCTCCCCGTTAGTAACTCTCTTAATTCCCCTTCCTTCTCACTCCAAAGTTCTTGAATGAATAGCCAACTCTTCTGTTTCTTACCCTGTGATTCATCACTCTACCCTTCAACATTGGCTTTGCCACGAATATTCTATTGGAACTTCTTTCTTGCAGGCCATCGATGAACTTAGCTTTCCTAATGTAGGATCTTTTCTCAGGTATGCTTTCCCCTGACCTTGCTCTAGCATTGGATATTGTTAATTAACCTCTCCAGTTTGCAATCCTCGCTGCTTTTGGTTTCCATGACAACTCATTTTATAGGTTCTCTCCTTTTTGGTTTCTTTTTCTTCTTTTACTCTTTTTCTTTTCTCTTCTTCCCCAGATGAGAACATCTGTTTATTACTATTATTATGTTACTATTATTGTCATGATTATCACCACTAATATATTTTTCTTGAGCACTAAGTATCCGCCACACATTCCTCCAAGTGCTTTCCATATATTAGCATAGTCAATGATTACCACAACCCTGTGTAGTGGCACAATTATTCCCATTTTACAGATGACTTGGGAGTACAAGTTCTGAACCGTCTTGATCGTCTTTTCAACTCATCTTAGGTTTTCCAAGCTGTCTTCTCTCCTCCGAGGCTTTGAGTCTCACTCTTAGTGTGTGGTGAGCACCTGTCCTTTTTTTGCTCTCCAGTCTCACACCACGACCTCGATGGTGCCACTTTGATGCCCGTGTCCCATGAAGACTTTATTTCCTCCCCCAACAATTTCACCGACCTGACATCATTATATTTCCTAGCAGTCCCAGCTGTTCTAGCTAACAGTCCCACAAGTTCTAAACTTGTCATTGTCACTGATGATTCCACAGCTTATCGCTCCTATAAATTCATCTCATCAACATCACTGCCTCTGCTGCCATCACCCACCTCAAGCTTGGTGTTTCTTTTCCTTCTGGTGGTTTCCCACCCACAAGAAAGATGATTTATGGTGTATAAATAAAATATATAGTTGCCATTGAGTGGGCTCTCTGGCCAGTTTCTCCGTGTTTGCTATGTCACCAAAGGGTTGCTCCATTTTAAACACCGCTTTTACTCAACTTTCTGTGACTGTGAGCAAGAGCCTTAGCCAGGTCAGGTCTTAAACACAAATGTTTACAACTTTGAAAAATAATCTGCCATTCACCTCTACAAAAAAGTACCAACAGCTCTGTGAGTTGGCTTCCAAACCCACTTGAAGCAAACCACTTTTGTTGGATCGACAGAGGACTGAGCAAAAACATTTTCCCGGGAGATGGCATTGGCTGTATGCCAGGCTGGAAGTGCAGACCCCTGTTGAGGGGGGACCATGGCGGTGGGTCCTGACAAGTCCTCTTGACGGACAATGCACTAAACCCTGATTTGTGCGTTGGTTCAGCTCCTGCTCTCATACCTGGTCGTGGCCCAGGATACTAGATCTTGGATTTTACCTCCCTAGCTTTACTATTTTGGTACATGAATCTCTTGTTCTACATTCTTAACCCTAAGGTTGCTTTTCACAGTGACCTAATCTAGTGCATAGGTTTTTTTTTTTTTTTTTTTTTAAGCTTAAGAAGAGTAACAGTTTTTAAATGAGAGATTTAGTTTTCAAGTAAATGATACGTAGAAGAGATGTACTCAGAGCCCAGGGGCCTGGGAGGCCCTGTCTAGGCCCTGCCTCCTCCCCTAGGCAGTCCTTGAAGAGGCCTTGGTGGGTGTGAAAGGACATGCGGTGTGGAAGAAAGATTTATGTGAAGTCTTTGGGTGTGGGGTTGGGTGTCCTTGGGTCAAACGCTCGATGCCTTGGAACCTTGGTTTCCTTGTGTTTACAATTTGTCTATTAAATAATACTTGCCTTACCTGTTCATACCTTAAAGGATCTTATTGGTAAAGTCTTTTTTAGAGGATGATATTAAAAAGGAGAAAAATTCCTGCAAAATAGTAAAAAATTTGCAAAATTTGAATGCTGCATTGGTATTAAAAGAACTTTCCCAAATTTAATCAAATGAAGAGGTCCCTACATTTGTAGCCACTGTGCTTCTTTCCCATCATGGCTTCTTCAGGAAACAATTCCCAAACACTATAAATGTAATAGAAAATCTTATTCTTTCTAATGCAAAATGGGTACCCACTATTTATGTTATAAATGTGCAATGCTTTGAAAGTGTATCAGTGATCGAAAAATACAGGTGTTAGTATTTGTTCTTATTTTTCATGTTCTATATCTGAAAGCTACAAGAAAAAAATGCCCAAAGACCAAGGTAATGGGGGCTCATTTATGTATTCAGCCCTTTATGCCCTGCAATATAATTCAATTGGTTGAATGTATTTTGCATGATTTTCCCATAGAGCATGCTGTATTTAATAGCATCTGGCACATCTCGGAGAGCCCCATTGCATATCATGAGATGTTTAAATTGTATTGAATACTTTATAAAAGCAATTTCCATTCTGTTGTGTTCTTTTTGCAGATGGTGATCTGAAACAGTTAACGGCAATAATACTCTTTACTTTCTTATTTGTGACTTATCGCTGTTGCAGATGAAGAAACAACATTTATGGATCACTGTTTCTATTCCCTGATTTTGAGGCTGACTTCTCCTTAGACAATACGTCAGATTTCACATTTAGGTCGCTAGTGCCAGATGGAAGCTAGCATTTGTGTGCATGGACTTGATTTGTACCTGTAATAGTCAAGTAGAGTGCTCAATTTAATAATGACTGGTACCTATAGAGACCAATGAACTCGATTCTTAAGGTAGTGGAACCAACGCAAATACCATTTGAAGAATGTGTCTGTCTTGCCCAATTTCAAATGCCCATGAGCACACACTTATTCAACGAACACTGAGCAAAGTGGATGACTCTATGGGGCTGCACTGTTAATAAGACACACTTTCTGCTCTCAGGGATTATATAATCAAGCAGGGATGAGTTAGTCAACGATAACAGATATTTATCAGATGTCTCCTTTGTGCTAGGCATTGTATTATTCAAGACGGTGCAACTGTACTTTATTTAGAATATTTCAAGGCGGCTCACAAAAATATACAATTTGAAGCTTTAAGGGGGAGAATAAAGAACTTTGAAAATCACTGTGGTAGACTTAATAGTCTCACCAAATAAACTCTTTCGTGGTAAACTGGACATGCTGGTTGGTAAGCCAACTGTTAAGCATTAATTTAGTCACCAATCAGTTACCAAAGATTTTTCCAGTGCTCTGCTTCCAAGATGCAGAGGCTAAAGTTTTGATCTAGGGAAGAGAAATAAAACCAAATAAGGAAATTTTCTTCTAATTCACTTAAAGAAATGTCAAGATTATTTACTATAATGATGGGATCTTTAAATCTCACTATGTGTATATCCACACACACATGCTAAGATGCTTTTTATATGTAAAGTGTAACCATATCATAATGAAGTTGATTGTGAAATTCAAGAACACACACACACACCCCTTAATATATATGTGTATGTTACTATGGCTCTCAAATGCTTGTTGTCAGATTCTATAGGCAGAGAGATGTTACTGAATTCCCACAGTTGAGGATAGAGAAGAAAAAAATGTGTCAACATTCACCCATTTGTTCATTCCATCATTTAGTCTTTTATTTTTAAAAGATTTTATTTTATTTATTTATTCGAGAGAGAGTGAGAGCACTAGAGGGAGTACGGTCAGAGGGAGAAGCAGACTCCCGGCCGAGCAGGGAGCCCAAGACGGGACCCGATCCTGGGACTCTGGGATCATGACCCGAGCTGAAGGCAGTCGCCCAACCAACTGAGCCACCCAGGGGCCCCATCATTTAGTCTCTTAAAAATATGTATGCATAATACATATAAATGTTTAAAGAGTATCTATCATGTGCTAAGTACTGGGTGTTGGAAAGAGAAATGAATTAGGCAGCATCCCTGCCCTCAAGGAGCATGAAAATAAATGCCTTTAATACAGTGTGCTGAGAATTTTTGCAGAGGTAAGCAATGGACAGAGAGCTTTCGTGAAAGGAGAGAATGACTGACCTCGGGGACCCAGTTACTGGTGGGGATTGTATGAGGTAAGCTTTCTCAGAAGAGAAGTTGGTAAACAGGGGACAAATCAGAGATGGCCAGGCAAGTAACAGGTGTGAGTGGACTTGGGTGGAGACACTAAGGTACAGTGTGTGTGTGCAGGCTCATGGGCTCGAAAGCTCACTCTGCATGTTGCTGGGTGGGTCATTTGAATCGAGCATTGGGTAACTGGAACTGACTGGCCAGGGATGAAGGCCAGATGATGGAGGGTTTGCAAGTGTGTGATGATGAAGAGTGTCGACTCTAAGCAATGGCTGTTCTCTAAGCAATGGATGGCCTACAAAGGGTTTTAAGCAGTGCCCAAAAATATTTTCATTTTATAATGATGCCTCTCCTAATAATGTTGAGGATAGATTCAAAAGGGGTACATTTGCAGATAAATATTTATTTAGGAGACTGATCAAACCACAATTAGTGAAGGGGACAGAGGGATCTTAAAGAAGGGGGCATTGTATAGGGATGGATTGATGGGGGCTGGGATGAGGGAGAGGAAGGGACTTAGGATGAATGCCAGATTTTAGAAAACCAGAGGGATGGCAGTGCATATTTTCCAGGAGAGAGAGATGGCAAGAAAAGTGATCTTTGGGTGCAGAGTAATACATTTCGTGTTGGTCCTGTTGAGGTGGAGGAGACGTTGGGCTCTCTGGGAGGCAAGTCCTGCAGGCAGATTTTGCAACGTACGACTCACTATACTTTGCAGCCCAGGAACACGAAGGTAAATAAAACATGAGTTTCTGCAAAGAATTCACGGCTCAGTGGAAGAGTTAGTGTCCACATTCTAGGAGAATGCAAGCCAAAGCTAACCCCGAGCTATGACCGAAGACATTCCCAAGCTGCTGTTCCCATTTGTCTTTCTGCCTCCAACTTCTCAGCAGCTCTTCCTCGCCCTGAAATCCAGGCTCCAACCCCACCAGACTTTGGAATACATATTTAATTACATCACTCCCTAGTTAAAAAACCCTTTGATGACTCTCACTTAACTATGGGATAAATCTCACACTCCTTACTGTGTCCTTTAGGGATCCTCAAAGCTCATACTCCATGCACCCCTTAAACACTGATAATTGGAGCCAATACACTTGACAGGCTATCATTGTGTGCCTGAAGTTCATGCTCATGAAGTTGGCCTAATGCATTTCCTCGGCTTGGACTGGCATCCCTCTCTGCTCTGCGGGGACCGCTGTACTCACTAATACTTAACCTTGACTTCTGTTGCACCTAGAATAATTACCATGCAATAGAAGAATATATGACAAGGAGTGGGTACTAGTGAGGAGACCTGGGTTCTTGTCTTGGCCCTGTGCTTTCCAAATTACATGGTCTATGGTCAGTCGCTAAATTTCTTTAGATTTGATTTCTTCATTTGTAAAATGGAGTTGAAAATGCTCTTGCAGTTTTCCCAGGGTGGTGGAGAAGTTCAGAGTGATAAATAGACATAGAGTAACTTGTAAATGAAACACTTTATAAGTGTATTTTATATGGACATTTCACTTTAGGCATTGAAATGTCTATTTCTAAATAATATGGCAAAATGTACAATTAATGGCATCTTTCAATGGCAAACCTTTTTTCTTCCTGAGAATTTTTTGACGAATCTATACTGCAAATAGGAAGGTGCTATCTATCACCCACCCAAATCGATCACTTTACTTTGTACTTGGTGCCCTGCTCGGTACTGAAAATTTATCATTTATTTTCTCCTTTTGGAGATTATGTGTATTTATATGTCACAGCTGACTAGGCTACAAATTATGTTCTCTTCTATTTCAGAGAAATTCAACTTTATCTCCCATTCTATAACTAACTTTTACTTGGGTTTGGCTGCACGATGGGTAACAGATAATTTCTTGTACTTTTGCTGGGTAGTCCTTAAATATTTATGATCTGTTATTCTTCTCCCTGTGTTAATATGATGGCACTTTAAGACGGTCCTCAGTGAAGGCAGTGCAGTTGGAGCGACAGTGATGGGTGGCCCCTTTGGCAATTACATTCAACTTTTTATCTGCTTGTCCATGCATTTGCAAAAGTGAATACACAAACACGGAGGAAGAACAGAAAACGAGGCTACTGTGCAGATAAGCGTTTGAATGTGTCATCTGAAATGCGAGTCCTAATTGGCCCTAGACAGCTGTTAAAACATTCCTGTTCCTCTGAGTTGACCAGAGCTTCTGCGTCTGAGGTAATTATTTCTTTTTTCTTTCATCTAGTTTTCTGTACCCACCAGCAAATACACAAAATATATGCATATTCCCATTTTCTGAAAATTCATATTTTCATCCCCTCTCCACCCTAAGCTGCTGACCTTTGGCTTCAAACATCACTTAGCAACACTAATAGCAACACTTATATTACTAATATCATAGCTGGTTTTATTGAACATTCCATGCACCAGGCTCTGTGCAAAGTGCTTTATTCACATTGTCTCCTTTAATTCTCCACAACGTAGGTCGATAGGAACAATTATATTAATAGATAAGGACTATGATATCCCTATTTTCCTGATTAGAAAAATGAAGCATGGAGAAGTTAAATAACTTGCCCAACGGCACCTACCCGACCACTGGTTAGCGGTAGGGCAGAGTGGAAAACCCAGAACTTTCCAATTCTAAAGCCGGGGCAGCTAACCACTGAACCCACCCTATGTCCTGGGGCTCCGTGTCTGGTACATTTCTCTTTGCAAAAGTTGTACCTCCTCTTTAAAGAATGCTGTGTTAGTTTACATGATGTGTTTCTTCTCATATCCTTCTCTCTGCCTAACTAAATCCCAACATACACCTGCTTGAAAGCAGTGTCTGAACTGAGTGGGTGTGGTGATGAGTGATCCCCTCTGCCCCTGGGCTGGCCAGGCCTGTCCTAGGGTAGCTGGTGGCTTGGACCATCACCGGCTGTGAGCAGCACCAGTTTGTTCCATGAGGTACACAGTATATCATTCCCTGTTTGTGATGTGAACAAAATTGAGGGTTGGTCAGACTCTCCACCAAGCCTGTCTCCTCCAGGAAAGCCTCCTATAGTTCTGGCTCCGCTGCTCCCATAACAGTACATTCTCTCACTGAATCCAGCTGCTAATGGATCATTGTTCATGTTCACTGATCTTTCTAGAGTCTAAGTGTTGACTTCAATTAGAATAAAACTTCCTGAGGGCAGTGCCAGGCACAAGGGAGTTGCTCGTTGATAGATGAGCATTATTAATAAATAGGCAAATAAGCTTCTGCCTTGTACAATGACCTGTTATTATCCTGTGACTAGGTTTCTAAGTCAAAGTGAAATGGAAAATTGAAGTAATTATCTGGACAATTTAGCAGGAAAATAGTGGCAGGCTAAATTTTTCAGATAATGTGTGAGTGCTTCCCATATCACGTAGCTTAGGAGATCTGAATGGTGTTTGCATACCTGGTCCTATATAGTCAGATTCAGCTTTCAGCCCTTTAGGAGAGGACTCTGGTTGTTTATCCAGAGAATTCATCTATATTCACCTCTCCAGCCTGGCCTCTGGTAGTATACACAGTATAGCCATGCATCGCACAGTCTGCAATTCCCCTTGACCACCCTGTTGGAGAACCAGGGAACCATTTATAAATATACTTGTGCTACATGCCCCAAAAATGTTTATATATGGGGAATATTGCAAATGTCATGAGGTACACACTACACGTGGCCTGGATAAAATGCTTTCTTTATAGAACCATCTCTGGTGCAACAATCCTCATCTAATTAAGGCACCAAAGCCCATTCCACCAATAGCAGAAAAGGACACAACAACACCGAAGCATCTCTTTCTCCCCAAAGGCACGTTATTTTGTGCTGGAGACTCTCCATAGGTGGAAAAGCACAAAGAGAGACAGCACAGCATTTGGGCTCTTCCATCAGAACAGAACGGTGGGGGGTATGAGTAGGGCAAGAACAGGGAGGAGGGAGACGACTTATTTCTATTTCTAAATAACACGTACAACTGGCCCGTCTCCTTGTAGCAGTCATGATGCCCACAAACATTTCCCTTCCTGCCCGGCTCTGCATTTGAATATTTCCTCCTTGATTTCTCAGATCAGTCTGTCGTAGTTGGTATAAGCCAAACAGATCCTTAGAGCACTTAATAAATCCAGAAGAGGCATATAGGGGAGCCCTTATAAATATATAATAGCCACCTCTGGATAACACTTAGACATTTTAACTCCCTGAAAGTGATGTATTTTGAGGGTCTCCAATTGCAACATCATGAAAGGAGCCACACGGGTGATGTGGAAATGGAGGAGCATAATACATTTAACATGGCTTTTTCCGACCACTCCTTCATCAACTATTGATTTGATTGCAAAAGCCTTTAGTTAGTGCAGGAATTCCACTGGTAATAATTAAATTTTCAAGGGATACGCTGGTAGGAGAAATGAGGGGAGTAGGGGAGGGAGGGGCTGCGTGTGGAGTGGGTTCCACGAATGTTAATGACTCTGTTAGAGTTACATAAAATTAACAGAAATTAGATCTATGGTTATTGAAGAGCCTCCTTTATATTGAGAAGAGCCATTTAAGTATAACGATTGGGGATTATGGTTCAGTGGAGCCTTTTAACTGTTCATTTGCCTGCCTAACTGACCGCTGGGCGGGCGTGATAAATTCAGGATATTGTGAAATGACCCCTGGTTTCCCTTTCATTTGGATCCTTGACCCAGTTCTTTCCAGGACATCATAGTGAGGGTCAGGGCTGGGATTTGTCCTTTCCTGAGTGAGGTTCCCTGAAACTAGCAGTTCTTGCAAAGCCTATAGTCATTAGCTGTTTCCCCCTATTTATCTCGATTTCTGTCTAAAAGACCTTCCCCCTCATTTCCGTAGGATCGAATTGGAATGTAGTTTTAGTGTCTCCTTCCTACACAGGCCCACAGTCGCTGTAAAAGGTTACCATGATCCGAACGTGCATTATCTCCAAATAGAGGTGGGTGCACATTCTGACTGAGAACAGCAACGTTTAAGACAATGGAGTGCAGCTCCTGCAATTGACAGGGTTTTTTTTTTTCTTCCTATGGAAATATTTTGTATGCTAATGTGCTTCTGATGGCGAGACCCGACTTTTTACTGCTAACTTCAGCACTGGTTGCGGAGTGTGTTAGCTCAGGTTTCATGGGAAAAGATATTCTTTGTGAGTAATGAGCTGAAAAGTGAGCGGGAGGATGCGATTTGACTGCTTATGATGGAGACTTGACAAGAAAGAGTTAAAACCTAGTCTATTGTCTGAGGCGCGCTTAGTGTTAGGAAACTGGGGCAAATACATGAATTCACTGGGGGCCAACTGTTTGATTTCTCTCCCTGCTGTTTGGCACAGGAATGAAATTGTAGCTGCGTTAATAGCAGAAGGGTGGATTATATTCTCTTTTGTAGGAATTAAACCCCATAGAGTAATTTATGGACAGCCAAGCAAAATTAAGTCAGAACATATAAAGAGATTTTGGTGGAGTTATCTTGAGGCAAATACCATTGGTTTCAGTGTCAAAATGGTGTTGGTGCTGCATGGCATCCTTTGGATGTCCTGCGTTCTCTGGGAGAGAGATGTGTGCAGAATATTCTGTTGCCTTGTGCTTTGGGTTCGCTTTTCCACTTTTCCTTCTGCCATAACAGAGGGCAGCTTGGCTCCTTCAGAGAATGGACAGATTTTTTTCATGGTGCCATTAGGATTCACCACTACCTGATGGTCATGATGCTTTCCAGGGATGTGAGTCCATATAAAAAAGTGTGTCATCCATTAGCCCGTGACTTAATGTGCACTTACTCAGGGTAAATAATTCAGGTAGTATGGGGAAACTGGGTTTTTACATAAATATTAAAGGATCTGCTTTAATTGCTTGTTGTACCAGAATGGCCACCACATATTAGGTATGAGATGGCCAATGTTAAAATGATAAACCAAGGCACATGATGACTGCTGTTCTAAGGGGCTGTAGAAAGAAGCTTCAGAAGGATGAAGGGAGGATCAGTTGGAGGACGCTCAATGCGGCACCCCTGCCCCCAGTATGCAATGCTATTTTAAACAGAAGTGCTTCCCAGGGTAGTTCGGTATAAGGGGCACTCATTGCCAGATACAAAGGAAACATCTTTCAGGTGGGGGTCAAGGCCCTGGTTCTAGATCCACAGGCTGATTTTAAACCATGCTGCTGAAGATGCTGGTGGCATGCAGAACCTACCACTGGGTGTGGGACAATTATCCAGCGTTAGCAACTGGTATTATTGTTCTTATTTTAAGACCACAGATGATTTTTTTGGAGTGTTGTAGTTTTTGAATGGCTTAGACAGAAATAATCAGACAAACTTGGTGGTAGATGAGGAAGAACACTGTTGTTGCAGAAGAACTGGAGTGTGAATATATACATGTCAGTTCTGCTATAACACTTATTTTGAAGCCATGAATTTGTTCCAGCACTACCCATATATCAGGGGGACAAGTGGAATTCACAACACGAATTTTGTTTGTGTTGGCCTGTGCATGACGTCCTCAACAAGAAACACTAGGTGAATGCAGAAAATTGTGCCCCGCTGAACCAAGCCTCATCTGGATACACAAAAGGCACACACCTCAAGTATCCACCCCAGCTAGCTCAGTTCACCTCGTGTGTGTGATGAGCCATGGCCGCGCACAAGGTGAATGGAGGTGCAACGTCCCATCCTGGTCACATAACCTCCTGCCGTCCCACCACGGTAATTCACAAGTGGCAACCTTGTGACACCCACAACACTAAGATGGTAAAATGCTGTATTTATTGTAGTATACATGTTTCTTAACCATGTCACATGTGTACCAGTTTTTCATAGGTTCGTTATTTAAAACATTTTTATAAACGTCACTAAGTTTTTTTTTTTACATGTCACTAAGTTTTTGAGTATTGTGCCCTAATCTCATTTTCTCCATAAGCCCTGTGGTTTTTATTGTGTGATTTTGCGTAGTGTGGTGATATTTAGGAACCCATGTGTCACATTATAGCAGAACTGACCATATTTGTTCCAGTCATTCAGCAAAAACGAAATATGTTTTTCTCTCTCTCTCCTTTAAACAATGTGTTTTCTGGGTTAATTAGGGCCTCTCCTCATTCCTAATGAGCTTAACATAAAATAATATTCACCATCCCCTGTATATTTAGCTTTGTAAAATCATAGATCTCTTCATATTGAATAATCTCAACAAATGTTTGTTGAAATAATTTGAACTGGTTTATTCACTGTTTAAATAGTAGAACCTGTAATTAGGGATGCTAAGATTCCTGTCTTAGATATCTGTTCAAGCTCACCACTCTCCCATGCATGAATTTTCCAGATCTTATTTGCAGAAATAAAATTCTATAGAGACAGCAATATTTCCGAGGATTGGGTTGCATAATCACACACTGACAGCAAGATTTTGGTGAAAACACGGTTTAAGGATCAAGTCACTGGCCTTTCTTTTTGGTTTGTAAATGTTATTAGTCACAGCTTAATATAGGAGTGAGTTTATCAGAACACTCAGCGTGGTCCTTCCTGTGTTATTTTGTCTTTACCTTGGCGTTGGCCATGGGGGAGGCCTACCCACAGCTCCAGCATTGCAGGCCGGATTGACAAGGGCAGTGTAAGGAATGGTGTGCTGAACAACGTCACACATGGCTTATGAACAGATATCATTTTCTACTGGTTTTCAATTCTTTCATAATTTTCTCCCTTCTTTCAGAGGAAGAAAAAAGAAACTGCAGTAAATATGAAGATTCCCAATACTTTTTCTTTTCCAATATGGGAAATAGATTTCCCATCCCTGTACAAGAAGAGAGAAGCACTTAAAAGAGCTATTCCCACCACCGGTTCTCTCAAGTTTAAATCTGATGACCTTCTTCTTCTGCGGTTATGCCAAGTGGGGTTTAGGGCACTCCTGGAGTGGATCAAAATATTCTATTTGGTTGAAGAGTTTCTTAGAATGGATGTCTTAAAAAACTGTGTATTTGCTGTCAGTGAAGTTTGAAGCATTTGGGAGATTTTATGCCTAAAACATTAAAATAAAAACTTTAAAAATATTTTGGAAATTAAAAATTAAAAAAAAAACCCAACTTTTGCTTTTGGGCAATTTCATTTCCTGGCATTTTCTGTCATTTTTTTCCCCCTGATTCTTTTCTTTTTCTTTGCTTTTTAAATATTTTTGTATAACTTTTATGCTCCTTCCTTTTTAGTTACTGCTCCTAACTATGGAGAGGCCAGAATCATGGCTATCAGGAATTCTCCCTCTTCCATAGGGTAGTATGTGAGAGAAAATTCTTTTACTCCCTACTTCTCTTCATCCACAGAATTTGGAAATTGTAGACCTGTTTACAATTTGACGCGTTCTTTCACCATATCTCATCGACAGACTGCTTCCGGTAAATATGGCTAATTTGTGTGGTTCTTTGTTCAGACTCAGTTATTCCACACATGACCGAATAAAGTTGTAGAGGAATATTGCCCACTGGGAAGTCAACATGCTGTCTGCTGGTTGGTGGGTGTGAGGGACTGATTTTAGGGAGGCACTCAAAAATGTTCATAATACTCATATAACTTAGAACTAATTATACTCAAATTCTAAAGATAATTCTCCAAATTGATTTAATTAATGGTTTCTATTCCCCCATTACTGAGTCTTCATCAGAATGGTCACTACATAGAAAAGGGACTGATAGTTCCAGAAACTCCTCTTGTCTCCTTGTCACCTGTCCTCTGGAAAAAGTGTTGAACAGAAGACGATAAATAGAACAGATAAAGGGAAATCAAGGGAGGTTGCAAAATTTATAAACTAAATCCCAGTGTTTTCATAAATGAAGGATGAGTTGTCTTGCAATTTAGTAGGAAATCTGAACAAAAATAAATATGAAGACAATTGGAATGACCGATGAATCTAGGAATTAAAGAATTATAGACCATTTCATTACTCTGGCTTTTCTTTCATTTTGTTGTACAGTCTTGAGTAATTGTATCATAGTCTCCCTGATCTTTATTTCTTAATGTATACACCTCGGTTTTTAGTGCCAGACGTTTCTTCTTTAAAAACAATATATTACTAAACGTCTCCCCTTGGTTCATGTGATAAACAGGTAATAAAGTAGTTCTAGGGATTTCAAAAACGGAGAGTCCTAGATATCCACCATAAAAAAAATATGTGTATTGAAAAAATGTGTTGGTAATGATCCCCAATGTTCAGAAGAAGAGTAACGGTAGGCAGTGGATGTTTAGAAATCGCAAATAAATTTTCTCAGCCAGGCTTGTTAACTTACTCTCAGTTTGGTGGGCTCTCTTTTCTCCCACAGACTGATAGACTGAAAGTCCAACAGATAAAATCATTTCACAATACAGAAGCAATCAAACCAACATTGTGCCAGATAATAGCCTTGTTTAAGTCCCTAGGTGGGATACTTTATTGACGGTAAACTTCTAGAAGCCTATGCACAAATATTGGCAGGCAGGTAAGCAACTAACAGATGGAAAAGTTAGGCAAATAGATGAGGTAGAATCAGAGTCTGCAAAAACACCCCTGATTGCGTGGCCACGTAAGTGGAGACTATTTTTCCTTATTCCTTTGCTTTTACCCACAGAATAGTCATTCATTCATTCTTCCTCCAGTGATTGCTTCTGGCCACGCATTTGGTCTACACAGTGGTTTTCAATCCTGGCTGCCCATTAGCATCACCCTGGAGGTTCTGAAAGATACGGACACCCGGTCAGCACCTCCAGAGATCCTCATTTATTTGAATGGGCTGGGAATCAGGACTTGACGAGTTCTAAAGCTCCCAAGGTGACTCTAATGAGGAGTCAGCATTGAGCAGCACTGGCCCTATCAGTTTCTTTGCAGTGTAGTGGTTCTTGGGTCTAGAGAAGGGACTCTTTACCTTGGCCATATATTAAAATCACCTGCACAGCTTTTAACAATGTCTATGTCCAGGGCCCACCCGTGAGCAATTAATTCAGAACTTCTGGAGTCGGAATCCAGGAATTGTTTTTTTTTTTTAATTAACATATAATGTATTATTTGTTTCAGGGCTACAGGTCTGTGATTCATCAGTCTCAGGAATTGTTCTTTTAGAAACAACTCCTTAGATGATTCAGCTGTGCAGCCAAGGGAAGGAACCACTGATGGAGAATGACGTGGGGCTATGCAGGAGAACAGTCCAGGTGTGAGAAATACCTAGCCATGGAGAGATGTATTCTGAGGGCATGATTGGCTCTGTCACAGAGGAAAAGAAACATCCTGGCACCTAACAAAATATGAAGAATTGCATCAAGTTCCCTAGTTTGCAGTTTATGAAGCTGGGATTTTTATGATCTTAAATGGGCACCTGGCTCTGTGGGGAAAATGAGGGAGGGGGTAAACAGGGGCCTCAGGAGAGGGAATCCGGCTGGTGTGATTTCCCTGGAATGACTACATCAGGGAGAGGAAAGATTAAGGGTTCCAAATCAGGGGGTTTCTAATGGCAAGCATTTGCCTCTTGTACCCTCCCTTCTTCACCCTTACCCCATTCCAGAAGATCTCGAGCTACCCAAAGCTCCCGGTGACCCTTGTCACAGCTGACCCAAGCCAGCTCTTCCCAGAAACACTTAGGTACTTAAGTCAAAACAGTGGCAATCATTGTAAACTCAGCTCATTATGGAGTGAATAACAATTACCCCTCATCAAAGGAGTTTTCAAACATCAGTGTGTCAATAGAGGCATTCTTTTCAAGCTCTGTTTGACCTGCAGGCCCCTGGTTGCCCATCTCATAGATGCTGACTCGGTTAGAGGCAGACTGAGCCATCTGCAAGGGCATGCTGGAATTTAGATCTTTCAAAGGGTGCGCCAAGTGGTTCTGATGGCTTTGGTTCTTTTTTTTTTTTTTTTTTTTTGATGGCTTTAGGTTCTTGAGCAGAGAAAGTGGCAATTGGGCGTTGTTGGCTTTTAGAGGAAAATGAGTGAGAACTCAAACAAAGATCTGACTTCCTCCCTGACACCACATTCACTTTTCATCCTAATATCTAGCCATTTCCCCAGGAACCAGGGTTTGAGCTGTATCTATTGTATATTTCTGTGACTTCTGCAGATGTCATAGATTGTAAGCCATTAATGATATAAGTGTATAATGGATATTCGTCCCCAGTCTCCTAATTTGTTTAATAATGAAGCCTTTCCTTGAAGGTGTGCTTGGACAAACTATACAAAGACCTCCATAAAATTCCTATAAAGCATAAAGAACAGAACAATAATGCAATTTTCTCTACAGCGTGGGTCTCCCAAGCATAGTAGACAGATGCCTTGCAGAAAACTATCTTTCCTGTCCTCCCTTTTCTGTCCTGGCCCCTATAGCTGGCCCTGGACCTGGCTATCATAAGTGACTAACCCCTTATATGTAGATCTCAAAGATGTTTAGGGTGAGAATATGGTCTCGGGTATTCGTTGATACATGATATTTGCCCCCTTCAGTCCATGCCAAAAGCCTCCCCTGTAGATGTCAAACGTGTCTGAAGTTGGGTTTTCCTAAGCATGAGTGGGATTTGAGGAAATTGAGTGAAATGTCTCCAAAATGGAGATGATAATTTTTATGGTCATGTATATTCATATGTGGACGATAAACCAGATTCACCCCTTTTGGAGTGTAACACAGGAATTATAGGTTCATGTTTCTTCTTCTCAACAATCTGGCAATATAGGAATATAAGAATCACCTAGTCTATTCATGAGAAAATGGAAGTACAAAGAGGAAAGTAACTTGTCCAATACCACACAGATGATCAGTGGTGAGGTCGTGATTTGAATCCAGATTCACCTGAACACAAGCCTGGGCTTTCTCTGCACCACCTTGCTTGTCTGGAGACTGCCCTGAATGAATGGCGGTAGTGGAAACAAGGCCATTCTCATCCTGCTCCTGCCACACCTGGGACTGCAAGTCACAGCAAGTCTTTTACGAGGGCTCAGAGTCTGACTACCTCATCTATCTTCTACCTGAGACCTCCTCCGTTCTATTTCCTTTAGTTTTGAGCTTTATGGATGCATGCTTGGATTGGAAGAAAGGATTGTACAGCTAAAATAAAGTCTCTAAACTGCAAGACTAGATGATTCTAAGGTGGTCTCCATGCTCCCTTCCAGCACCTTGATTTGAAAATTCTAGATCTCAGAATTGGCTCCGAGGCCCCAGATAGAGAAATACACATCCTCTTTGCCATGATCTGGAAGGAGACTCTTCTCATCTCTGACCACTCATGACCGGCTTACAGATGACAGAGGAAAATTCTGGAGTGCTCGTGCTTGGGTGTGGTCTTATTAGGTACCGTGATCTATCAGCACAGGAAAACAGAAGTAGAAGCTCCCATGTGGGGAACTCACAAGAAGACAATCATATATAAATGGGTTAAATCTCCTTTATTGGAGGACGTAGGCAAAGATGCACGAGATGGAATTCAGGGGTGTAATCTGTCTCACTTCATCAGTCCTGCTTTCCCTCTTAAGTCTTATCATTTAAAGCATAGCTTGCAGATCTGCCACATCAGCATCACCTAGGAGCTGGTTAGACATGCAGGACCTTGAGTCTACACTAGACATACGGAGTCAAAATTTTCATATTAAAGATTCCCATGAAATCTGTATACACATTAAGGTTTGAGAATTCTTGCTTTTGAGTAATACTGAAAACCACAAGAACGTCAGAGCAGAAGCCTGTAATAGAGGGAGAGAGTGGTAGATTTGTCTCAGATACCTGATGGTCCACGAAACACAAGTGAAAATGTATTGCAAAGCTTAGCAACCACAAGGATAGATTCTTCCGTGAGATGTAACACCCCTCCTTTCCTCCTCTATTTCGATGATTCTAATCCATAGGCAGACACTTGCTGGAATGGCCAACTTGATTGTTATGATTGGAACTCTATGTTGGGATATAACGGGCAGCTCAGCCAGGAAGCAGAGACGTTTGGGGCTGGCTAGGGTGAGGAGACAGGGGATTCTCCTGGCTGTCAGTCATGTCACAGTGTCTGGACAACAAAGCTTGGTAGGATCTAGCCCGAACCTACAGAAAGTCTGCCTGCTTAGTTTAGAAATAAATCACACGGGGCAGCTCTCCCATGAAGGCTGAAGGTCCTTAGTACCTGCAGCTGAGCCAGATTGAGGATGGCTAGGGCTGACACTAGTCTATGGTGAGCATTAGTCATGAGCTTTATGTTGCTGCTTTAGGAAGAATAAATCATACTCGTTGCTATAACAGACACTCCACCTCTCAGTAATAGAAGCTTATTTCTTGCTCATGTCATAGTTAAATGTGGGTCAGGTGGCTACCCCAAGCTTCACATGAAAGACCCAGACTGTTTCTTCTCTGTGGCTCTGCCATCCTGTGACTTCAGGTCACCTTGACCTCACCCAGAACTGAAGCAAGGATTGTGAGGGATGCTTTCATGGGCCAGGCCTGAAATGGCATCCATTTATTCTACCCATTATCCAGAATCTGGTCACCTGGCCCTACCAAAGGGCCTACCACAGGACAGTCTGGGAAATATTGCAGAGAGGAAATAGATTTAGTGGCTATCCGGCAGAATCTGACATTGTCTGAGTACATAGAGGCATCAGTACTGCCACACTCATTGGGAAAGTGATGAAAAATCCCCTCCTCTTCCTGTGTTTCTTTAGGTGAAACCCATTTGTCTGAGATAAATGTATTTTTATGCATGTGTTCTATATAAGTGAGTGTGGGGAATACAAATCTGACAATGTCCTAGAATTGATGGGTAAAGATTGCCTACCGGTGAGCTCATCTGAAGACCATAAGGAGGAGTTAGGGATCTGGAAGAGTCCCATATGCCCTCTTGACAGGGCCCTGAAGATCAAGAGGCTGCAGATGGCACTTTTTAAGAAGATCAGGTATGTGTGTAAATGGTGGGGGGGAAGAGAGGAAGGAGGGGGGAAGAGAAGAAAGACTATTTTCGCCAGCTTCTTGGTACCACGTGCTTCCCGGGAAGAATCCCAGTTGTTGAATCGGGCTACCTCAGCTTTTGACTCCTTGTTTTCCTTCCTGGCTGTCCAGCATGACTTTGGTCACGTGATTATGGTCTACCTGCTGGCTCTATACCTTCCCCCACCTTTTCCCGTTCAGGTATGCCTGCTCTCCTACAAAGAGCCACAGTTAATTTCTGTCCCAGCCCTGTCCTGCTACTGTCTCCTTTCTTCTACTCCTTGATTTCATCCTGATTCTTTCATTTTCACACCTTGACCAGTTTCACGGCAGAGGGAAGGAAACCAGTCCACATTGAGTGTCTGCCATGTGCCGGGGACTATGAAACTGGCATAGTTGTCCAATTAGCCATTGATGTAGGTGCTAATAATCCCAACATTAAGACGAAAATAGAAAAAAAAAATTAACAAAACCCTGATGCTGAGAAAGGGTAAGTAATCTCTCTCTGGCCTCCCTTCCAGTAAGTACTGGAGTAAAACTTTGAGCAGGATGTCTGACTCCAGAGACTGTCTGTCTATTCCAGCTCAGACCAGCCTGCTGCAGACCCTCATTACCGCAGAATGTTGTCTCCATCCATGACACCTTGGAAGTTCAGTTCTGGTCTCGAGAAGCCTTCTCAGCTTTCCTCAAGGTATAGAATTTGGGGCTAGGATGGGGCAAAAACTATGGTCCTCTTGAGACTTAGAGAAGAAGAGGTTCCAAGTCAGGCATAAAAGCCAGAAGGAAGAGGCAGAGCCTATATCTTTTGCTTCTTTTAACCACATGATTTGTCTGTGGGAAGCACTTAATAAATCATTTTTCAATGAGTGAATACCCAAATCCCTGATATAGTAGCTGGGGGGTTGACCAGAGGTGAAAACTCCTGTTTGGAGTTCTTTAGTGATCTCCCCTGAAGCAGTGGCAACCAGGGACACAGAACCTCATGACGAGATCATTGCTTTTGGGAAGTAGTGTGCACTAAGCCCTTCTGTGTGCTGCCTTGTGCCACAGAGATGGGCAGAGAAGCAGTGTGCTGAGAGAAAAGCATATGAGTTTGGAGAGAGACAGGTAGGTTTGTGCCCTGGCTCTACTGCTTACCAGTGGTGTGACTTTGGTAGGTCACAGTATGGATATGAGCCTCAGTTCCCTTATTTTTACATTTTGATTAAGTAACAATACATTGCAAAGCCTATTGTGTGGCATGTGTGTGTGTGTGTGTGTGCGTGTGTGTGTGTGTGTGTGTATGTGTGCTGGCAAAGATCAAGCTCTCAATAAATTGTAGCTATTATCTTTATTCCAAGCAGACGTAGTTTCTGTCCTGTAGAAATGTGTGTTCTGAACCAGCTAATATTTACTCTGATTCCTTATTGAAATGATAAATGGCAGTGATTGGACAGGGTCAGCTTTATGTGTAGTATGAGCGAGTGTCATCTAAGGCTTTGCTACTCAGAGTGTGGTCCATGGGCCAGCAGCATTGGCATCACGTGGGAGCTTACAAGAAAGGTAGACTCTCAGCAACCCCTTCCCTGCCCCAGACCTCTGAACCAGAATCTGTATTTTAACAAGATCTCCGAGGAATCTGTATACCCATTAAAGGCACTGGCAGGATCTGCAAATCTCCTATCCACATCTTCAAATTGTAAAAAGGATAATTCTTAATTCATAGCTCAACCAGAGGAAGTGTTGTCATTTTTCTCATTTTCTCTTTGGAGCAGGTATGTGTGTCATGTGGTGTGCTGAGGAGCATCCGATGGGTTCTCTTCCATCACATGAAGGAGGTAGCCACTGTGTGTGATGCTTATTCTCGGTCTGGTAGAGCTATGGGGAGAGAAGCTCCCAGCTCGCATCTACTTTTGACCTTGATCTAACTGATTGTTTTTGGTTGCTTGTGGCTGGGGTGTGTGACTGGTGCTGCTGAGTCTGGGCACGTTGGGGAGTGGACAGGGGCATGTGTCTGCTGGTGGTGGCATCTGTAGTTGTGACCTGTGGCCTCCATGGACCACAGTGCAATGGTTGCCATAGTAACTGCAGTGCTTGGCCAGGGGTGACTAGTTGAGCGTTGGGAACTGGACCAATGGCCCCTCCCCAGTGTCCTCTTGTCGCTGACACAGCAGGACAAGTGTGGTTTGGCTCCGCCCACATGGGAATTTGACAGAAAGGCAGCGGGCCTTCTTGTTGCTTGTTTTGCCATATGTCCTCACTCTGGGGAAAACCAAGAGATCTAAGAAATTGAAATGAAAGAAATTAATATGAAATTGAGAGTATTCTATGCTAAGAATGAATATGGAGCTCATGCACTAAACATGGAGCATATACAAGACACAGGAACTAAAGGCAGAAAGGGATGGACCCTTCCCCTTGCTCCCAGAACTTCTGTGTCAGAGATAATCAAGATGAAGGCACAAGGGGTTAAGGTCGCCTCCACTGAGCCCTTCATTACAGATGACACATCTGAAGTCCAGAAAGGATCAGCAATCTGCTCAACATCACACAGCAATGGACAAGTTAAATAAACTATGATCTTTGGAAGCTTAAGAAACTTAAGAGAAGGGCTGATTCTAGAGCTCAGCGTTCCCTTATTCCCAGCACAGCACTCTTTTCAGCATTGCACACAGCCTCTTCGACTTATTATTGATGTTCTTCGGGTCTCCATTTTTCCCAAGCAGAAGAGAGTAACATCACCTATCCCCTTCCGGTTGGTGGTGTGGTCCAGAGGAAGCATTGTGCCGACTTAGATTCCAGCTCTGGTTCTGATACCTACTAACAGTGTCAGTCGGTCAAGTTCTCTTCCTGCCCTGAGTCTATAGCTATAAAACAGAAATAATAAAAACAATAGCGTCTAACTTACAGGGGTGTGGAGATCACATATGTGAAATGCCTGGCATAGTTGGTGTTCAATAAATGTTAGTTCTCTTTCCTGCCCTAAACTTGGAGTGGAAGGGGCTTCCCCTTTATGTACCTGACCTAATTACTATAGAAAATCTGTAATATTGAATGAAGTGCATATTAAATGCATGTCATTAGTGTGTGATTTCAGACAATGATGGAGTGTGAGGCAAGCAGCAAATGGGTTATAACCTCTAAACCTCCAGCAGTCTGTGGTTCCAATGTAACAATAGCTGGTACTTGAAACCACAATGATAAAGCAATACGAAAATGTACCAACAGCTTTGAGAGGTGTGAATAGAATATATTGAATTTGCGTCAAAGAGAATTATTCTACCATTATATGAAAGGACTAGCAGAGTCTCATTTAGAATATCATTTTCAATTCTTATCACTTTGGTGTAAAAAGGATGTTGTAGCAATGAAGAAGGTAAAGCAAAAGCAGTGAAAATCATTCAGAGACTCAGGGAACTTGGTCATATGGAAAAGCCAAAGGATGCAGGCTTTTGTTGATTAAAAAAGAGAACATACACAGATGCCACAGAGGTGTTGGCAACCCTTTTGAGAACATGAAGAATCGCTACGCCAGATACTGCATTTGTGCTTATGTGAGAAGGGATGGTGCAGGGGGCAGAAATTAGGTTTTGTGCAATAGAGAGGCAAATTCCCCAAGATTCTGGGGGTTTATGTACACGATCTATTAGTTTCCTGGGGCTGTCACAAAAGGTACCACAAATTGGGTGACTGAAAACAACAGAAATTTATTCTCTCACCGTCTGGGGGACTAGAAGTCCAAAATCAGGGTGTTGGCAGGGCCAGGAGCTCTCTGAAGGGTCTAGGGTAGAATCCTCCCTTGCCTCTTCTAGCTTCCGGCCTCTGGTGGCCATTCTTGGTGTCCCTTGTCTGGCATCTGCAGCATTTAGGTCTCTGTCTCCATCTTCGTGTTGTGTGTATGAGTGTGTCTCCACTTCTTCTTAAAAGGACACCAGTCATATTGGATTAAGGGCCCACCCGACTCTAGTATGACCCTACCTTAGCTAATTACTCCTACCACCACCCTGTTTGCAAATAAGATCACATTCAGAGGTTCTGGGCATTAAAACTTGAACGTATATTTTAGGGGGACACAGTTGAACCTACAACACAGAGATAATTCATTGAGTTTTCTATTGAAAATTATCCTCTACCATCAGGAAGGTAACCATAGAGATTTCTGATGATAGGGTTGTTGTTATGACTATTGTTATTAATTACTGTTAAACTTTAAAAACACTTTCATTTTAAAAATTGTGGTAAAAACCACGGAACAGAGATTTTACCATCTTAACTGTTTTGGAGCGTACACCCAGTACAGTAGTGTTACCACATGTCAGCCCACACGGTTTTTGAGGGCCATGAGGGAGAAGGCTCTGAAATGTACCCAGTTGGGCACAGAAAATGTGGGCAAGGAACCAGCTAACTTGACTCCAGGCAATGGGACTTCCCTGTTTGGTGAGCACTGATTCTGAAAGTTGGAGATTGGGCAAGAAAACACTCATCTGGAGATTAAAAAGAAGAGTTGGCAAGAACGAAAGTTGAAATACATTGAAAGGAGAGTAGAGTTGGGGGCATTTGGCTGCGATCCCAAGAGCAGAACTGATGTTGAAAGCCAACAGAGGCCTCCTGGCCCACTCATGCTCTCAGCTCTGGAAGCTTCCCCTCTGTTGGCTGGAACCTTTCCCACACCAAGGGTGCATGCAGCGTGCCACCAAGGAAGGTGCGAGGAGGAAAGGGAACACTCCAGAGATCCGGGACCTGCTTCAGGACTTCCTGCTGTGGTCAGGGTTGGGGGACAAGGCTGTGGGGGAGGGGATGAGGCCAAGAGAGCAAAGCCAAGAATGAAACTGGTACTTTCTGTCTGCTTGTCCCCACCCTATTCTCCTTTCCACCGAGTAAGAAAACCTGGTCATCCTTTTCCAGAGAAAGGGGGAGGGAAGAAATCCATTACTCTGACTCACACCGCCCCCCCGCCACTCCCCTTTTCTTTCATGTATTATAAGGATAACTGGGTTTCAGGAGGCAACCATGACTATTTCATGAACTAGTTTTGAAGGTTGTCCGGAAGCAGGTACCGTGCTTTGTGTTGGGATGCAGAGGTGACTAGCCACCTTCCAGGACAGAGTAGTAAATGTCTGAATGGGAGAGGGCTCAGTGCTGGGAAGCCCAGAGGGGTGAAGTCCATCTGGAGAATGAAGCATTACCTAAGCTGGGTCCTGAGGTGTGAGTAGGCGCTCCAACTCAGGTGAAAGCTGAGGGGAGAAGGGTGTCCTGGTGTGAAGGGTGAGTGCGTGTGCCTGCTGTGCAAAGGGTAGGGTGTGGGACCCCAGTGGGCAGTGGGGAGCACTGAGGTTGCAGGGATGAAGTTCCATGCTCTATCGAGAGGGCCATTCTGCAAAGTATCCAGAGAATGACTTCGATTGAGGGGAAAAAACAGAAGAAAAGGCTGTTTTAGTATGTTGCCTAGTGGTAGGTAAACTCTCAGCAGGGAATTATAGACTAAACGTATTCTCTCAAAATTCATATTTTGAAGCCCTAACCCCTGATGTTACAGAATTTGGAGGTGGGGTCTTTGGGAGGTAATTAGGTTTAGGTGAGATCTTTTTTTCTTTTTCTTTTCAAGATTTATTTGTTTATTTTAGAGAGAGAGCGCGTGAAAGCCAGGCAAGGGGCAGAGGGAGAGAGGATATCCAAGCAGACTCCTGCTGAGCAGCGGAGTCCCGATGTGAGGCTTGATCTCACAAACTGTGAGATCACGACCTGAGCCGAAAACAAGAGTCAGAGGCTCAACCAACTGAGCCACCTAGGTGCCCCAGTTTTAGGTGAGCTCTCAATGGAATTAGTGTTCTTACAAGAAGAGGTAGAGACACCAGTGCACTCTCTGTCTCTCTCTGACCTTTGAGGACACAGAGAACGTGTCTGTCTGCAAGTCAGGAGGAGGGCTCTCCACCAGGAAGAGAACTGAATCTTGATCGTAGACTTCTCAGCCTCCAAGATGGTGAGAGGTAAAGGTATGCTGTTTAAGCCACCCAGTCTATAGTATTTTGTTACAGCAGCCTCAGTGGGCTAATCCACAGTTTGTGATTAAATTTAATACAGAGCTCAGACTGTAATTGAGAATGCACAAATCTGTCTGAATGGGCAGAAAGGAAAAGCCCCTTAACATCCATAGCACTGAAACCCTATGGCTTTGAACCTCATCTGAATGTTTCCAAGTCCCACTGCCCTGCCCCTCACTGCGTGCTTCCGTATCTCTGCCTCCCTCTGTTCTCTGGGTCCAAAGTCAGACCTGCATTCCCTGTCCCTGGAATGCACTCCTCTGTCCTCACCATGTCAGCACTGCATGGAAGGCCAATTCAGATCCATAATACTAATGGCTTGGAACCCTTTCACGGGACAAGATGGGGGTGGTCCGGTGAGCCTCCCCCTCTCCTCCTGTTCTCTGCCTCTCTCCCCTCTGTCAGTTCTGAGTCATCTGAACTCAATGACCTGTCAATGACACCTCCCTGCACACCTCATCTCAAAGCTCACGTACAAGGTGCTGGCACTATCTTTTCAAACCCGAACCAGAGAAGGGGTGCGAGGATTGTAAATGAGCCTTTCCCACAGCGTGGATGAGAGCTAACCTCGCTTTCAGAAGCAGCCTCAAGCCAAAATAACTCTTGGCTGCCTGGAACCATGATTTCCCGGTGTGTTGTTGACAGTGAACACATCAATGCACAACACTTGCTGACATCAGGAGATGTAAATGCGCAGGTAGAGGCAGGCCAGGAGGCAGCTGACTGGGGAGTTTAGAGCAGGGCAGATAATAGTGCAGCGTAGTGAATTATTTTTACGTGGATAATTAATACTGGAGAAACAAAATAGCGACAGAGAGCCTCCCACGAGAGAACACTGTCAGTCTCCTTATTCATTTATTCTTTTCTAACCAAATTGATGGGCCAGTCGGCCGCCTTTCTAGATCCACACGGATGATGAAACTGCAAACAAGTTTCATTTAAATAATGGGCAAATCTTCCAATTAGTCAAAGCCTAATCCTCGTGCCTTAAAAATGACAAACTGCTCTTACCACTGCCCCTGTTTGTTGAAAAGATAAAAAAAGGGGGAAAAAAAAAACCCAAATGAAAACATTGATTGAAAAAAATTTAAGATGCACAGATTCTACCGCACATTAATCTAGGGGGAGCTTTACAAAGTCAATAATTGTCATAATGATTCATTGGTCAACATTTAAGGCCTAATTAAAAACATATATATTTTTTGATGGTTTTATTCCTAGAGCCTATGCATTTGGACTATCAGAATATTTTAATTTCTCTATAAAACCAAAGAGTTTTCAATAAAGGAACAGGTGTAACTGATATAAATAAGTAGGCATTTAAAAATCAGTACCTTAAAATGAATTTATTATCTATATGTTTAAATGTTTCAGCTGCTGATGAGGATAAAATGAATCTTCTACCAGATAAGTATTTGAATTCTGGTTTAGAAATCATTCCTAAATGTGCAAGAACAAATCACCTTCAACGGGTTCCTTCGTTATTCCTTTGCGATCCAGCAAGCCTAGTTAAACACCCATGATGCAGCAGGCCCTCTGCAAGAACCTGGTTAGCCACGACAATGGCGTCTTCATGGAGAATGAGATGTAAGTAAGCACCAGTTGTACCCTTCAGTGGGCCGGTTCCCTAGTGTGGAGTGCTCTTCAAATTGGGATGTGAATGAGAATCACCTGAGATCTTGTTAAAGTGCTGATTCTGAGTTAGTTGGTCTGGAGCGGGGCCCAAGCCTCTGCATGCCTAACCTGCTCCCAAGGGATTCTGGGGCCCACTCCTGGAGGACAAGGTCCCAAAAGAGCCACACAGGAGGTTGTTGGGGAAAGGAAGAGGGCACCTCAGCACGTGGGGCAGAGCTTGGGTGGTGCAGGGATCGGGAAACGGCTTCCTCTCCCCACCCGCCAGGAGCAGACGGCTGATGCAGAGGGAGATGGTCGAGGAGGGAGGGGGCAGAAGCCTGGTTGGGATCCTGGTGGGAAGATAGGTGGCGTCTCACACTGCAGCCTCTGTCTCAGAGGTCAAGGACAGCTTGTGTTTGGAAAACTGCAATTAGCTTGATCTA
This sequence comes from Callorhinus ursinus, assembly GCF_003265705.2. Lineage (NCBI taxonomy): Eukaryota > Metazoa > Chordata > Mammalia > Carnivora > Otariidae > Callorhinus > Callorhinus ursinus. Next base: position 69,649,920 of record NW_027397068.1, on the reverse strand, counting down.
GCTGGAAGGGAACTCCTAGACTTATTCTAGACATAGGCCACGGAGCTCTCTCCCCTCCTTTGCTGCCTTGCCCCCAACCCTGAGCAACATGCACATGCGCTTTCTCGAGCTAGTAGGACTTGGTTTCCGGTCACTGTGACCTGAAAAACTCCTGATAAAGGTAGGTGCCTTGGGGGAAGTGTCAGGGCATGAGGTTGGTGAGTGGTCAGGGGCTGCAAAAAGCATTCTGAGTTCATCTTAACGTCGTTAGGATGAGCTCAGAGGTTTAAATGCCTTACATGGTACTGGTGCTACACTTCGTGTATGTGTGTACTTGTATTTCAGCTTCAACCCCAGAGGACGCAAGTTTCACTTGTGCTTCACTTGAATTTGATATGAGTCTACTGATCCCTTTAGAGGGTAAGGGTTACAAGTGGGCATCTGGAGGGTGCTCCGGCCATGGAAAAACTGTGCCACCCAGCAACTTGGGCTGTTTCATCTCTTATGTTGTTATCATTTTCCCTATTTGTGACATCTCTTTTATTTATGAAACTTTCCACCCCAAAATTACAACCTTTGACATGCTTTCATTGACAGCCTCCTATAGAGCTTCTTGTCTCTGGGCCCTGTTTGCTCCCCTCCATTTACACTGGGTCAGTGTAAGTTTTCCTACAATACTGTTTCTTTGTTTTTTTAAGATTTATTTATTTTTTTTATTCGAGAGAGAGAGAGAGAGAGAGAGAGTGCGCGCTTCAGCAGTGCGAATGGGAGGGAGGGGCATAGGAAGAGAGAGCACAGAAGCACACTCCCCCCTGAGTGTGTGCTGGATGCAGGGCTCAATCCCAGAACCCCAAGATCATGACCCGAGTTGAAATCAAGAGGCAGACATTCAACTGACTTAGCCACCCAGGTGCCCCAGTGCAATACGGTCCTTTAAAAAAATCACTGGCTCCGGGGCACTTGGGTGGCTCAGTTGTTAGGTATCTGCCTTCGGCTCAGGTGATGATCTCAGGGTCCTGGGATGGAGCCCCACATCGGGCTCCCTGCTCGGTGGGGAACCCTGCTTCTCCCTCTCCCACTCCCCCTGCTTGTGTTCCCTCTCTCGTTGGTGTCTCTCTCTGTCAAATAAATAAATCTTAAAAAAAAAAAATCACTTGCTCCTCCAGTCAGGATCTCTCAGAGACTCTTTTCTGTTTAAACATTTAATCCAAACATTTAATCCAAATCTCTTGGCCAGGTATTCCAAGTTCTCCTTAAACCACTTGTCAACTTCCCCCCTTTTCAGGCATTACAGCTGAATACCTGTGAGCCCTTTCCATTCCAGCTCTGCTGTTTTACTTTTCCTGTCCTTCCTCCATGCCGTGTCAAATTCTTAATTTCCCTCCACCCCTCCTCCACTCCCAACTGCTCTTACTGCTGCTGGTGAACATCTAATGAGAGCCCGCCATGCAGTTAGCCATTCTGTGAAGCATTTTGTACACATGATCATACTAATCCTCATGGTCATCCTATGGAAAAGATACTGTTATTATACCCATTTTATGGCTGAGGATACTGAGGAATAGAGAAATAATACTACCCACCCCAAATCATATACATCCATGGTTGTACCAAAACCTGGCAGAACCAGAATTCAAGGTCAGGTCACTTGTTCTCCAGAACTGGTGTTCATAACCACTAAAAATTCTATCTTCCATGTCAGGCTCTTCCTTGTATACAAAGTAATTTCTATATGAAAAGTCTTTCCTCTTCCCTATTCAGTCTTTGTCTCTCTTTGCCCTTCAAAGTTTGGCTTCCAAGGGCCTTCCTTTTCAGATAACCATGCCATTCTGATCTTTCTCACATTCCATATCCCTTTGCTCTTTGCATGGCATTGGGGTTTTGTCTTGTACCCAGGCCACTGTTGCTCCATAAGTGAGCCCCGGATTTTCATCTGCAAATGTCTGTCTTTTCCCCTTTATTCTGCTTTCGATGATTTTTATGCACACAAATTGCTTTCATTGGTGTGTGTCCAATACTTGTCAGAGAAATGACTTATTTTCTGCAGTGTACTCTTGAGACTGATATGTCCTCTTGCACATACATGGTGGGAGGGTTTGGGGAAAGTGAAACCTCTCTATATAATTTCATATCTCGAATTACATAAATTTCATCTATATAAATTTGCACTGGATGGGTAGACTTTCAAAGTGTGGTGCACTGAACTTTCGGGATCCCCAAGACTATTTAAGGGGGGGAGATCTGTGGGTGTAAACTATTTTCATAATAACATCAGATGTCATTTGCCTTTTTCACTGTTTTGACATTTGCGCTAAGGTGCTAAAGCAATGATGGGACACACTGTTGGTGCCTCAGCAGGAATCAAGGCAGTGGCCCCAAACCATGCTAGTATTCATTGTATTCCTCACCACCAAATGCTCACAGCATAAAAATAAAAACGAAAACCAAATGTTGATTTCACATAAGAATGTTTTTGACACAGCACTAAAAATTATTTATTTTATTAGACCTTGGCCCTGAAGTATGCATCTTTTTAATACTAGGTGTGAAAAAGCAGGAAGTACACATAAAACACTTCTCTTTCATAGTGAGGTATAATGGTTGTCTGGAGGAAAAACAGGTATGTGATTGACTTGTGAGCTGAATTAGCTGCTTTTTTCATGAAACACTCGTTTTTACTTAAAAACGTCTGACAGAAAAACTAGTACTCAAACTTGGGTATTTGGCAGACATTTTCTTTTAAAAATGAATGAAGGGAGCCTGTCACTTCTAGGAAAACAACTGACAGTATTTGTTGCCAATGATAAAATCTGAGCTTTCATGGAAAATTAGAATTTTGGAAAACTTGTATCTGCCACTATGAGGTTGACAGCTTCCCAATGCTTAAAGACGTTTTTGATGAGGTTAGTGGTGATATTAATGAATGTGATCTTTTTTGATGTTATGTAATGACAGAGTCAACAATTGGAAGATTTGTATAAATTAATGAACCGATCTCCAAATAATCAATGCAGGAGTAAAAGATCCATTCAAAGTGCAGAATAGATGAAAACATTTTAATATAAGCAAGTGGAGGAAAGTTCATCAATATAGACCCAGATTCCATATCACAAATAACCTTTAAGAAACTACCACTGTTGAGTTTTGGTATAGTATTGAAGAATATCTGCAATTATCTGAAAAAGCTATAAAATGCTCTTTTCCAACTACATACTATACCAGACTGCATTTTCTTCATATGCATCAACCAAAATAAATATCTCAACAGATTAAATGCAGAAGCAGAAATGAGAATTCAGCTGTGTTCTATTAAGCCAGATATCGAAAGAGATGTGCAAAACTACAAAACAATGTCGTTCTTATCACTCCTTTCTGTCTTAGGAAAGTTATTTTTCATAAAATTGTATTTTTATGGCAATATGTAATGGATTTTTGTTTTTAAAAATGAAGGAATAAATATTTAAAAATATTTATCATTTAAAAATTTTAATATATTAATCACTAGATACAATTGACATGAATAAAAGTTATTTGGGGTTCTCCATAAGTTTTAAGAGTTTGAAAGGATCCTGAAACCAAAGCTTTTGAGAATTATTGTTGTACCTGGTTGTGGAGTTAGAGGTGGGAAAGGATAGGTATCACTGGGGCACCTACCTTCTACTCATGAACAGATGTCATTACCTTCTACATAGTTGTTCAAATCCCAAACCGAGAAACCACCCAGTGTTCCTCCCTTTTGCTCATCCTCCACACGAATCAATTACCTGGTCCTGTTGGCTACACTTGCTTCATGTAATAAGAACCCATCCACTTCTCACAATCTCCATCTCCATTCCACCATCAGGGGCAAGATCATAAGAGGGAGGTGGCAGTAATAGCCCCCTAATTCTTTCATGCCTCCCTGTACCAGGCCCTGGAGTAGTTTTTCCCTTGGATGATTCTTGGCATGGCCATGTGACTTGCTTGGGCTAATGGGATGATAGCAAGCATGATGTAAAGCAGAGGCTTGGAAGTTGCTTGTATTTGGGACTTGTTCTCTCTGAATGCGTTTGGAATGCTGTGAGTACCACCACATGAATAAGACTGCATGATTACAAATCTGTGGTTTTGTCTCCTTCATCACCTCCTGGTCACTCCAGTTGACCATAGATATACAACCTAACCCAGCTGATAACAGCAGAAGAATGCCCCAACTGAACCCAGCCCATACGGACCCACAGATTTACATGTTAAATAAATGATTATGTTTTAAGCCTCTAAGTTTTGGAGGCAGTTTGTTAACCAGCAAGAGATAGCTGATGCACCACAAAACACAGTGTAATATAATGCTGTGTTCTCCAAACTGGCATGAACATAGGACTCACTAATAACAAAATACAGAGTTTGGGCTCTGTTGGATCAGAATCTCAGGGCATACTGCCTGGGAATCTGTATTTAAGCAAATACCTCAAATGATCCTTATAATTAGCAGGAAAGAACACAGGCTTGGAATCAAAGAGCACTGTTGTTTTTCTTTAAGATTTAATTTATTTATTTGAGAGAGAGAGAGAGCACGAGCTTGAGCAGGGGAGAGAATCTCAAGCAGACTCGCCCCTGAGCATGGAGCCCGACATGGGGCTGGATCCCACAACCCCGAGATCATGACCTGAGCTGAAATCAAGAGTTGGACGCTTAACCTGGGAGCCACCCAGGTACCTCCAAACAGCACTGGTTTTAAATTCTGCCCTGGGTCTTACTGGTTGAGTCACCCTATTCTCTTCCTCAGTCACTCATTCACTCACTCACTAATTCATTTAATAAACCTTTAATGAGCACCTTCTATGTTTAGACACAGCTTTTGTAAAGCAATGAATAAGGTGCCAGCTCTCATGGGTTAGTTGAGGGGAGGCATATAAATGAACAAAGTAATTTCAGATAAGGTAAATGCCATGTATGGGATGGAAAGTGATACATAAATCAGGGTGACAGGATAGGTACTAGAGGGTGCTTTTAGACTGGGTAATGAGGAAAGGCTTTTTTGTGAAGTTAGCCTTTATGTTGAGGCTGAATGACAAGAGGATCCAGCCTAGAGATGAAGTGTCACCAAAGCGTTCAGACGGAGGGAGCAGTACCAAGCCTCTAGCCTCAGTAAGTCTTGATTTCTTCATTTGTAAGATAGTAGGAGCCCAGCAGGGGTGTTGGGTTATGGAAGAGCATGGAGAACACAGCGTGTACAGTGCCTGATGCATGGTCGCCATTCAGCAGATGCTGTTTTCCTTCTCACCTGGGGGCAGGAGCTGAGATCATTTCCTCCTTCATTTATTCAACAAGTGTTTATATGTGTGAGGTATTGAGGAAGTGAGGGTTTCTCTCCTCAAGGGACTTGTAGTCCAGGAGGAAAGCTAAAGCAAGAATATAACCACAGGCAAAGCAGAAAGTGGGAAGCGCTTGTAAGTTATTCCCACTGTCAGCAGAGTTTTGATGGGACCAAGGGGCAGTGAGACTGGATGGGAAGGGGGGAAAGATCTGGAATCGCACAATGTCCAAGACCTCTTGGGATATTCATCCTGGGGCTGTGCACAGCTGAGGGCACCTGGGGATGCTGAGAAGGTGCCCGAAGGACCAGAGGTGATTGGAATGGTCTTGAAAATGACCTTCACCTGCTTCTTAATTGTGCTTGTTGTCTCCCTCCATTTCCTCCATTCCTCAAGGTCCTCAGAATCATTTGCCAGAAGGTGAGAGTCTATGTCAGGGATCAATGTCCATCAGGGGGCCCCTTGGCTCCTTCTGCTCTGTGCCTGCCCTGGTGCTCACCAGCCCCACACAATCCAGTCACAGCTGCTGGGGGACACAGGCTCCTTCAGCTCATCATCAGGCAAAGGGGAGAACAGAAGATAGGGCAAAGGGGAGTCCCCTTTCCTGCCACACCCAGGTGACAAACATTTCAGCAGGTCAACAGGGCATGCCATGTGCTATTTATTTATATTTCTAGCATCATTTCTAGGAATTTGGGTATAATTAAAATTTTTACTTTATAGCTGTGGACCCTAAGGTAATAATAGGTAATGAAAACCTTTCCCTTCAGGTTTATTAAGGACAGAATTTTATTTTCAAGCTTCTGGATGACTTCAGAAGCACAGAGCCGAAATCATGTGATGCTGCAGCGTACAATGGAGCTGATCAACTTAATTCAACAACGACTTCAGTCGGGCAGGGGAATCAGGTGTTTAACGGAATTGACTAGTAGCTGAGAGGGCAGCTTGGTGTTATTTAGAAATATGGCTGAGAACCAGTAGCAGATTCTGAGCCATGTGCTTTATTTATGGGTTTTTTGGAGGATCTGTTTATCTGATAGACCATCAGACAAAGGTAGAAAGGGTTTTGATAAAATGCTACAGTAACATAAGAAACTTAATTTCATTAGAAATGCTAGAAGCAATAACAGTGAAGCAAGTCTCTGGTAGTATCATGAGCATTTTGGGCTTTGGAATCACCAGAGTGGAAGTCATTAATCCTTGTGATACTGTGGCTCTGAGCCAACCTCAAAGTTGTGAAAAATACTGCTGTTGTGCACAAACTCAAAAAGACAACTCTATATGCCTGTTTAGCATCACTAAATTGTGTGTTTGACCTTGATCAAAATTACTATTACTTTTCGCATAGTACTCATTATGGTGATCAGTAATAACGCTTAAGCATTATGAAGTATCTTATTGCAGTTGCTCTCACACTTGATATTTCCTCTCCTTTAATTTATGCTAATATTTTGTTCCATCTATCAATATTGATATTTCTGTCTATTAATCATCTATCTATCATCTTTCTATCTATACATCTTTCTAATCTATCTGGTTAAATTCCAGATTACTATTTATTACCTAATTGTTCATGGAATGCTATTTTTAATAGAAAGCACCCTTCACATATCAGTCTCACTGAATGGACAACGAAGGCTAATGCATATTTAGAAAGGAGTGAGCATTATTTAGAATTCAGAGATGAGTCAAAGTAAACAATTGAGCACGGCAAAAAAACCAAAAAAACCAAAAAACCAAAAAACAAAAACCCTTGACATTCGTAGAAAATAATGAGCTATAGCTTTCAACTTTCAGAGCCTCCACACATGTAATCAAGCATAACCCTGGGGAGAAAAGCGTTTAAGCAGCGAAACCGCATGGCATGGGGCAATGCAGAATGGCCCTGTCACTAGCACTTTGCACTTGCATGGGTCCACGGCACCACCTCGAACCCGAGAGCAACTGCCTGAAACAAAACAATGCCCTCCTTGAGTCTGAGATCTGAGGCTCCCTCTAACAGCTGTGTGGGATTTGAGGGAAGTCAATTCACATCTCTAAAATCTCATGTTCTTTCCCTTTAAGAAAGGAGGACTAGCTCAGTAGTTTTCAAACTTATTGTCGCTGTCAAAGGTTTTCTTACTTCTACTTATTGAGAAGTGTAAGCAAACAGAATATTTACTGGTGGGACTGGTCTGGCTAAAGGATGGGGGTGAATGACACTGAAACTCTTCCGATGACTGTTGAGGGTTCCGAGGAACACAGTTTGGAGATGCCTGGGCTAGTTGGGACTTAGGATCCTAACACTCCATTGAAAATGGGCATTGATGACGTGCCTCTTGACTACTTGCCAGGTGGTTGGCATTAGAAACTCGTATGGTAACTAAACTTACCAGCCTAGTTATGTTCTCTAATATTTAGGTTTTGACCCACGTCTTGTTTTTGTACAACAAAATAGAAAGCTTTGAAACAACAGACAGAAATACTGTTGTGATACTTTTCCAGTTGTGGTTCTGACCTGCATATTACAGCAGGGTAGTGTAGGGGCGCCTGGGTGGCTCTGAAGCCTCTGCCTTCAGCTCAGGTCATGATCCTGGAGTCCCAGGATTGAGCATGTCTGGCTCCCTGCTCAGTGGGTAGTCTGCTACTCCCTCGCCCTCTGCCCCTCCCCCTGCTCCTTCTTTCTCTGTCTCTTTCTCACTCTCTCAAATAAATAAATAAAAACTTAAAAAAAAAAAAAGCAGGGTGGTGTAATGTTGGGAAGAACTTGGGTGTGAGCCCAAGTAGACCTGGGTTTAAATCCTAGCTTGCTGCTGATTAATTTTGTGATGGGTCCATTTCTTTATTTGTAAAGTGGTCAGAGTGAAACCTATCTCAAAAGTTTAGGTGATATATACATGTAAGAGCTTCTAGTAGGGAGCCCTGCATAAAATAATGATAATAATGATAATAAATAATTAATAATAATAATAATTGGCTCAAACTTTTTGGAGCTGTCTTATTGTGGAGACATGAACAACTGAAACTGTTTTAATTACTATTAAAAAAAATCACTTGTCCATATTATCATATTAATGGGGCTCCTGGGTAGTTCAGTTGATTAAATGTCTAATTCTTGGTTTTGGCTCAGGTCATGATCTTGGGGTTGTGAGATTGAGCACTGTGTCAGGCTCCTCGCTTAGCAGGGAGTCTGCTTGAGATTCTCTCCCTCTCCCTCTCTCTCTGCCTCTCCCCCGACTTGTGCAAGCTCTCTCTCCCTAAAATAAATAAATCTTTAAAAAAAATTATCACCTCTTACAAATGCCTCAATAAACAAGGGAGAAAACTAAATAAGGGAAGGGTATTTTTTTTTCATATTAAACCTTTATTTTTCTTGAAACATAGGCTCTCTTAGTCTTTCATATTCCCACTTTTTCTAGATACACAGGTACAAGAAATGCATCCATATCTTAGCTACTATAAGAATATTATTGGCCAGAACATGAAAATAAAAGGCAACGCTCTCTGTTCTTGATAGTAAAAGAGGTTGGAGGTGGGCCCCTTGAGGAGAAAACAGCCCTCAGGGGCAGCCCTGCTCTGCCCCGGCCAAATATCGTCACCTGGCCTAGTGTGGCTAGATGGCACAATTATGTGTGTGTGTGTTTTGTTTTGTTGTTTTGTTTTGTTTTAGAGAGAGAGAAAGAGAGAGAGAGCGATAGCAGGGGCAGGGGGCAGAGAGAGAGGGAGAATGAGATTCTTTAAGCAGGCTCCATGCTCAGAGTCCCAACTCGGGGCTCGATCTCACATCCCTGAGATCATGACCTGAGCCAAAATCAAGATCCGATGCTTAACCAACTGAGCTACCCAGGTGCCCCTGGATGGCACAAGTTTTAAAAGAAGGTGGAAATCTAAAATTTTGTGTGGGAGCTCCCAGTTTTAAATGTTAACTCTATTTTTAAAGATGTGTAGGTAACAAGGAGACGACCTGTGGGCTGCTCAGATTCAGCAGCTAGAAGCTGTTAGAAGACCAGAAGGGCATCATGGTGTACTGGGTGTCATGGACACTCAGGCATGTCTAGCCCTCCCCTCTCTGCCCTTTGGGATTCCTAAGGTAGAAATGTAGATATGGGATAATACTTGAATGGGAAGTGAAGTTTAGCAATCTCAGTAAGATAAATTTCTGGCGCTCTAATACAGTCTGGTGGGTCCTCAGGCTGGAGGCTGAGTGGGGTCTCACCCTTACCTGCCTTCCCCACCCTGCCCTTCCCTGGTGCCCACTCCTCAGGGTCGAATCCTGGGGACCAGACACTCCTATGTGCCTGCAGTGAGACAAAGAGAGGCTGAAGCCCAAGAGTGTGCCCTTTACTTTTTCACCTGGCCAAACAGCCCCTGGAAGGGCCTGGGGGTGGCAGAGTTTAAGAAAGAATGAAGTTGAGGAGCACCTGGGTGGCTCAGTCGTTAAGCGTCTGCCTTCGGCTCAGGTCATGGTCCCAGGGTCCGGGGATAGAGCCCCGCATCGGGCTCCCTGCTCCGCGGGAAGCCTGCTTCTCCCTCTCCCGCTCCCCCTGCTTGTGTTCCCTCTCTCGCTGTGTCTCTCTCTGTCAAATAAACAAATAAAATCTTTAAAAAAAAAAAAGAAAGAAAGAAAGACGTTGAAGAAGGAAGGTTGCCTCCTTCAGAGGCACAGTGACCCCACCCACCAGTGCTTGTGGACTGGTCAGCACTTCCTGTGACTCTGAGCAATACGATGTTTAGAGGCTTCTCCTTTCTGGGGCAATGGGGTGTGGGGGGAGAGGGGGCTCACAGGGAAGATGGGTCATAGGAGGATTCCTGTGATGAAGAGTGAGGACACCTGTGACCTTTGGGTTGTGTTTTTTTGTCCCATCTTGTCACTTCGTAACTTCCAATGTGCCAGAGCTACATTTCTTCACCCTCCCTGTGTCTATGACTTAGCCCCAGGGGTAGACACGTCATGCCTGACATGGTTCCCCATGGCCAAGCTCCCCTCCAATTGCCCCTATTCAGTGGCTGCTCTGGCCTTTCCGCAGCTGGGCCTCCTTCAGCTCATCCTCTTGAGCTCATCCAGTAACAGCAGCTTCACATGTCTCATTGCAACAAGCATAGACCTCCCCTCTTTATTCTCCCCCTACCCAATCTGGCCCCATGCTCCTCTTCCAGGGTTCGTTTTGAGAATTCCTCATTGTGATGCTCTTGGTCCGAGCAGGCAGGTTTCCTCCCAAGGAGATGCTGATGCTGCTGAAGCCACCATGCTTCGTGCTCAAAGGCCAAGTCTTCCATTCTCTGCGCTTGACTCTGAGCATGTCAGGAAGAATGACTATGGCCATTAAATCTCTCATGTTAGAAAGTTGAATGCCAAATTTTATAATTACTATAATTACAAAATATTTACATTCAAGTCAATACTAGAAAGAAATTTTGAAAATCACATTAACTGTATTAGAAGTTACAATCAATAGGAAATTCTCTATTTTGTAACTTTTCTGTAATGTTCTTATATTGCTTTGATAAGTACACTGAAGCAAAAGGTAATGAGTTTCATTTTATTTTATTATTTTTTTTAAATGATTTTATTTATTTGAGAAAGAGAGACCGAGAGTGCCCGAGTGGCGGGGGAGGGGCAGAGGGCATGAGAGAAGCGGGCTCCCCACTAGGCTGTCCCGGGGTTCAATCCCAGGACCCTGGCTCATGACCTGAACCAAAGGCAGACACTTAACCGACTGAGCCACCCAGGCGCCCCATGAGTTTTATTTTTTAATGTAGTTAAACTCTGGACCAATGAAGACCTCTAATAACCCAAATTTAAAATGTTCTTGTTTCATGAAATAGAAATAAAATGTCAAGAGGAAATGAAAGGATGATTAAGTTCATGGACTATTTGTAGCTATCCACAAACATAATATTAACACATACAACCATAGATAATGCATATTAATAAAAGACGAGGGTGCAAATTTCTCCATCTGTTGAATCAAGAACCCAGATGACGAGCTGTAATTGTTTTAAGAAAGAGTATTATATTTACAAAAAAAGTTCTCTGCTTTTATTTATTTATTTTTAATTTTAATTTTTATTTATGTATTTATTTATTTTACCAAGCCTGCTATTAGAGGTGAGCTTTCAAGGTTTATCCTTTTGTTTATTTATTTTTAAATGCACTAAGCCACCTTTAAAAAAAGATGGAGAAGGAAAAAACCAGCGTCTGATAGATTGCCCAGTAGAGAATTATTTATATGAAAAATCCTGCCTAAGCATAATTTTTTGAGATGACATGTGCTTTGAAAATACAATGTGATTTCATCTTGAATGTAAAAGTAACTGTTTTTTTTTTTTTTTTTTTTTTTGCTGACACCAAGTGATACAGAACCTGCTGATGTAACAGGGATGGTAGTTGACTCAATCTGAACACGTATAAATCTACGTGTTATACCGTATACAGTATAGTACTGAGGCAAATATCACTGATTTATGTAACTGGAAATTTGAGTAATACAATTTTACTTAATTATGTTTGGCTCTTCTGCCCGAGAGCCTGGCTCTCTGATGAGTGGGAATCGGTTATGATTCTCATAGAGTTGCTGTTTCTTGCACCCCCGGTCCCTCTGTGGAGCATGATTTTGGATCTATGACCATTGTCTTTGTGGCCCACTGAGTATGAGATGTGCAGTATGCTGAAAAGTGAGAATGGGATCGGGTTTCAGGGCTTATTCATGAAATAAAACTGCAGCACGTGGCACTCAAGAAAAAAACACCAACAGATCAAAGCAGGCCTGCTGGCCAGTGCCCTGAGATTATTGAGGCTCAGGAGGGTCCCAGCCTTACCTCTGTATAAATGGGCATTTTAGTTGTGTGTGATCTCTTCCTTTAGAAAGGATACTTGTTATATATTAGCTCCTTTCATGCAGAGACTGTGCTCAATGGATGTTTGTGGAATGAATGGATTTCCTCTCCAGTGAAGTCTACACGCTCCTGCCAGGAACACCTTTCTCAAAGGTTGCTTTCCTTACTTTACTTCCCAGTCCAAAACCTTGGAGGTCCCACTTCACCCAGAGCCCTCACTTATCCTGAGGGTCTTTGCAGTTTGGCCTCCCCTCTGACTTTCCAGCTTTATCACCTGCTCACTGCTGCCCTGAATAAGCCCCCTACTGTGCCTGATCTCCAGCTACTCACAGGCTCTGCAGGGACATGCTTACCGAGAGTTGTGGGGGACATTTTCTCACCTGCTTCCCCCTCCTGACATCACATGTGTCCTCAGTGCTGAGCCTGGAGCCCGACATGGGGCTCAATCCCACAACTCTGAGATCATGACCTGAGCTGAAATCAAGTCGGATGTTTCACCCATTGAGCCACCCAGGGTGCCCCAATCCTTGCTGCTTCTGTGAAGCCTTCTCATAAGCTTCCCACCCACAGTGGTCCACCCCAACCTGAAAGTGGTCTCTAACGCCTTCTTTTAGTCATACCAGCAGCATCGAGACTTTTCATTTTGCTCTTAATCCTGCACTTTTCCTGTGACAACTGCACAATTGCTGTGGCCGTGTATTACTTGTGTCATGTTCTTAAGGGCAAGAGGCCTTATCATATTTTGGATCCCCAACAGAGCCCGACATGGTGCTATGTACGTAGACATGTACCATGGGCTGAATTGCATCTCCCTAAAATTCAGATGTTGAAGTTCTAATGATAAGTACCTAAGAATGTGACCTTATTTAGAAACAGGGGCATTGCAGATAGGAATTTAGGCAGTGTGGGCCCCTAAACCAATATGACTGTTGTCCTTATAAAGGGAGATTTAGAGACAGAGGCACATACATAGGGAAAATGCCACGTGAACACAAAACAGAGATCAGGAACGCCAGAAGCTCGGTGTGAGGCACGGAACAGATTCTCAGAGCCCTCAGAGGGAATCAGCTCTAACTACACTTTGATCTTGGATTTCCAGCCTCCAGAACTGAGACATAAATACTTGTTTACATCACCCAATTTGTGGTACTATGTTAAGACAGCTCTAGGAAATTAATATCCCATGCTTAATAAGCATTTATTAAATCACAATGAAAGAGAGAAAGGGGCAAAGGACTCACTGTGGGTTGTTTTAGTTTTTAGGAAAAAAACTCATTTATTAGAACAACATTTAAAAAATAGTCTTTATTTTTAGAGCAGTTTTAGGTTTGCAGCAAAATTGAGTGGAAGATTCAGAGATTTCCTATACTCCCTGTCCCCACATAGAGGCAGACTCCCCACTATCAATATCTGTACCAGGTGGTACATTTGTTACGATGGATGAACCTACATTGACACATCATTACCATGCGGTTCATTCTTGGTGTTGTATGGGTGATGACAAATGGACAATGAAATGTATCCACCATTATAGTATGATGCTGAGTATTTTCACTCCTCTAAAAATTCTCCCTGCTTTGCTTGTTTGTCCCTCCCCCCAACTCCCATCATCCGATGGCAACCACTGATCTTTTTACCATCTCCATACTTTTGTCTTTTCCAGAATGTCATATAATTGGAATTGTACAGTATGTAGCCTTTTCAGACTGGCTTAACCTAGAAAGTATGTTCCATGTCTTTTCATGGCTTGATAGCTCATTTCTTTTAGTGCTGAATAATATTCCATTGTCTGGATGTACCACAGTTTATTCATTCCCCTGCTGAATAACATCTTGGTTACTTCCAAGTTTTAGAAATTATTAATAAAGCTGCTATAAGGAGTCACTTGCTGATTTTGTGTGGACGTAAGTTTCAAATCATTTGGGTAAATACCAAGGAGTGTGATTGCTGGATTGTGTGGTAAGAGTCTATTTACCATGTATATTTACCAAGAGTACATTATAGTTTTGTAAAAAACTGCCAAACTGTCTTCCAAAGTGGCTGTACCATTTGGTATTCCCATCAGCAATGACAGAGTTCTTGCTCTGTACCTTTGCCATCATTTGGTGGCATTAGGATTTTGGTCACTCTAATAGGTGTGCAGTGATATCTCGTTGTTATTTTAGTTTGCATTTTCCCAATGACTTCTTTTTAAAAGTAGTTTCCACACTCAGCGTGGAGCCCAGTGCAGGGCTTGAACTCACAACCCTGAGATCAAAACCTGAGCTGAGACCAATAGTCAGTTGCTCAACTGACTGAGCCACCCAGGCGGCCCCCCAATGACATATTTTGAGCAGTTTTTCATATGCTTAATTGCCATCTGTTTATCTTCTTTGGTGAAATATCTTTTCAGGTCTTTTGCCCATTCTTTAATTGGGTTGTTCATTTTCTTATTGTTTAGTTTTAAGAGCTCTTTGTACATTCTGGATAACAATCCTTTATCAGATATGTCTTTTGCAAATATTTCCCTCCAGTCTGTCCCTTGTCTTCTCATTCTCTTAACAGAGTCTTTTGCAGAGCAGAAGATTTTTTTATTATTTTATGTTTAAGTTATTTATTATTTTATGAAGTTTAATTTATCAATTATTTCTTCCATAGATCCTGCCTTTGGTGTTATATTTAAAAAGTCATTGCCCTAGCCAAAGTCACTTAGATTTTTTCCCCTATGTTATATTCTAAGAGTTTCATTCTGAGTTAGTTTTTGTGAGGAGCATAAGGTCTGTATTTAGGTTCTTTTTTTTTTTTTTTTTTGCGCAAGGATGCCAAGCTGTTCCAGCACCCTTTATTGAAAAGACTATCTTTGCTACATTATAGTACCTTTGTTCCTTTGTGAAACATCGGTTGATATATATTTATATGGGTCTACTTCTGGGCTCTCCATTCTGTTCCATTCATCTATTTGTCTATTCTTTCACCGATACCACATGTCTCGATTACCCATAGCTTTAACGTAGTAAGTCTTGAAGTCAGATATTGTCCTCCAACTTTGTTCTTCTCCTTCAATATTGTGTTGTCTATTCCAAATCTTTTGCCTTTCCATAAAAACATTAGAATCTGTTTGTTGATATCCAGTCTCCCCATCACCTTAGGTGGATATGACGTCTCCAGTGGGCTGGAATTGGGTATTTCCCTTCCTTCAGGTCAGTTAGTCTCTGATAAAACCCCATGTTTTAGGTTCTTTACATAGTTTCTCTTGAGGAGAGAGAAACCTTCTTATTAAGAACAGAATGCTCAGGCATGTTTCTAAATCCTTCCTGCCCCTTCCCCCACACCAGAAGCACAAGGTGTTTTTTTTTTTTTTTTTTTTTTTTTTCCCTCTGATAGTCACTCTGAGAACCTGGTCCATCTCCTGGAGGTGAAAATCACAGAAGTGTGGGGACCCCTACGTCAGAGTCCTCCCGGAGCTTTTATGTCTCAGACTTGTCCACTCTGTGTCTCCAGCAATTTTTCAACTATAGTTTAGATTTCCCTACTCTGGGGCTCGTTCCTATGAAGGTTTCTGCTCTGGTAAGTTGTGATTCTCTGTATCCTCCTGCCAATCTTTCCAGTTTTTGAGGCAGCGTTTTGCCCTGTGACCTCACTTCTTTGACTTGTTACCAAGAGTGACAACTTCCAAGCTCCTTCGATGCTGGACCAGAAACCAGAAGTCCTGTGGAATTTATAATTACCTCCTGGAGTCACACACAGCTACTCTGGCTATGCATTTAAGGCAGAGATGGACTCACTGTATTTTGAATATGATACAATTTCAAAATTGTAATCTACTATTGGAGCTTCAATAGGAATTCATTACATGCAATAAGAGCTTGGATTAAAATATCAAAAAAAGGTTTCTCAGATAAATTAATTGCTGTAAGAAGTGATCAAATTTAATTTATCAAAACAGAGGAAAAACAAATTAGGCAAATTTAATCATTTATATTTCATTAAGAGCCAAGTGTGTGTGTGTGTGTATGTATATATATATATATATATATATACATATATATATATAAATATAAAACATCATTCATTTTACCTTTTTCTGCTCCAATATGTGGCATTCAAAAATATCTTCATAAAAAATAAGAACAGGGTATTGGTGTCATTTTTAGGATCACATAGTCATCTAATATCAGAGGTCCAGTTGAATTATTATGGTAGGTATAGATTCTTATCTTCTTCTGGCTCCTACCCCCTTTTTTCATTCATAGCTCAAGAGTATAAATCTCATTTCACAGGACTTTCTCTTTAATAAATGGAAGAGAAACATCACTGCACATTTTACAGTAGTTGCGTTTTTTTGAATTAGGTTGCTCCAAAAATTAATTGTTTCATCTTGTCGAGCTCCCATCCTGACTCTTTTAGAAATGGGAGTTATAGTTTATCTTCTTTGAAGTATTCCATCATTTTGCTTGTTTTGTTCAGACAGTTTGAAAATGAAATATGACTTTTAAAAATATTTTAATGTAAAATACCTTTCAGTCATGGAAACACTTAAGAGTAATATTAAATATGAAATAAACTGTGATATCCCAAATCTATATTGAAGTATAACTATATAATAACAGACTAGAGGTAAGTGGATGACATTCGTATGTCAGGTGACTTCCCATGCCGTTCTGGGCATGGCCTGCCTTTAAAGGCATTGTTACATATTTAATATATAATAACAATATATATAAATATATAGTTGCCAGTTTGGACTTTTATTTATCTTTATTATTATTTTTGCCCACAGAATGACTATTGTTGACTCATTGAATCCTGTTTCATTGGTGATTAGGATTTTTCTCCTTATGGTGGGAACACTCAGAGAGGATTTATTTTGATGATATAGTTTATTTGTGTACTTGGAGGGCTTTAATCAAAGTACATATACCCTATATATGTGTATATAGGGTATAGTATGATCCTTTGGAAGTGGGGAAATAAATCTCTATGCATTGGGATTTACTTAAGCTCTGGATATTCTCAACTTCTTCTCTGACTTGTTTCTTGATTTTGCTGTTTCCAATTTGATGAAATAATATTAGCCTCATGAATGCCCATTTCTCTGAAGCTCTGTGGGAGGCAGGGTCTTGATGATATGTCTAGAAAACCCTGCACCTTGCAGAATTGGCAAAGTCTTTCTGTTTGACTTACTCTAGCTCAGATTGGTTGGTGAAAGAATGGGAAGATCTGGGTGAGGATCAATATTCCAAATTCCTATGAGATAATGACCAATAAAACAGTTGCATTTTTTTCCACTCAGGAAAAGTAAGTATTAATTGGAGTTGGATGCAATGAATCTTTATTTATACCTCTCCCCAACTCCACCAAATAACTTTAAAAATTGTGCTGCTGGTTTTAGAATCCTGAGTATGCATATAGTCAATATATACAGAGGTGGTTTGAGAAATAGCATCGGATTCCATTTTATCACTCAACCCTAGGGTATTTAGTTACATATAATCAATTAAATCATCCAACCTGACAAAAAATCTAGAGGGGGGTTCTCATCAATAGCTAATTTTTGGTGCATTGCAGAGAACTGAAATAGCATAGACCTAAGGTACACATTTCTCTTGTGATGGACATTGCATTCCCTGATTCCAATATTTTTGCATGTGTTTGAAAAATATCTGGATAGCATTCTCCTCAGCTCACCACCCCTCAATTTCTTTTCTTTGTTTTTCTGCACATCAATATCTTTATTTTTGAGAATGGAAAGACATGGAGATGCTGACATATGAGAAAGAGCTTATTCTGACAGAATTTCTAGATTAGTTCGGTGGATGAATTTCATGAACTCTGGTGAGAACGATCACTTTTATAAGAGTTCTGGGATTTCATCAACCTGGTCAGGGAAGGTAGTAAGGATATGGATGTACATCTGCAATGTTATGTAATTTTGGTGTTCTTTCCTTTTCAAGACACACAAAACCGGGAATAAACCAATCCCTGAAAAAAAAATGCCAGTGGTTTTTTGCCTCAGAGTCCCAAACCAATGAAAGGTACTAGGTTCACAACCCTGGCACATCCTCCTTTCTTGTGGGGTGCCTTGACAGTCCCAGCACCTTCCTACTACATCTGTCACCCTCATAGGCTCTGGGCAGTTTTGCTTTCTGACTCCTTCCCATCTGCTCTCCACGGGACAGGTGCCTCAGAGCATCCTTTCAGTCTCTTGTCCTGACCAGCTTCCAGGGGCTGGGACAGGCTCTCTGACTGCATGTCCCAGTAATCACACGTGAAACCTCAGCTGTCCTTGTCAGGACTTCAGCTTATTCCTCCTCAGGACTCAATTTTCTGCTACCAAAGAACGTCTTCCATTAGAGTTTGGGAAGCTGCTTATAATTTTTTTTCAAGAGTGTTAATTCTGGTGTTCAGAGGTCCATCCCCTCTCCAGTGTTTTCTTCAAACCTTCTCCCAAAGGACTGAGTCTTCAAAACAAAAAAAAACAACCCCCCCAAAACCAAAAGAGGATTCAAACCCACAGATTAGGATCCCCCTTTTGTTACAGTTGAAGCTGTCTGGCTTATCCTTAGTGATTAAGAAAATGCGTGTGCATGTATATTATAAATAATCCCACAGCCAGCTACATGGGTCACTCATTTAGCTAAGGCCAATGACAATGCAAGTTGTTATGATATTTCCGGACTATACCCTGGCATGAAGAAAACTTAGAAGAAAGATTAGTCTCACTAAATCATCTGTACTTGCTTGTATGGTTTAGAACATACACATGCATTTGGCATTTAAAAATTCATTTTGCCCTAATTTTCTATTTCTCAGTGCCACTGAGTCAGTCATTTATTCATTCAGTAAACAGTTGTTGAACAATTTGCTGCATAATCACACCATGCTCTGTGCTATAGACACCATAGCCAACCAGGCAGACATGAACTTGGCCTCACAGCCTTGTAGTCTAGTGACTGTAGATCACATTAACAGTTAACTTCATTATAACTGCCCATCTCAACTCAGGAATGATTATCTTGTTAAGAAGCAGCACTTCTGGTTACTTTCAAGGTGAGAACAAATATAATCTTGAAACACAGTGGTCAAACTGAGTTGAGATGCTGGGAAATGTGACCATCTGACAAATGTTAATTTGTAGTATGTTCCCATATTTGGCACTCTACTATGAGAGTTGTCAAGAACTGTGTCTGCTTATTAAGGCACAATGGTAAATTATAAATATAATATGCTTGTTTTGTATAAAATGCAAATGAAATGTCAACAATACATTTGGTCTTTTTGAGAAGTCAACATAAAGCGTAGGATGCTACAGGAACCTAGAGAATGTCTTATCTCAGTCCCTCATTTTATAGAGATTTGAACGGAGAGGGGAGGCGGCGCTACTTCAAGCGCAGAGTTTAACTGACGTCGGCTGGGGCAGAGCGGGCTCACCACCGGCTCCAACTATAAAAAGAGAATTGAAGAGGAAAACAAAAACTTCAAGGAGGAGGCTAGGTTGTCTCCGGAGAATTAGTCTAGTGCAAAGCCTTGTCCTTCAGGACAGCTCAGAGGCAGAAGCCTTATAAAGAGATGCTGCTTTAGGAGGTGGTCCGCTTGAGATTTCTAGTGAGAAGAGACGGACGCCTTTGAACCCCGCAAAAGTAAGGTAACCAAGGGCAGGTCTCAAAATTTCACTCTAAAGGTAGCATTTCCTTGGGAATTTCGGCCATTTAGGAATAAGATGCAAAATGTTTTAGAGAGAAAGAATTGGCTAAAATAATTTATTAAAAGGCAGTTATCGATTTCATTAATTCTAAGTCACAATTGATTTTAAATGGCCTGTTATTTTATATACCACTAAGAAGGAAAAATCACTGCCCATTAAACTATGATACAATGCTTCCTTATCACTTAGAATTTATTTAATCCTCATTTACAGAGCTCTTGGAACATAGACATAGGATTTTATCACCTATCACTCTTTGCCTACGGAAAAAAAGGAAGATATAAGGGATGTGAGTTGATTGTGGTATTCCTAAGGCTTCTTCACATCCACCGTCCTGGTCTTCTGGACTTCTCATTTATTATCATTGCTGTCCATGTTTGTGTACATACCTGTGCCTTTGAAGCTGTCGATGGCTCATCATTTCTTAAAGAATCGGTGAAATAACTAAAAGCCATCGGTGCAGAGCTCCTTACTGGCTCTGCTATTAAAATGGTACGAGCCTGTTTTGACTCCCAGGTCAGAAATGCTGCTGACCATTCAGTACCACCGCAGACCCACTCCCCACAAACTTTTGATTGTGAGCTCTTATACAAAAGTGCATTTCTAATTTTCCAAGATTTTTTTTTTTTTACCAAGTTGCTGATATTCGGTGATGCTTGGATGATGAGAATTCTGTCATGATTGTCACAGGTCACACAAAGATTGTCACACTCCAGCTCTGAGACACATCCTGATTTTGGATTTCAGAGATGTGAAAATGTAAAAAGAAATGTGACCCTCAGAGCTAATGAAATATGGCACCAAAAGATTCCTTGCCTTTAAAGCTTTTCTCCTTTTGGTATTTGACCTATTTTGTTACACACAAAGTAAATTAGTTACTTTGTTTTGTTATTGCAAGTAATTGAGTTTGGGGTTATGTGTAGTACCTGCCCGGTGTTCCTTGGTCAGCATTCCTTACAGTGCCTTTTTGGAACACGAGTGATCTTGGCGTTGTTAGGGATGTTCCATATGGAAAGAATTCTATGTTTACAGAAGTTTGGAAGACGCCATCCACCACATTTCTCTCTGGGGGAAGCACAATTACAATAGCATGTTAAAGCCTCTGAGAAGTCGTGCAGTGAAGAATCCCATTTAAATGCTTGCTTCTGTGTTCTCAAATTTATGTGACTATAAAAGTCTTCCCCCTCCCCCATTTTTTATGGGTGTGCTCTAGCAGAGTTTGAGAGATACTCCTCTAGGGTATTTTACTGCTCAATCAAAATAGCTAAGCCTGAAACACCACCGCTGGCCTTTGGTAAGGTCCTAACATTTATTACTAAGTTCTTAATGATGGCTGCACCCCAGGGGAAGGGCATGTCCACAGAAGAGCTAACAAGTCCCTGGGGATTTTCCCAGTCCTCCCACAGCATGGTACTGTCAGAGATAAGCCTTTTTCTCCAAGGCTCTTTTCCAGAGACTCTTCTCCTCATGCATACCTCGTATCTCAGACTCCGTGGCTGGTGCCTCTTGTAGTCTTCCTCAAACATCTGTCCTCACCTATGGTCTGCACACTTCCCCAGCTTTCCTGGCTCTTCTCCATGCCCAAGTCTTCACTGCTATATCCATATGTTCTCCATCCTGGAAGTAATCTGAAGCTCTCAATTCAGGGATCGATCATCCCCATGCCAGCGTTTCATATGCCCTTCGACCTCAATGCCTCCTGAAAAAAATGAATAATATTCACATTCCCCCCAAACACACCGTTGTTGGGTTTGATCTATTGGTTAATAAAGGACCCAGGAGATAAAGCCCCCATCAAAGCATGACCCTGCCTTAGTACCCCACTCGTAGCCCCCAAGTCGTATAAATTCACACTCCTGGATCCCTAGGCTGGGTCCTTCCCTGACTTTCCACAACAGCCTTAATTCAGGCCCTCTTTGACTCCAACTGGAATATTGGTGCCCTCGAAATTCTTTTTGCTGAGATCCACCTTCCGTACTGCTTGGTTGTTTTTTCACAATCACATCGAGCCATTCCTCCTATTAAACAAATCTTCTACTTCCCACTGAATTAGTGTCCAGCGTAACCCATTTGGAAATCATGAGAGGTGTTGGTTAAAAAGAAAATTACATATATATTTACAGTAGAATACTAAGCAGCCATTTAAAAAGTTATACTTTATTTTTTATATGTTTTGATATGGAAAAATGCTCATGCTATATTTTTAAGTGAAAAAAATCAGATTACAAAATAGTATGTATCACCAGGAATACATACGTAGTTTTCATATCTATATAAAAATTATGGAAAGATATAAATGCTAAAAGTTGTTTATCTCTTGGCACCGAGGTCCCAAGTGGTTTTAACTTTTTCTCTTTTTGCCTGTGTGTTTTTAATTTTTTTAGTAGTGAAGTTGTATATTTTTAAAATAAAAAAATTTAAAAATATATTTGAAAGATTTAGTTCTAACAAAGCTCTCCTCCATGAAAGCTTCTCCACTGCTACTCTGCAGCACTCAATACCCACATGCTTTGTTACTCAGAGAGCTCTCAGAGAACAGACCAGTTGGTGCTGAAATTATCTGCTTATCTTTGTTCCCTGAACTGGACTATAAACTCCTTGAGGGCAGAGGTCACATCTTATTTATCTTGTATTCAGATATTTAGCCCCGTCTGGTCCTGAGTGAATGTTCAGTAAATATTTAATGTGATTGGGGCTGATTTTGTATTAAGGAAGACTGGAATTATGACTCGTTTTTTGCTGGTACATAACTTGGCATGTGTATATATATATATTGCATATGCTCACTATACGCTGGACCCTGTTCTAGGCATACCGTGTGCATTACCCAGGAGGTAAAGAATCCGATTATTACTGCTATTATGGGGGTAAATGGTGGCTGGGAGGTAAGAGTTGCCTGTGGGTTTGCTCTGAGCTACATATGCCTCACTTGAACATTTGCTCTTAAAAGCTATTAAACTGTCTCCTAGGGATCTACCATTACCACACAATGACTTTGGAAACAAATGCGCTTCACCACAGCTAAGGCCACCGGAGAGTCACTGGGCTTCTGATAGAGGGAAGGCTGGTTCTGACCAGAGTGGAGACTCAGCATCATGTTTCTCCTGCAGAGTTTTGCTTACAGCTGGCCCCATGGGTGGAAACTGGTACAGGGACTAGAGTCAAGATGCTGACCTGAAGCCACATCTGTGTCTTTTAGTTGGCTCTTAAGGGTGTGTTCCTGGCATTTCTGGGTTCCTGAGACCTGAGTAGCAAGAAAAAAAGAAAAAGAAGGAAAGAAAGAAAGGAAAGAAAAAAGGAAAGAAAGAAAGAAAGAAAGAAAGAAAGAAAGAAAGAAAGAAAGAAAGAAAGAAAAAGAAAGAAAGAAAAAGAAGCAGCAAAACAAGTCAGTCTAGAATTTTCTGTTCTGATTCAATCTCAAATGGCTTTATTACTTTGACCTGAGTCAGCAATGTGGCTTCGTAGATGAAAAAGAGAACATGGTTCCAACACAGAGTTGCTCTTCCCTTTCTGTGTATTAGGGTGTTGCTTTGATCCTCTAAATTTAAGGATACAGAGCAGCTCATGCATCAGGCAGAGGTAAGTGGTTTCTACTTGGTAGGAAAAATAATGGCTCTGGTGTTACTCTCACTCTTGGCTGTCCATAGGCAGCACCTATGATGTCCCCTCACCTGGTTTCCTCTATGGTGACCAACCATCCAGGTTTGCTTGGGACTGAGAGATTTTCTGCAATTTGGGACTTAACAGTGTGAAACTGGGATGGTTGGTCACCCACCACCTCACTCTCATTTAACCCCAATGAGCAGCTCCACTTTGCCCCTTCCAACACACATATACCCACATACACACACAGTTTCTTCTTTTCTAGTTAAAAACTAATACATAATAAGAAGTTTGGAGAATATAGAAAAGTGTAATGGAAGATAAAAACATACTTGCACATAATCCTACCATCATCCAGGGTTAGCTGCTAGTAACATTGTGATATACTTCCTTTCAGTCCTTTTTTTCTATATAGACAACCTTTCTATGACTTGTTTTCACGTTTCATAGCTGCCCTCAATATTCATTCCAACTGAATTATCTTCATAAAATTATTTGTAGGAGTGAGGATAGCATGATTGATGTCATCCTATATTCCTGAGATATGGTCCTGGGTGGATGTCCAAGGTGTAACCTGTAAGAACTACCACAGATTTCAGTATTGGGTAATCAAATCCTTAACAGAGGTCAGCAAACATTTTTGAGGTTTATAGATAAAGGCAGGCAGGAGAAGTTGCAGAACATTTAGCAGAGAACCACCATTAGACTTGGAATATTTCATTATGAGATCGCAGAAGTGATTCTATAATTATTATCAGTATATGAGTATTTCTTATATGAAAGAGAGTGATAAATCCCCCCCCCCCAACCTCTAGTAAATAGTTAGACAAGAACAAATGAGTCTTAAGGATTTAGGCTAGATAATAAGAAAAGTTATTAACTACCTTAGTGGGTTAGAGAGAATCTAAGAAATCTCCTCTGCAAGTCTTTAGAATTGATAGAGATTTTCTTATCAGGGAAGGATTAAGTGTGGGCCTGCCTAATGCCAAAGAATAAACAAAAGAGCCTGTCAGGGTCTCAGCCAGGCCTCATGTTCTATGATTTTGTGTATAATAAAGAACACATAAAATACACGTAAAATTGATTTTTATTTTACATTTTCCTTTGAGAAATAAAGAAAAATAGATAGTGATATTTTTGAAGTTTGAGTTTAATTTTCAGGCAGTTATGGAGCAACATGTTGCTATGTATGGGGTCAGATGGTAACATCACAGAGGGAGGCACTGGAGTGTGACGAAGTTGACTTTCATTATTTTCCCAAATTGCATTCTTGTTGCTTTTCCCTGAAACTTTAAAATAGGTTCATTTAGTTTAGTAAATGTCTTAGCTGGGATTTTAGGCCCTATTTGTATTTCAAGGGATTAAACCAAATCTACATGGCTTGCAACACCACAGGTCACTTCCAGCCTTTGCTCCTTCATGCCTGTTATGTTGATCATTCTTAATTGTTAACAATGTTCAGTTCAACAACACTCTTTATATTTTCTGCTGGTCTTTTCTTTCTCTTGCACATTCATGTGAATAGTGTATTCATTTGTAAATATGGTCCATAGAGAAAGCATCCCTTTCTATGCAAATTGGCAGCTCAGGGAAGAGTTGGGAGCTTACAATGTCATTGAAAGTCACACAAATCAATTGGCAAAAATTACTTTCTGTGATTATCTTGTTTTTGCAGTTACATTTTTAATTTTGACAGTTTAAGTGTGTTTAGGGTTCACGGTAGTGAAAGGCCAAGTGGAATGTGGGGCAGGTCACTGCCGAGCTCCCCATTGCTTGGCTAATGAGGTTTTCTCTGGACTTCTGGTGTCATTTAATCTCATTAAGATTGAGGAGAGATACTTTAGAACAAAACAAATGAACAAATATTTATTGGGGGCCTATGATGTGCAAGGGTTGTATTAGGTAGAGTAGAGCATAAAAATTAGGAGTGCTTGCTTTCAAGGGCCTTACTATCTAATTAAGAAGAAAATAAGTAGTAATAAAATAAAAATACAGACCACATAAGAAAAGGTGCCACAAAGCAGGGCATGATTGTCAATTGAATTATACAGGTGGAGATTATTTGATTTTGGAGAGAAAATTGTGTCAGGCTCCTTTCCTTCAGGTGATAAGCTATGAGTTGGTCTCAAAGGCCGTGGCTAAACAGCAAAGAAGCCTTCCAGCATGGCAAATAAATGTGTATAAAGGCTGAGTGGGCGAAAGCAAAAGGTATGTTTAGGAACCAAGAAATACATTTTGGTTGGAAAGGAGACTTGGAGCAGAAGAGTAGTGGGAAAAGCTTGGGGACCCATTCTCAGTTAATACAAAGTGTGTTCATTTTCTATTGCTTTGTAATAAATTTGAGAACTTTGAACAACACCCATTTATCATCTCATAGTTCTGCGGGTCAGTTACAACTGGGTTCTCTGCTTAGTATCTCACAGGACAAAAATCAGGGGGTCAACTGGGCTAAGCTGGAGGTTCTGGAACGAATGCTTCCATGCTCATTCAGATTGTTGGCAGAATTCGGGCTCCTGAGGTTGCAGGAATGAAATCCTTGTTTTCTTGCCAGCTACTGGACAGGCACACTCTCCGCTCCTATAGGACACACTCAGGTCTTTGCTCCAGGGTTTCTTCCATCTCAACAATAAAGAGCTTCCCCCATGTTCCCTCTCCTTTTTATCTCTCTTCCTTTTCTGTCACCAGGTGGAGAAAACAGTGTGTTTAAAGGTCTCATATGATTAGCTGAGGCTCTCCCACACAATCTCCCTTTTGATTAATTCAAGGTCAGCTGATTAGTAACCTTAATAACGTCTGCAAACTCTCTTTCTCCATGTAATGCAACATAATCATGGGTGTCACACAAGGGGATGAGAATCATGGGGGTCTGCCTACCACACCAAGCTGTAAAATGATGCTGCCATGTTCTTTTCCGTTGCCAAAGAGCACTGACCTCAGGGTGTGTGAGGGAGACGTGTCTAGTTTAAATTATGGCAGGAATGTGGTGGAATTTGGCACTTTTGTCAACTCTGTTTTATTTTCAGTCAAATATCCTTTTCATGGAGGAAAAATGAACATGTAAGGAAAGTTCTTAGATAGTTTTCCATTCATCTTTCAAGGTTATAAGCATGTGAAAGCCTTCCAAAGCCCATAAAGACTTTGGCAGCATTACTGACTTGACCTAGATGGGAAGACAAACTTGAAAAGAGTAAGAAAAATTCCTCTGAGGGTGTGTATACTATGCATAAATCCTTTTTTTCTTTCCCTGGACTGAGTATTCTTATATTTGCTACATTTTAAAAGAGTCATGTCGTTCGACAGAAAGTACAAAATCCTATTTGAAGGGGATAGGCAGTAGAGATGGTATCACAATGTAGTTTAGAAAAAATAACTCAAATGTTTATAAGTGAAATATACTGTAGTAATGGTATCTGCTTTTCCAGCATGGCTGCAACATGTTGATTCATTGAGGGAAGAAATGGTGTTTATTTATATTCTCTCTCACTGAGTCATTGCATCCACTCTGAAATTGAATAGTCGTGCGAGTGGGCAGCGGGAAAGGGGAAGGCTGAGTACAGAGTGCAGCAGAACAAGGAAATAGTTTCTTATACAATATCCTTGGAATCAGTTGCTGATATGGTATAGCCAGTTGTGTGCAAGCAGGATAAATACTGCGGTCAACACATTCATAATGCTTTGGGCAGAGCTTTGGGATCTAGCTTTGGGCAGAACACTGTGTAAGGTGTTGCTGGGATTTTTCAAAATTGTTCAAGTCCTTTCAGACAATGAAAGGAACTCTTTCCTTTCACTGGGGTTGCTTAACTTCATTTAGGAAGAGTGTTAAGACCTTT
Organism: Callorhinus ursinus; assembly: GCF_003265705.2. Taxonomy (NCBI): domain Eukaryota; kingdom Metazoa; phylum Chordata; class Mammalia; order Carnivora; family Otariidae; genus Callorhinus; species Callorhinus ursinus. The sequence continues at coordinate 69,622,714 of NW_027397068.1, read as the reverse complement.
CTCATAATCTGTGAATCCTAGCTAATGGATGAATGCAAATATTGTTATCATTTCCCATTGACAGAGGACTCCATTGTTACAATGGAGAGAAGTGTTAATCCTTTAGTAATTAATGCCTTATTGGGGTCTTCATAGGTCAAGGATGTAGTTGGATTTTGGTAAATTAACTTTGAAGTCCTTTCCTTAACTCTCATTTCTCTTTTTCTTTTTTAAAAAAATAACCATTGCATATAACTTCGTTCTTTTTCATTTACCAATGATACAAGACCTAGTTTATATGCTGAAATGAAACTAAACTGGACAAAAGGTGAATATGAAGGACACCTGGCTCTTTCTGTAATACTTCATAACAAATCATGTAGAAAAATCCAACACAGAGAAGTTACTATGGTCGTGTGGTAAAGATTAACTACTGGTATAATAATTTGCAATTATTATATTGGTCTCTCCAAGAGTGATGAGGAAGAATGTTTCTTCTAAATTCTGCCACTGACAACGTGCATCTTAAATCTAAATGGAAGCTGGAGCCTAATGTGTTGCATTAACTGACGAACTCATCGATTCATGAATATTTGTTTTGTTAAGGATTGTGTGACATAAAAGAAAAACATAAAATCTATTTTTCTGTCTTGTTTGCAAAGTGCAGTTGGGAGATGTGAAAGCAGTGAAGAACCTGATGGTATGTTTCAGTCCCTGAGTGCTAAGTGTGGCTCAGAGATGAGAGACAGGTGTCTGGAAAGATGCCCAGGGTGAGATGAAGCAAGCTCACTGGGGAGTGGAATCTGGGTGGGTGGGGATGATATAGGGTGGGCTTAGGAGGCCAGGGAAGGGCAAGAGTGAAGGCAGGGTCACAATAGCATAGTCATAATTAATAACCATATGTGTGTATTGTTGGCTTACAAAATAGTGATGAGCAACATGGGCTTTGCACATAGGTGGAGCTCTGTTTAAATCCACACCATCCTTATGAAAGGCCCTTGGGCACATTATTTAACCACCTTGGGCTTCAGTTTCCCCATCTGTAAAATGAGAATAAAAATCGTAATTACCTAGAGGTTGTGAGGAGGATTGAGTGAGAAAATATCTAGAAAGCACTTAGAATGTGTCTGGCATGTGGTAAATATTCAATATCATTTAGCTTATTATTATCATGATGATGATTTAAAAATAGTCATGGAAATGATCAACCAAGAGCTCCATTTAGCAAATGAATAGACTAGAAATATTCAACAACTATTGAATGTTTACTACATGCTAGACATTCTTTGGGAGTACCTGACATGTATTATCTTCTTTACCACTCATACTGATACTATGGTGTAGGTAGCATTATCCCCATTTTACATATGGGGCAAGGAGAGGTCTGGGAACTTGTGAAAAAAGTCAAACAGTTTATAATAGACAGGGCTGGGATTTCAACCCAGGCAGCCCAGTGCTGGAATCTGGCTTTTGGTCACGATTCTGTACCACCCAGGACTTTCACTCCATGATTGGGATCCTTTTTTTTTTTTTTTTTTTTTTTTTAATAATTGGGACTCTTAACCAGGATATTCTACTGCTTCTTAGGGAACAGGGGAGCAATCAATCATCAACCTGCTGCCTATGCTGGATGTAATGAGCATCCCCCAGATTGTGGGGCACCAACCTCAACCTCAACCCTTACTAAAAATGTCTATCCTTTATTAACTATACTAATGACTAGTAATGGGTTCAAACATCTTTAAGGATTAGGAACTTTGTTTCAGAATAAGAATTTACCTTAGGAGATACAGAATTTTCTTCAGTAAAATTTTTAAAGAATTTTAAGAAGGGGCAGTGAAGGAAATAGAGTAATATACACTAATTCTACAAGGCTCATGAATCTGTAGAAAGTCTGTTGTTTTATTGCTTGTGTTAGAAAAGCTTCAGCACACCCAATTAATGAACATATATGCCAAGCATTTACCATGTGCCAGCCACTGAGAAAGGCAAGGCAGTCTCTGATTCTCAAGGAGTGGCCGATCTAGTTGGAAGTACAGAATAGTAGAAGGGAGTTTGGCAGCTGAGCTTATATAGACCCAGAACTGAAGCAGAGGTTCATGACTCAGGAGCTGTGTTTTCCAGGCTTTGATGTTTCTGAGTTTTGGTTTCTTTAGATGGAAGATGGGGATAATACCACCTACCTCCCAAGGCTGTTAGAAGTAAATACACTGAAGGAATATCAGCAAAGCATCTGGTACCATTCTTGGAACGTGGTGGTTCTTGTTAAACAATATCTATTATGATCATGATTACTACCATTTTGACATACATACATGCGTGCATAAGAAGAGCAACCAGCCAGGGGAGCCTGGGTGGCTCAGTTGGTTAAGCATCTGACTCTTCATTTCAGCTCAGGTCATGGTCGCAGGGTTGTGAGATGGAGCCCTGCATTGGGCTCCATGGTGATCCGAGGGGAGTCTGACAGAGATTCTCTCTCCCTCTCCCTCTGCCCCTCCCCTTGCTTGCACACTCTCTGTCTCTGTCTCGCTCTCAAATAAATAAATAAATAAATCTAAAAAAAAAAAAAAAAAGGGAAGAGTAACCAGCCATGACAAGTACATCAAACTAGAGGTGCGAACAATAACTAGGCATTCAGGTCACAGGGGCAAGATCAATGGCACAGAGTGTTCAGAGGTGATTTTCTAAAAGAGGTGGAATTTGATGTTTTTCTGAATGGTTTCTAAAAACTCCTAATTTGTTAGGATTAAAAGGGTCCTGAGGTCAAATATGTTTAGGCATCACTAAAGAAGATTAAACAGGTTTCTTCACTGTGTGACTTCTCAGAGCCTTTTTATGACTATTACATAATAACTATCCAAATGAAAGATTCAATATGCAGTGTCCCAGGCTTATTTATCTTTTTGTTCTTTCATGGAGCCCCCACAGGCTGGGGTGGTGGAGCAAACTTGGGGAAATGTGAAGTGAGACCTCATTCCAGAAGGATGGTTGGGCAGGTAGCAGAGAGAGATGAGGCAAAAGGCATGGAAGGAGGAGAGAAGGGGGTGTGGCGAGCCCCAGGAGACCAGGCTGAGGGGTGGACTGAGGACACACAAGGGAGAGAACTATTTTGTAGAAATGGGGAATAAGTGGGAAGTTTATTTTGTTTTTAGAAGTTTTGTTTTCTTAAGAAAGATGAATCAAACTGATGGTCCAGAAGGGTCTGGATGGGTTCAACCGGCAGCAGGAAAGCCCGTTAGGTTTTTGTGTTAACCCAAGCTTGAGATGACCAGGTTCTTCCCAACCTTGTCTTTCTATTATGATGTCTAAGCTGATGATTGTGTGATGGATTTGCTAGGGCTCCACCATTGCCAAGGGGCCGACTTTATCACAGGCACCCAGCATTTGCTCGAGGTCTCCAAGGTAACACTTTCATTAACTCATGGATGTGCCTTAGAAAATTTCCAATTCTCTAAGCCTGCCTTTGTTTCGAAATCATTAGGGGGAAAAGAGCATTTCAACATGCAGAGACATTCGTGGTTGGGTACAGCTTCTTTCACGGCCAGCCAATCTAAAACTTGCAGAAACCACACCCCTTTATGGTGCATTTCACATTCGCAGGTCTGTCACTTGAAATGCCTCCCAGACTATATTGGCAATAGAGCAAGCTAAGCGCAGAAATGGGATGGCCTACCAGCCTCCGTGGCCCCTTGAGTTACCAAAGAAACAAAATCCGAGTTTTTCTGTGTGAATGAGAATTTAAAAGATAACGAAAGAAAGTGCTGATAAATCACAATTTACAGTTGCTGGAAATCCCAGCGAAGAAGGATTTAAGACTGTCTGGTGATCTCCGGGGAAAGAACAATGATTGCTTTTGTCTAATTCTCTCCTTCCCCTCTTTCCCCTACCCCACACCCTTTCTTTCTGCTCCTCCCTGCTCCTCTCTCTCTCTGTCCTTATCTTAATTGGGATTAGCAGGCCTGCACCTGGTGAGCAAGAGATGCCGGATGAGCTTCCTGTCCTCTTTACTTTACTCTCTTTGACCTTGACTTGGAAGATATCCTTCTACCACGCAGGAATTTTCAGCAATAGTTTTGCACTGTTTGATCACTTGGCCATTTGGTGTGTGAATTGCTTTTTTAAAAATATACAGAAAAATTTCTATTTCCTTGTGTAACAAGTGAGGGGTGAAATAAAGGAGTTCTTCATAGAGCTAGAGATTACAAACAGAACAACAACAAATTCTAACCACCTTACAGCCAACAGCTGCCCAATTAATGTCATGTGGGTTTACAGCAAAAGTGGTCAGTGACAACATAGCAGAAGGCAGTTCAGGTCACAAATTCAGAACAGGAAATATATTTTCATCTTGTTATTTATGACCCAGCCTTAAAGGAAAACAGATGGTACTACTTTCAGGACTGTTTTGCTCTTGTTTCAAATGGCTAATTCAAATCGAACACGGGATTCTATTCTTAGTCAAGGCAGCTGCTGCATTGTCTGAGCTGCGTTGTTTTTCCCAACAACATCCCCTCCCCTGAACAGAGCAGCCAGAGGAGACCACAGCTACGTCACCATCACGCAGCAGCCCTGAGAGAATTGCCTCGTACTGCGGGGGGACAGCACTTAAGGCAAACTGTGGCCCCCTTTTGAATGTAATCCACAACTTCCACTCCCCACTCGCACATCTAATCCTGTCAAAAGCATGACTTTCTCTTTGAAAGCAGTCGTTTATTCCAATTTTAGAGCACAGTGACCTCTCAGGGACCCTTTTAGGATGGGGAAGATTGCAAAGATGGGAACAGAAGTCAGAGAGGGCTAAGAGGAAATGGAACATGAGAGATGTTCCTACAAGACAAAGGAAAAGGCAGATACAGCTGAAGGACTTCTCCCTGGGTGGCCATATTGCCCTGCTGGTTGTCTTTAGCCAAAGGCGCTATTCAGGAGACTCACTGACAAGAAGCTGAAAAGTAAACATTTGGATGAACCATTCTCTTAAAAAAAATCAGTTTTTTTGAAAACAATCAAAATAACATATGTACATTATTTTAAAAATAAAATACTTCCATATCTCTGGGTTTTTTCCTCCACTCTCTGAGGGAGTTCCTAGGTTTAATCCTTCTACTAGACATCCCCTCTCTACCATCCTACACACCAGAAGCAATCACCTTTGATTCTTCTAATGTTAACTTCAGGTATTTACCTCCAAATTTCTGAGAAATATGCTTATATTGTTGATGCTTTAATTTTAGGCAATATGTATCAGTGTTTTCTAGTGGTATTTGAGGATTTAGCTTGCCTACAACCTACTCATTCTCCTAATTGAGTTATAGTACATTTTTGATTATCTGACAGTCTTTATATTATTATGAGTAAGTAAATATGTTTTGTTGCTAAAACACATAGCATAGTATTATGAGACTTCCTTTCTTGTACAACTTTTTGTTTTTCTTGGAGTTAATTATTGTGCAATTTTAAAATTTACTTACTTTTTTTTATTGTTTTTAAACTTTTTTTTCCTCTTTTGGATAAAAAAACTTGTCAAATGAATGACCATAATTTTTTTCAATTAATCAAACACATTCAATAATCTACTAGCGTTCCTCCCCCTTCATACCCCTTCTCTCCTGGAAACCTCCCTTCTCCTTCATTCTTCTTGCTCTGATCTATTTGTTGGTTAGGTTCTTTGAAAAAGGCTTAATCTAGGACTTTCTGTTAACATTTTCTTTCTGTTGGCTCCTTTTCCCAAGATTCCAGGTCCTATGAAAGCATACTAAACACAGATGCATGGGAAGTAAAATTTTTGATTCCTTGCATTCCCAGAATTATTGTTATTTTACCCTCACGTTATACTAAGTAGTTTGACATGGCAGAGACGATGAGAAATCAAGACTAGTGAAGCTGAACACATACCAATAGAAACTCTTCAAAGTAAAACATAGACCTAAACGTAAAACTTAAAATTATAAAACTTTTACATGAAAACATAAGAGGATTTTGGAGTTAGTAAAAAAATTCTTAAATATATCACAGAGAGCATGATCCTTTAAAAATCTAAATTTTACAAATATAAAAAACTTTGACTCTTTCATAAGAGTGTGAAAAGACAAAAAGTAAATACTTGCAAAACACATATCTAATAAAGAACCTATAAGCAGAATATATTGTTAAATTAAACAGGAGCCATTAGACAGAGGTTGTTCTAATGCCTTAGAGCCTATGTGGATCAAACCAAAACTTAAATGTGTAAATGTTTCTAGGTTAAGAAATCAAAGCCTAAGGACAATCACCCACAAAGAAGCCTTTTTCTAATAAGGCAGATGCTTAAGCTACAACCAACCAAATAATATTGCTTCTGCCATTTCTCTATATAAGACTTTCCTCTAGCTCCTGTTGGTGGAGTGCTCCTCACCACTTTTGGTTTGGTGCTGCCCAGTTGGAATTGATTTTTGCTCAAATAAACTCTTAGAATTTTTGATATGCCTCAATTTATCTTTTAATCATTCTGGTGTCTGAGGAGGAGACTCCTGAGGCCTCCAGGAACAATGAGTGATAGCAGGTGTAAGGTATCCACTGAGTCTGTTGTGCTTACTGCTTTCTAGCTGCCTCTGGAGATATGGGTAAGTCCCTCTTGGATATTCCAGCTCAACAGCTTTTGTGTTATAAACTCTTGGACTTTGTATGAGCATTTCTTTTTCTGGACTAGATCTGGGGTCAAACTGGGTTTGACTTAAACTGGACTGGGTCCAATGTGAGACCTCAGATTACTAAAATTTTGTTTTGAGGAAAAAAGAGGAAGCGGAGGGAGAGAGAGAGAGAGAGAGAGAGAGAGAGAGAGAGAGAAAACTTAGTTCCTGTGAGCCCTCCATCTAGGACTTCGGCTGACTATATGTATAAAATTTATGGGCCCAGACTTGTGTTTGTCTGAACAAGTGGGTTAACTTTACCAAAGATAATTTTGAATTACATGGTCACAGTGGGAAACTTTTAACCTAGATAAGCATATTCATTTACTAGGTCCCCTATAGAAAAAGGGGTCTTAGCCAAGAACTCACTGTAAAGGGCAGAGAAAAAACTATTTTTCCTTCTCTACATTTTCAGGTGACTAGGTTGGGACATGTCAAGACATCACACTCACTCTGGGACCTGCAGATGGGATACTAGGAAAACTGGCAGAAGCTAGAAAAGGGTGAAAATTCTTACCAAAGTCAGCTTTCTTGGATCTTTGTAGTGCCTGATTGAGAAAGAAAGGTAAAATTTCATGTTGTCCCTTACTTCTCAAATTCAGACTCTTGTGAATTTGATTTTGGGGTACCCATTGGTTATGGATCCTTTCTCTTCCAGGAACAGCTATCACTTTCTTATTTATATTATATTGTGTTCTGAGAACTTACTTGGCTTGACTTTCTGCCTGCAATGCACACACTCCATTTGTGGCTAGTGTCCTATGGACTGTTGCCAGGTCTCATGGGACTTGGCTAAGTTCTAGTTTTGGTTATCTTTGGTTATCCAGACATCTTGGTTATCCCAAAGATAACCAAAAAATAACCAAAAGATAACCAAGAATCCAGTGGTTCTGGATCTTGGGAGGACTACATATTTGCACCCTCTTTGTGGAAAACCTCTTGAATCCATGGGTAAGCCACAAAAGGCTTATTGGTTCTGGTTTTGCGTCACTTGCTAGGTATACTGTTGGTTCAAAAGAACAAGGAAGTAAAAAGGAGTTCAGTACTGCCAGGAATATGTATTGTTTATCCCAGCTAAAACCTGATAAGATATTTTAAGGGATTTAAAAAAAAAATGAATTCTGTAGTCAGAAGTTGGCCAAATTAGAAGCTGATATTAAAAGCCTGATAGAAATATTTTTAGGCCTTTTCCTCTAAGCTAAAATGGAACTGTATGCCCACAGGAAAAGAAAACATTCTGAAGCCATTGTGGAAGGATTTACTAAACCCTTCCAAAGACACATAGCTCTGAATCTAGAACATAGGAACCTTTTGATTCCACCTTAATTGGAAGTCTTCTCCCTCATAAGCAGATTGAAAATACTGTAGTTGGATGGGTGGGTCAATCCTTTGATATCATAAGACTGCAACTTAATTCCTTGAAGAATTAGAAATCACTTGTCCTATAAATCAAGTCTTTACAAGAACAGAAATGTGGCTCTAGGGGTAATTCAAGCCCACTTATCCTTTTTACTAATCCCCCCTCCCCACTTGGAGAAACTTGCATTCCCGGTCTTCTCCAGGAACCAAAAGCCATCTCTTTGAAATGCAAACATCAGTGAGGTAACTCTCATCAGAACAACAACAGCAACAACAAGCTATTTGGAAACTAGGTGAATGGAAATGTTAAAAGTCTTCTTTGCAAATATTAGTAAAAACTTCAGCCCTCTGAGCAGAAAAACTTAACTTAGTCCACCTGCCAGAAACACAATTTGGATCCAGCTGTTCTTTTGTAAACTACTGAGTTTTGCATTATCCTATCTGTCTCATAGCTAAAATCTTAAAGTGAAAGCTGTAAGATCTTTGTTTCTGTCTTTTTATTTATGTCTACATATGTATGTTGTGTATTTGTTATAGATGGGTGATTGTTTTCCCTTTGGATGGTATTGCCAAAATTTGTAAAAGATCTCTATTTAATTGGTTTAAAGAAAAATAAGCAATTATATAAATTAAATATTCTCTCAGAAATATAGAAAGTAACCCAAATGTTTTTCAAGTTCACATGATCTGGAATAATCTTTGGTAAATAAAAGCTAGTTTAAGTTTGTTGCTTTAACTAGAATAGGCATGTCTTCCGAGTTATCAAGATTAAAAATAATGCAGTAATGTGACTTTAATCTACCTGGCTTTATTAAAAGTCAAATAAGTCATGTTATCTTTGTTACAAAATTTGTCAGCAAGAAAAATAACCTAAGATGACGGTTAGCTGTTTAATGTCTCCTTGTGATTTTCATGAGTAAGCTAAACATAATTGTTAAGAACAAGTAATTAAATAGATGTAAGTAAGTTAAAAGTTTATAAATGAACTTTTCAACAAAAATTGCTTTATGGTATGTCTGTTTAAAAATAGTTTCCAAACATGAAACCTTAAAGTTATACTAAGTTAATTAAATGAAGAGTATTTATTGAATGTCTGGATCATTTCCAAATAAGATAAAATTTTTAAATGTTAATTTCTGGACATAGATTTGTTTACTTCTGGCTTTTTATTAGAAGAACTTAATGTATTTGAATTTATTTGTAAACTTGTGCCTAAGTTGAAAAATTAGCTCTAAGGAAAAATATAATTTCCTGGGCTTAATGCTGTCTTTATCAGGTCTTTAATTTCTCTCCCCCCACCCCATTATGTCACCTTGTGCATTTGCCTTTAAAATCTATTGTCACTTTGGTTAAAAAGATGATTAAGTATTATTTCATAATGATCTGTTATTCTATTTGATTAAATGTTCAAACCCTTTTTCCATTTTGACAACTTACCGAAATAAAATTCCAAATGGAGTCTTTCTGGCCATAAATCAGCTTTGAGATTTTCTAGATGGTCCCTGGAAAATCTCAAAGGATTTGTCTCCCACCTTGTAAAATAGACATGTTAAATGAATTAGGTTTATTTTGTATGTTAAAGTACACGGAAAGCATAGTCAAATCAGTATGCTAAACTTTCTTAAGCTACATGAGTATGAATGTATGTTAGTAATATAGGTATTCCAGAAACTTTTTACAGTTCATAGAAATTTGTCAATGTTCTGTTCAGTTATTATGTTAATTATTGAATATTAACTAAATAGACTATTATGTTAATTATAGAATATTAACTAAATAGAAATAACTAAATCTCCTTATAATATGAATTCTCATCAAATGTTTAACCATGGCTGTTTTTAGAAAGTCTTTTTGTCATTTGTAGACAGTTGCTATTTTACTTTGATGCTTTTGCAAATGTGCCTTTTCTTCAGAGAAAGCCATTGAGGACTCTAGAATACAGGTTTCTGATAACTTAAAGATCATACCATTGACCTGGTTAAGAATTTGTAGAACTTTAATGGAGAAACAAGGTTCAAATAGAATAAGAGTGAATAACATGGATTGACAGAACAGATGAGGATAAATATAATTTTCCATGACTTTTTGTTTGAAACATTGCTGGTTCTTCAATGTTTTGGTTTTCCAGGTTTAAGAAAACCTTTTGCTCTTTTCTTTTAACCTCTCTATGCCTTACAGCAGTTTGGCAAAGTATAGGTTCTTAAACAGAATTGAGACAATAATTTTTTCTCTCTACCTAATCCCTCCAGAATCCAGACACTCATTAAATATTCTTATTTGCAGGGCAATATAGTCATTTACATAAGTTTAGTAAGAATATGTTTTCTTTATAACAGGCCACAATGGGAAACTTTGATTATATTCTACCAAGGCTTTGACTGAAATTTCATCTTTGAGAATGATGTGTATAAAATCAGATATGGCTAGACAGTTTTAAGGAAATAAGGTTGACTTCATGGAACCAACGAAGCTCTTTGGAAAACCCACCTGCTATCTTGCTTACAGGATTCTAAACTTTACCAAATGAGGAAGAAAGGTCACTTCCTGGCAGCCCTAGAAAACTCAGGATATTTGGGGGAATCTCAAAAAGAAAGGAATTAACCCAAATCTATAGATATTGCAGGCAAAGTTTGATGCTGAGTCCTTGGCTTGGCTTCTTAGCCTTGAGAGGCTTTTAAAAGTCCAATCTGATATTATTTATGAAAAATTCCGACAAAGATGACTTATACAGAGCTGGTATGGTCAATCACTATTCTTTCTGCACTTATATAAATAATCAGGCCAACTTTAATAAAACTGGAATTATTTTGCAAACAAATTAGTCTTACTGTGATTATCTTTGATAGAAATGAGGATGGTTGTAGAAAGAAAAAAATGTTTCAGTAGGAAACTATAAAACAATCTTGTGGATACTATATTCCTATAAACCAGACTGGATCCTGAATTCTTCTAGTTTCCTCAAATATCTGGCTATGTCTCTCTAAACTAATGTTTCTTATTTTTTCCTACTTTTCTGATTTGAAATCACTAAGAACAAATATTTCCCTTGAGCCTTGTTGGAAGGGACCACACTGGATCCTCCTCATTATTGTGATGGTAATAAAACTTCACGGTCTTGAAGCTTGGGTCCACATCCTTCAATTATAAGGGGTTCCTCCAGACTCTTGGATCTACCACCAACTGAAGATCTAATATTCAAATACACCAGGGAGTTTCCTCTCCAGAAGCACATGGCATCTTGAGGCAGACAGCTCTCCCAAGATCATGGATCAAGGTCTACATCTCTAATATGAAACTTTTATTCCCTTTGCCTTTTCGTGACTTGTCTTTTCTCTTTGTTAATGCACAGGAAGACAATACTCCTTAACTCTGGCAGTTATCACTAAATCTACTGTTAACGCTATCTCTGTACAACAAAAGTCCCTAGGCTTTCTTGCAAGGTGGTTTTAGATAATAGAATTAGTTTAGATTACTTATTGGCTGAACAAGGAGAAGTCTGTGCCATGGCAATGCCAGGATCAATAACTCTGGTTTTGTGGCAAATACAAGAAATCAACAAACACTCCACTTGGCTAAATCAGGTTGATGTCCCTTCAGGTATATTCTTTGATTTATTTGATAACCAACTGGTTTGGTTCATAGGAGACAAGGAACATAATTCAGTCCCTTGGTTTTATCCTCCTGATAATGATCATTGTAGTCTCCCTGGTGTGCTGTGTTCTCTCAAGGGACTTAAATATGCACTTGTAGCCATTAGCAATACATCAGATGGTCTCACTATGCTTAGAGAAACAGAAACAAATGAACAACAGGAGGACAACAATTCTTCCATGGACCTGACATAACCTACAAGTTTCCTAATGAAACAAGAACAGCTTAACCCTGATGGTGACTGAGAGTGGCATTAGTACCACATTTGTGCTTAATTTCTCAGGTATGAGAGAATAACCAAAAGGGGGAATTGTTAAATTAATTAAACAAGGAGGCCTTTAGACTGATGTGGTTCTAATACCTTAGCAGTTCATGTAAGCAAACCCAAACCTCAGCCTATAATGCCTCAAGGAGAAGAAAGCAAAACCTTAGGACAACCAACCAATTAAGCTTTTCCAAATCAAGTACACTTAAGCTATAGTCAATCAAATAATTTCCTTGCTTTGCTTCCACATCTTCTCTATAAAAGTCTCTCCCCTAGTTCCTGTTGGTGGAGCACTTCTAACCACTTCTGATTTGGCCCTGCCTGATTTCAATTGATTTTTGCTGAAATAATCAAATAATCTCTTAAAATTTTTAATATGCCTCATATATTTTAACATTACAAAGAACTCTAAAATTCAACAGTAAGAAAATAACTCAATAAAAATATTGGCCAAAGATTTGAACAATCTACCAAGGATCTGTGGGTGGCAAATATACACATGAAAAAATGTTCAACATTATTCAATAGGAAAATGGAAACAAAAATCACAGTGAGATATCACTTCACACCTATTAGAATGAAAAATTAAATAGACTGATCATAGTATGTATTAACAGGGATGTGGGAGAACTGGAACTCTCATATACTGCTCGTGGGAATGTAAAATGTTCCAACCACTTTGGAAAGCAGTCTGCTAAAAAGTTACATTGGTGTGGTCAGCCATTTCATTAATACTTTACACTAATCAGAAGAAAAGAAAGTATATGTCCAGTGTTTTTCACAGCTTTTTTTTGTAAGAGCTCAATCCTAGAAAGAACCCAACTGTCTATCAACAAGTAAATGGATAAACAACACATGATGTAGCCATACAAAATGATACTACTCAGCAATTAAAATGATCAAAATACTGATATACAAAACAACATGAATGACTTAACTAGGCTGAGTGAAAGAAGCAAACAAAAGTGAGTACCTAATATATCAGTCCATTTATGTAAAACTCTAGATAATGCAAATTAATCCATAGTCACAGGAAGCAAATCAGCAGTTGTGGGGGGAGATGGGGAGGACTTCAGGGAGGGATTCTAAAGGGTTTGCTATCTTGGTGTGGTCATGGTTTCATGGATATTTACATATGTCAAAGCTTGTCAAATTATACATTTTAAATACATGCTGTTTTAACGTGTCAGAACTCAGTATTTTTACACAATTTTTAAAAAGAAAGCATCGTGCAGACATCTGGAATCATGCATTTTCTTAATTCTGAGAGTACTTTCAAATCACTGGTGTCTATTCATCCATCAATATCTATTCAGCCAAGCACTGAGCAAAAAAGTCCTTGACTTGACTGGCTTTCAGTCTAATGGGGGAGAGAGTCAATGGTATATATATCATAATAATAATATGTTATGCTACTGAGCCCTTTGTATTTGCAAGACATTAAAAAAAATGTACCCTACGTGTATAACTCGTCATTTTACTGATGAGGAAACAAGGCAGAAAAGGGTAAGTACCTCACTGATGATTGCTCAGTAAATGGTGGAGTGAAATCCGAACCCAGGGAAGCATGGCTACAGGGGTTGTTCTTCTACCCAGGTCACTAGTCTACCTTCAGGATGGAATACAGAAGTGCTGTGAGGTGCTGAGTGCACAGTGCTGCGATGCCACGTCACTAGAGCACTCCACCTAGTACAGGTGGGGCTAATAGGAAAGGCTGTCTAGGGGAAGCCACGCTTGAGTTGGTCAATTCCCCAGGTATGAGAGAATAACCAAAAGTGGGAATTGTTAAATTAATTAAACAAGGAGGCCATTAGACTGAGATGGCAAGTGGGAGCCACGCAGGTGAAAGAGGCAGCCTCCCCTTAGGCTTGCTTCTTGGTCCACGTTTACTTATCTGCTCACACTCTATTTCTCTCGCTCTCATTCTCTTTCTCTGAAATGGGTAGGGATGGGAAAGCGTATATGCCTATTGCTCCTGACAACCACAGAAAACCAGGTCCCAGGGGCTTGAGGCCGAAAATGCCTTCTTTTCCGGTGGAGTCTCTGAAGGCTTGACATGAGCAGGTGGAGAGCTGCAAACATTGGCTAAAGACTTTGTCGTACTTTCAACATCCACGGGTGTTCGTTCATACCTTTTTAGATACTCTCGTCCAGCCTTCTGAGAGAGCCCCACAGCTACTGAGAACTACACCAAGACCCCAAATCCGATTTTTTTGGAGAAAAATACATAAATGATTATGATACTGTAAGTGTCATTCAAAGTACTGGTCTGAACTTGTGTTTATTTACATCAAGAGGGGAGAGAAACTCAGATTTGCAATCGCTAAGGGCCAAAGCTGATTACAATAGTAATTGTAAAGTCTCTGTAAACTGCTGCTATTATTATAATTGTTTTCAAGGAAAAACTGGTTAGAGATGGAGGCAAAGGCAACACGAAGGAAGGACGTTCAGCATTTGGCAGGTTGAGGCCGGCAACTCAGGGGCCCCACGCGTCCGTAAGTCCTTGAAAGGCATATTGTTAATACTACATGACAGATAAATCATATCATGAACCCCAAGAAATGCCTAGAGGGAAATCAAAAAAAATGCCGTCAGCAGACAGACTTTTTATGATTTTCCCAGGATACTGTTATGTTTCCAGAAACTCCGCCTTCCTGAATCACATGCGTCACATTACCAGAAATAGTTGCTGACAAATACTTCATTTAAATGCTATTGAGATAAAGGCAGGAAGGCTGTGAGCAGTTAAGAGGCAGAAAAGTAACATATGTGTCCACTGGTATATTGTCCCAAATGGGGAGCACTTTTATCATTTTTTTCATTTGGCACTGTTCTGCCACGGGACTGGAAGACATATGTCACTTTTCCACCTTAACGGGGCATTTTCTAGTTTGTTTGGATTTATGTCACAAGCTTAATGAGATTTAAATGGAATTTTTGTATGTGAATAATACGAAGCATTAATGCAAAAACTTCAGTTTGCTGTGCCCCTGGCAGAATTTGCATAAGGGTTTTTAAATATGAAAGAAGAATATTGAAGCCCTTATAAATCACAAGGCATGAGCAATACTGGAGCAATAGAGGGAGCAGATCAAATTATCGAAGTGACTATAGTTTCAGAAAAAAAGTGACATCTTCAGATTTATGAAACTGGCCTCTGTTGGAGAACAGCCTGCACTGGAGAAGAGGCACGGTCAGAGCTCAGCATCCTTGATAGGACTTTCAGATTCTCATCTTCATCTAGACAAGCCTCCAACACATAAGTGGAGAGCTCCTGTTTTGTACTGTGCTGGGTAGACAGGGTTTTAAAAGGAGAGCACCTGGGGGAGAAAGAGAGTGTGGGCCACTAACTTCCTTGGGAAGGGGATACAGCCTGCTCTATGTTTGCAAATAACAGCGTTTCCAGATCTGAGCCCCCTTGCACTTACAGGAGCAGGGAGGTCATTTTATGGCTCCCTTGCCAGCCTTGAGGTATTCTAAGACCTCGTACCACTTTCTCATGCCCTCTGGGGCTTGGGGGCTCTCTATGAAGTTGCTTTACTTGATTTAGTCTTGTCACAGTGGTCCCCATCCTGGCATTTTATATCTCCCTCCCCCCAGCAGGGCTCAGGACCAAAAGTGGGACCTTTGCTCTACTCTGGGGAATCAGAAGCTTTGCCATCAAAGGTCCGGACTTGCTTTTGCTTCATTCTCCTTCCATGCTATGTCACCCTTCGCAGAGCAGTGCATGGGAATGCCCTGTTGAGCCTGGATGGACAAGGGTAGGGAGAGGACAGCCTTCCAGAATTTTTGGAAGCAGCCCCCATGCGTTCTTCAGTCTGAAGCTGAAGCTTAATCAAGTCAGTGCAAGTCAGGGTGCCGGGTGGCGCCCCGAGGCAGCGTGCTGGAAGTCTATGCCTTCCCAAAGCTCTTAGGGAAATGAGATTATGATTTCAATCTTGATCACACTGCAGAGTCCTGATGTGAAGCCACATGAAGTCACCGTCTCCCTGGAACAACGGGAGGAGAATTAGAAGGAAGGCGCCAGACACTCTCACCAGTCGCCCTGAAATGCTCCTAAGGGGCTGTACTGGCTGAACCTCCCTGTCCAGGTCTCAGGGGCGGGAAGGTAGCCATGTCCCTATGGAGACTAGAAGCCCAATCACAGAATGTTCGAGGTAGATGGTATTTAGAGAGAACAGAGCTGTGTCAAGACCAGGAAAATCAGTAACATTCAGCCTGTTTTTATTTAAGCATTTGATATTTTGTTCCTCGTGAATTTTTTGCATAAATTTTAATTTTTGGCACATTTTTCATGGGCAGTGAGTGCCCCGTCCTGAACCTACCTCACATCTACCTCCTTTGATTTTCAGAGGAGAAAGCGGAGTCACAGAGCACAAAGTGGTTTCTCCAGTGTGACATAGATAAGTAAGGGGATTATGAATTCAAGTGTATTTTCAGTCTGGTGGGATTTTTTCCGTCTTTCTGCTTCACCATGATGCTCCTTCACTTGCTTTTTATTATTATTAATTATTATTATTATTATTATTATTTATTTTAATGGAAGAAAAAATTTCCAGAAGTCTAGAGAGTTTCCATCTCATAAAGTTTGAGGCCTACTGTTTGGGGTGAGGAGGGAGCAATGAGAGATGACAGATGTACTCCAGGAGGGAGAGACCTGGGAACTCAGAGCTGATTTTGCAGAGCAGGTCCCAGTAGAACCTACTCTTTCTATAGCTACAGGTTATTTCTTCTAAGGTAGGTCAAGTAGAATCTTTAAATGGCTGCTTCTTCAGATTTATAGCTATTTTAATTTAACTCCAAGTGCTCAGAGGAATGCTTTTATTTAACTTCAATAGAGTATAGCTTTATTAAAGTCAAATAAGAAACGGGGAAAAAATGAACCCAGAGAAAATATGCCAATGGAAATTCTTATTTGAGAAATGTCCAGATATTACATGTCTTTCATTTTAATTTATTTCTTAAGCATTGAATGAAATTTTAGGCCCACCTGAGAAGCAAAATAAGATTAGTCTACTGAACAATAGGTAACCAGGTTAAAAAAAAAGACAGCAAAATTTGCAGAGATAAAAGTTTAATTATGTCCTAGTTGCTTGCTGAGATCTGGAAATCAATGTAGTTATTTCAATATAATTCTTGGTGGGCTATCAAATGACATGAGGGATCTTTGTACCCCTTCTGTTAAAATATAGCTACCATAAAATAATTAACAATAATGGAGTTGACATTAGATTAATGTAGCTAACCTCAGGTTGGTAGTGGAATTGCTTTTTGAATGAAACAGAAAAAAAAAAATTAAGAGCAGACCTCTGTGTGAGCGAAATAGCAAGGAACGTGCTTAGAACTCTGAAGACATTTTATCCTTTGTCTCAGTGTGGAATAAAATTCTATACTCTACTTAAAGACTTTTCCAGGAAAATTTTATGAAAAATATCCTAAACGGAAAAAGCTGGGTGGTGTGAAACTGATCACTTTTATACATGTTAGATTGGGTCTAAAATATTTAATATACCATATTGGAAAAGCTGATCGGCACCTTTTTTTTTTCCTTTTTCATGGGGAGGTGAGGATGGTGGTGGTCATGGGAAATTGACATAAATCTGAATCCCACTTGAACCACTTAGCAGCTAGACAGCTGAACCTTTGGTTTTCTCACGTATATAATTGTGATAATAATGACACCAACTTATTTATCTTTTCAAGTTGTTGTACAAAGCAAACTCCCAAATCCTCTGTGTGTGGATACATATATATGTTAACCTGTATTATTTATTAAAGATAAATATTTTGGTGGATTTTTGGAAGTTAAAAAATATCTGCAGAGGTACTTGCTAATGGATCAAAATAATCTAGTGAATATCATGTGGTTGGGATCAGGACACAGAGAAAGGACACTTTATTAAAAAAAAGAGAAAAAAAAACAACCTTTGGAAACTTTCTGTGCATGTGAGCTTTCAGCTGGTTAGCTGGGTCTCAGCAATGAGTTTTCTTGTTATAACCCCATGAAAATACCAGTTGTTTCCATTGATATCCTGCTATCTGACTTGTAATGCCACACTTTGTTTTCTGAACTTGATGGAATCAGATTCCATGAGAGCCATGACAGAAGCAAGAAGCTTCCTAGGGACCTAAAAATGTTGTGGATGTGGTTATTGTAAATTCCTTAATCTGATCCCTTTGCTAGGAAATACTTTGGACTTCTGGTTCCAACGGATGTCTGGATCTGTCTTTTTGTACATCATTACTAACTTGGTGAAATTATTTAAATATGCATTGGTCAGACAAGTAAAAGGAAACCTTCCATGGTTTACAAACAACCACTAAAACAGACCTGGGGCTAGGAATGAGGAACTGATGGATAGAGGGGATACTTTTGAATCCTTGGTCCCCTAATTAATTTATGGATTTAATAACTATTTATTGAGAACCTACTATAATGCCAAATACTTTGCTAGATGATGGTGATACACTGGGGAGTACAATTCAAAGATAGAATCCTTGCCTTCATAGAGCATTCACTAGAGTAAAGAAGATAGACATTAATTGAAGAATCACATACGTGAACATAAAATAATGACTCTCATAAGTGCCATAAGGAAGAGGTCCATGGTGATTTGAGAATGAGTGTAGAGGATGTGATCGAGACATGGATGCCGACAAAGGCTTCCTCGAGGGAGACATATGGGGGCTGAGATCTGAAAGCATTGTTATTACACAAAAAATGGAAGGCAAAGGAAGGGTGGAGGGGAATAAACAAGTGCCAAAGTCCTGTGTTGGAGGGCATGGCATATTAGAAGAACCGAGGGCAGTCTGGGTGGCCAGAGCATGCTATGGGATGACCATATGGAGATGGATAGGAGCCAGGTCATCTTGGTAGCGACATTAAGAATTTTCTTTTTGATTCTAAGACCAATGAGAATCATTGAAATGGTTTAATCCGGCTTGTGCAGTGTATGTGTGTGTGTGTGTGTGTGTGTGTGTGTGTGTGTGTGTGTATGAGTATGATTTACATTTTAAAGATGACTGTGGTGGTTGAAATGTGAACAGAAGATTGAAGATGGGCTCAAGTCAATGCAGGGAATGCCTTTAAAATTTTCTCGTAGTTATCTAGGAAAGAGCTGATGGTGGTTGAGATTAAGGTCAGTGGGGCAGAGGTGGGGAAAGGTAGAAAATTTTGAGATATTTAGGAAGTAACTTGACAAGACTCAGTGGGAAGACAGGTTATATCTTGGAATTTCTTTTGACAGTTTCAGGAAAAACCATTTTATTTGTACTGATCTTTCATTTTCTATCATTTCAAATTTGTATGTATGTAGGTATGTATACCTACAAGAGTCAAGGAGTGTACAAGGCACTGGGGATTCCATGAAGAGCAAAAATCGATGTGCCTGCCCTCATGTACTTACAGCTAGATGATATGGTTTCTTTCTTCCTCTCTCTCTCTCTCTCTCTTTTTTTTTTTTTTTGGTCACTTTCATATGGGTACCGTATGCTCATTTATTTTTAAGATTGATTTCTTTATTTAGAGAGATTTATTTATTTATATTTAAAGATTTATTTATTATTTAAGATTTATTAAAGAGAGCATAAGTGGGAGGAGGGGCAGAGGAAGAGAATCTGAAAAAGACTCTGCAGTGGGCATGGAGCCTGACATGGGGCTTGATCTCAGGACCCTGAGGTCATGACTTGACCCGAAACCAAGACTCGGACACTCAACTGACTGAGCCACCCAGGTGCCCCACCATATGCTCATTTCTATACTAATGTGTTTTATATGTTTCTCTCAACTGCACAGTAGAATGTCAAAGAGACATTTTGGCATTGTGACAGTTGTCATCATGAACTGTCTTGAGCTGCTGAAATCTGTTCCCTGTACAGATAACCAAGTTTCCTACAGTATTTTCATTTGTGGGTTTCTACCTTGCACTTATACTTAACACTCTTGTTCGGATGTATTGAAACTTCCCTGTGGTCTAAAAAGTGCGAGGCAGCTCATCTTTTTCCTTTGAAAATATGGTTTTCATTGCTCAAGTGACATCTATTTCCAGTGGCACTTGGCACCAGATTTTGGACAATGATGGAGGGACTGGGTACCCAGTACCTTGAATGCAGTAGGTTGGGACGCCGAGCTATAAATGGAAAGTTGTAATATTAAATCTTGACCAAACAGCTCTACAGAATTTAACCTCCCACTGAGCAGTTCTGATATGTGAAGGATGAATTGTGCTGGCTGTTTTTTGGGAAAAACTGTCTCTCTAATAGCTACTTCAAAACCTTTCCCCTTTGACTGGTATGGAGTCTTTGTTGTTAAAAACAGAAGGAAGCTAACAGTGGGAATAATATAAAATAAAGAATAAAAGGTATTCTCTTAAGCTGTTTGCTAATCACAGTGGGAACTGTAATATCTGTCTATCTCTCTAGTTATTACCTATATAAATTTTAAGATCTTTATTTCTATTTAGTAGAGTATAAGAGTTAAACATCAAATTTATCTCTATTGGAAGCAGAATGATTTTCTCATAATACCCTTTCATCTATCTGTTTTATTTAGATAGACACATTTAATGACTTCCTATTTATTCCGATCTTTAAAATCTCAATTTTTAAAAAAATATCGCTTCTGTTGGAGTTTAATTTCTCTGGGTTCTCATGTGGGAAAATGCTTTCTGTCTGTGATGCATTATGCTTCTCCTACTTGATTTCTCACAAGTGATCTGTCTCTCCCAGGGGTTCTCAGAGTCACCTGGCGATTGTTAAAATCTTTTGTGCCAAGGCCCTATTAGATCTGGGATGAGGCTAAGGAATCTGATTTTTATGTGACATCCAAGGCAACTCTCTTTTATAGAATCCTTGGAGCACTCTTTGAGAAAGGACCTTTCTAACCAAAGTACCATCTTTTTTTTTTTTAATTAGATTTATTTAGAGTAGGATATTTTCTTTATTTTCCTTGAGAGAGAGAGAGAGAGAGACAGAGAGCATGCAAGCTCAGGGGGCGGGGCAGGGGGGAGGGAGAGAGAGAGAATACTAAACAGGCTGCATGCCCAGTGAGGAGCCCAACTCGGGGCTCGATCTCATGACCCTGAGATCAAGACCTGAGCTGAAACCAAGAGTCAGACACTTAACTGACTGAGCCTCCCAGGCGCCCCCCGCAAAGTACCATCTTTTAAATAAGGGAATCCTGCATATAAGCATCCTTACTGGGTTATTTTAAAAAGTTCCTAAGATGAGATGTCACTGGAACAGCACCAGCTGTATATACAGTTGTGTTCTCCTAGTTTCTGGCATACTTCTGCATGTGCAATTCATCCAGGTTGAAATGTCATTCTTTATTTTCAAGTACTCTTATTGGAAGGTTTTTCTCCCTCTGTCTCTGGGTACCCTATTATGAGAGAAAAAAATAAATCTCAATATTCGCTCAATAACTTCAAAATATGAGATCATTAAACCCTGAATTGAGTCTTCAGATCACTCAGCCCGTTGCTAATTTTTGTGCCATAAGTGATGTAGAGTTTCCACTGTTACCTTTTTTATTTGATAGATCTGTCATAGAGCTGTCACATCCCAGCCTTGCATTTTGCCAAACTTTCTTTAAAAATATTTCACGTGGATGAACATCTGTATGACAGATTTATCCTGTGCGTATGGAATATCCTCAGCCATCACCCAGTACGAATCTTAGTCTCACTGACCGCCATGCTCTGGTAACCTGACTTTTATACAGTGATCCCTAGAATGAAGAGAACAACAACAACAACAAAATAATCATTTATTTGCTTTTGGAATATGCTACTGGCCCTTGCTTGTGGGACACCTGAGAACCTCAGGTGATACACAATGAATGTGCCATTTGCAACAGTCCAGTAACCCTTTCAACAGTCTTGCTGTTGTTACCTACGAGAGGTAATTATTTCCAGGTGCATCTTGAAGCACTAATTAAAACAGCCCCATATGGGTTGTAATTGATTAACTGGAACAGCATCTTCAACCTCTGTCTCCCATGAGCAGCTGAAATAAACGGGCATGACTCACCCACTCACACATGTGGTGGTTTTAGGAGAATTTCAAAAGGAGATTTTCCAAAATGATTCTCTAGGATAGAACTCAAAGTAGCCAGGTAAGATCAGATGACATGAATAAGCAGATTATCTTATAAATAATCCAGAACAAACAGTTCATTGGGGGTGAGGGTCCTTGGATATATTGTGGGTTTTTGTTGGATTGTTTGTTTTGGCTAGTTAACTGAGAGTCTTGGCTCAGTGGTTGCTAAACTTATACGTCTTGGTGAGGCTGAGATTTGAAATACTTGTGCTGAATTTGAGAAATTGAACTATAAGTAAGTCATTCATGGGTTTTTCCCTATTATTACCACAGGAAAGTATATTTATCATTTATCATGATAAGGAACACAAGCTGCTCAAAGAGCAACCTCGAAATCTTAGTGGCTTAACAAAATCAAGCTTTATTCCTTGTTCCTGTCACAGGTTGGTACAGGTTGGGCATGCTCCTGGGAAGCTAATCGAAGAGATAGCTGCCCCTCCTAGCCCCAGATACCACCATCTTGAATATGTGGCCTCCGTGGCTGCAGAAGAAGGGGCAGAACCAGTGTGGACAAGACTGCAAGGTGTTTCCTGGCCAGGCCTGGACAGGGCTCACGGTCCAGTGGCCAGAACCTGGTCTTATAGGCCCAACCTATGTTCAAGGGGGGGGAGCAGGAGTGTGGTCTCCCCATGTTCTCGTTCAGAAGTAAGATAAGTAAGCGTCGGGCCAGTCTCTGCTGAGAGAATAGGGCACACTTTCCTAGTGTGATACCTCTCCTGTGTGTAGCTGTGTTTTAACAGAAAACAAAGAAATTAAGTTTAAAGTGGGGAGTTTGGATTCTCTTTTGGGAAAGAGGGCCTTCAGAGTTCGATGGACTCAGCTTCCAGTTATGGTTCTGCCACTTACTCCTATGGGGCATGGGATATGTTTATAAAATGAGAATACTATCAGTATTTAGTTCATAGGATTGGTCTGAGAATTAAATGAGTTTAGTGCTCAGAAGTTGCTTGTATATCCTCCATAATAATCATAAATATTATACATAATACATATGTTATATAATAATATAATAAACAACTAATTATTATTATTAGTTGTTTATTTCCCTAGTGATCAGAGGGGAAAGAGGTTTATGCAACTGTGGTTTTCAACCCTGCCCGACAGGGGAGTCATGAGTGAGGTGTTTTGGGGGTGTGCAGCATCCAGCTGCCTTGAATTCGAGCCTCCTTCTGTTAGTGTGTTGAGAAATCCATGCAAGGTGAGCTGCTGCACAGCTAGAACTCAGCAGTGTGGGTCTGTATTTGGCACAGGATGACTGAGGGGACTCAAAAGGCTGGAAGAATAGGTGTATTTGAGGAAAAGTCTGTCCAATGTAAGTGTCTATGGTGAGTCAGAAGACAGAAGGAGGGAAATTGGAGACTTTCATAGCGGAAAGAAGGTCCAGTACCCGGCACTACTATAAGCAATCAACCTAAAGGTTAATGGGAGATGTAGCTTGTGAGCTGGCCCATCCATCATACCTGGTGTTGGGTCCTCAGAACCTGAACGCACCCCTTTGTGTTCCTCCTTCCAGGCCTATCACATGGTCCAACCTCATCCAGTCTGAGCTGTCTGCCTAGAAGCGCTGGAGAGAATTAACCACTCTAAGAAGGAGAAAAGAAAATCTTCCCTTTCCTTGTAGGATAATGGTTATAACTCCATATGCTCTGGATCTGAGGAATCATCTCTCTTTGAAACAAAAAAAAGTTTTCACATCTGCAAAGGCTCGCAAACCCAGTGGTTGATTTCATTTTGTAATTCTCATTTTCTAATTCTAATTCTCAATTTCTCAGATAGAAAACCCAAGAGCATTTTGAGTGAAGGTAAAAGAAGTTATACATCAGGATAGGCTTAGTTATGCCATTGTAACAAATAGCCCTGGAATTTCAATGGCTTATTACGACAAAAGGTTATGTCTTGCAAGGTCAGGTGGGAGCTCTGCTCCATGCTGCTCTCTCTCCAGGACCCAAGCTGAAAGATCAGTCACTGAAGAGAATCATTTTGAAAAGGGAATGCTGAGCCCGTCCAGCACAGTTAAATGCTCCTGCAGGGAGGTGTCACCACATTGGTCCAGGCATAGACCCTCCACTTCCTCAGCACCCCACGAGGAGGTTAGGAAGTTAGGTCTTTTGTGTGCCCAGAATGACAAGAGAACTGGGTGTGGTTGAGAACTATTAGCTACTGCAGGGATTCAACTGTCAAAACTACATTTGAATTTCAAACACCTGCCAAAGAAAGCAAAAATATCTGATGAAACAAAAATGGCCATCCTACGCAAATATATCAAGGAAAGACCTTTCATCTCAAACCAAATTGAAAAATTACTCAAACCGTAGTCTTTTAAGAAGAATTTCTTTTCTAAAGTTTATGAAATTGGGTAAAACAGAGGTGACTTGGTCTTTGGCTAAGAGCTGAATTCTTCTGATGATTTTTGTTTCTCTATTATCTTTTATCTATTTAAAATGTATTGAGAGGTTTGTTGGAGATCTTTCTTGCCTTTAAGAACAAATGAGTGGTATTTGTTTCTCTGCTCCATGCTAGTGGCAACTCTTAGGAGTTTGTAATTCGTGCATCCTTATTGCCTACCCAACTGTGTCCAGCATAGAATAGTCAATCTATTCATATTGACCAAAATAAGCATTGAATGATGAGTGAGCATGAAAAGTGAATGAACGTTGGTTTTAGAACATCTCAGTGTATGTCCCAAGTATTTCTGAGCAAGTTGTGAAAGTCTCAAGGGAAACTTAATTTCAATTGATTTTCATTAAAAAAAATAATGTGACACTTCTGGTAATGTCACAATTGCGAATAGTAAAACCATATCTGTTATGGGGTTTTGGGGATGATCATATCAAGATTCCCTTCAATACCAGAGTGAAGATTGTATTACACCTCTGGTAAGAGATTCCTGTGTGCATGTGGGTATGTTACATAATAAGGTATAATATTAGGTTCTGATTATGCAGTATTTTCCATGTTGTCACTTTTCTTCCTTGGAAATAATTTTGGGGATTGTCTGTTGATGGCAATTTTGAGAAGTTCTGTCTAAAATGAATGCATTTCTCAAGGAGAAGAAAGGAGTTTTCTTAAATCCTTCAGTATGAAAATCATGCCTGAAAATCAGGATACTTGAATATAGGTTAATTGTGGCTCAGTTCAGCATTCAGCTCATGAGCTTAATTAAACAAATGAAATAATTTTCATTCAGAAGTTTCATTTCTGAATTCAATTCCTCTTGCCTTTCAATATGCTTTAGGAATTTCATTATTCTTATTATATGCCTTCTGCATTTCATAATATTTCTCTCCCTCTTCATATAAGATGTTGCTTTTGAAATGCATTCATGGTGCCCCCAGCTCCTACTCAGTCTGATGCCTCCTTTTTTCCCCTCTCAGCATTGGATTTGTCATGGCCATTGTTTAAATATTAGGGACAATTACCCAGTGTCATCGAATGTGGCCAGTTCAGCTTTTCCTCTATGCTTTGGCCCAGACAGTGTAGTCATGACTGAATGGGAGCCCCATTAGTCCTTGAATCCATCGACACAGAGAGAATAGATTGCATGGAAGCCCATTCTTTCTTACCTTGTCATTGTTCCCTGACCGTAGGCTTTCTTGAGGTTAGAAATACCTGGTTTTTTAAAGAAGAGAATGCCTGCACTAACCATATATGCTGTAAAAATATGTAAAAAATACTACATTTGTAACAATAGTAAAGCTGAAGAAGACCATAAAAATACTGCGACAATTAAGAAGTATTCATTACTTCTTTTGCTCTAGGAATGATATATTTTGTGCAACTACAGTTGGTTTCAGACCCACTTTTTAGTTTCCAACTCCTAGAAGCAAATGGAAAATCACAGGCTTTGATGTGTAAAATAACTGAGAAAAAAGGTGTAGAGCCTTATAAAATACCTGAGTTTAATCTGGACCAGCCAGGAGCAAGACTTGAAATCCTCTTACTCAGGAAAATGAACGTAAGCACACTTGCCTTTTGAGGCACAAAATAAAAGAAACCTATAAAATTTGTGTGGCGCAGTGTCCCAGAAATCAATTATGTAATTTTGTACAATCATATCAGGTAGAGTATCAACCCATTACTGAAACTCAGAGCTTTCAAACCTAATGGAGACTATTTGACATTCCTAGGCAAGCTGCCAAAGGCCCATTTCCAATTGCCAACATGACAATTATTGACATAGACATGTACAGGCAGGGAAGGATTTTCAAGGAAATAATGTCAATAATTTTCTACTGTGTTTTAAGCTAAAAATCAGTAGAAGGTGAGTGACTAGAATCCTTATGGAATCCATACATACAAATCGCCTGAGTCTTGGAATAGTGACGGGTAGTAATGGGGGAAGTGGGTATCTATGTGAAATCCAACTAGTTTGGAAATGGAGAGTGGAGCTGTACATGCTGGAAGTGTTTGGAATTTTATTAATCTACTATCCCTAGGTGTCGAAGACTGCACCTAAAGTGTCCCCTTGCTCAATCCGCTGAGCAAATTATGACCCGGCTGGTCCTTCAGACTCTGATTTCATCAAGCTCCTCTCCGCTTCCGGACCCACAATGGCTGCCTCCTCTTAGTGCTTCAGCCTGCATCCTGGTGTTTCAGTGTCTTGTTTCTTTACCTGATCTTACCTGTCACTGTTCCCCCAAGAATCCCTCTCATCATTCAGGCCCTTCTCCTGAATTCCTCCCATATCTGATATGCTTAATCCTCCTGTGCTGATTCTCATGCTGTCCCCTTGCCCTGCATTATCCTCTCCACTTAATTTACCATCTATTTGTGCTCCTTCTTTGAGGTCATACTTGTATCTAGTCATCTTTATTCTTAATACTGGCTCTTGCTGACTGAGGGTCTACTAAGGCCAAGGACTGCAATAAGGATGATATATATGTTGTATCTGTGGTTTTGGTACCATACATACATCTTTCTCTCATAGGTGTATAAATAAATGGAGGCATGCAATAAAAATGGGGTTGTTTCCTGCCCACAGAGTATACTTCTTATTGGGCAGTTCAATAACTTTGTTTTCCTTAGAGAAAAACGTAATAAACACACAGAGGAAGTATTACTGTTCCCATTTTACAGGTGAAGAAACTGAGTTTCAGGGGTTTGAGTTTCTTAGGTAAATTTGTCTAGGTAGTCAAATAGAGATTTAAATACAGGCCTCTCTAACTCCAGGACCCATGTGCAATTGTAAAGTTTTCTGTATTTCTGGCATTCAGTGATCTCTCTTTCCCCGAAATTTCCTAATACTTGAGTGATAGTGATGGTGGCCACAAAACAGTAATGCTAACACCTAAAATTTGCCAGCAGCTTACTCTTAATGTCCAGTCCTTTGCTACATTTCTGACACACATTATCTCAGGCGGCTCTTCCAGAGGTCCCAGGAATGGCTTGCTATTTCTCAGATGAAGAAACTGATGTACAGAGATGTTAACTAATTGGCCCAAAGCCATGCAGCTAGTGTTGAAATAAATTTCTAGGCCCAAGATGGAGCCACTCCTGCCTGAGGTGCCATGGATTATTTGCTTTCTGGGTGTTGAGTTTTACACCTGAAACTAATATTACACCGTATATTAACTAACTGGAATTTAAATAAAATTTTTTTAAAAAGTAAAAAACAAAAACAAAAACAAAGACAACTTGAATTTTACTTGTTCATATGACATGCTCTTTTACCTATAATTTCCAGGAGACAGAAAATACCCAGAACGTTCTTGGAAAAGGTTTGTTGAACTATGCTCTTACTCCTGTTGCATAATTTATAAAGTTGAAGACAAGTCAAGTTAGATCTAGTGATACGTACATAGTGTGGGTTCTAGCTGATGCCTAACCTGGCTTTAGATCTCTTCAAACCTGCCCCATAGCTTCGTGGGAGCTCCACTAAAGCTGATTTCCTGGAGATGTTGTGAGCCAGTTTAGCTAAGGATACCTGGGTCAAGAGCAAGGGGGAGGATTTCTATGTCTGTGACTGGTTTCTATCACAGCCCAATGGATTTGTTTTTCAGACTATGGTTTAAGGGGCTGTTTTTATCAGAGACTTTATGATGCACAAAGATACAAACAGTGTTAGTGCCTGATAGACAAATGGTACCTGGAGGTAGATGGAGAGGTCTTCTCAAGCATGGATCCCAGCTTTTGTTCCTTAAAGACCAGGAACATCCAATTCAGACAAGGAAGACACCAGTAGAGTTGGAGAGGGAGCTCTCCCCATGAGCAGCAACACTGTGAGGGAGAGTCTGAGCAGCTGTGGTCATGAGCGAGGGCTATCTTCAAGTGACATCTGGGGTAGTGAGCACCAACAAGGGGCGGGCCGGGTTGAGACAGCCAGTAAGACTTCAGGGTAAGGAGGTGAAGACTTTGAGAGGGTGGGTGGCTCATGAACACGTGTGACCCAGACGAATATGTATGCATGTCTTATCCATGTATTTTACGGAATTACACTTATTTTTCTAGACAATGTGACCATATTAACATCTGCTGGCTGTTGAGGCTTAGGGAAACCAGGCTGACACCACGTTATATCAATCCATGGATGAGCTGGTGTCTGCAGGAGGGGAAGGAGCTCATCTTGTTTCTCACGCAATGTGCACTCTCTGGAGTGTGTTCAACTCTAGGGAGGTGACCCGGACAAGTCGCTGGGCCAGTTCCCTCACCTATAAAATGAGAGGTCTGGGCTAGTTGGTCTCTAAAAGAAATTCATCTCTAAAATTCCTTGGTTTCATGATTTGGTGCAAACGAGCGTACTGGAAATATGTGGAGATGGTGACAAAGCGAACAAGGGAAGGAGATGCAAAACGAGGCTGCTTAAGTGTAGGGGGCACAAAATGGCCCCCTACGTGTGCACGCTGGTTATAGTCCTTAATTCACGGCCTGTTAACCTGGAGCAGGGCGCCTGAACGCTCTGCACCAGATTTCTTTCCCGCGGATCTGGGAGAGGAACCCTTCCGGCAAACACGGACGGCGAGGGCTACATGAGTGTGCTCGCGTGCGCGCATGTGCTGACTGCAGGGTCGCCTCTCAGGGGCTGGTGGCTGCCTCTGACTGGCCACCGCAGCACCAGCTTTGCAAACCACGCAGGCCTCTGTGATCTGGTGACGTGGGAGCCCCGTGACTGTCAGGAAACAGCAAAAGGACTGGCCGGCCTTATTTTAGTCACAAGATCTGGGTCTGAGAATGACCTCTCCTTTTATTTGAGAAGTTATGGAATAATAGTCCAGGGGCTTATTTCCTCCTCTGTAAAAATAGAGCACTCGGATTGCATTAAACCTTCAAAACTTTCTCTAACTCTTCTGATTCTACGATTGATCCGCTAGCTAACCTCCTTGGAGATAGTTGCTTATTAAAAATTTAATCTGCATGCTTCCCGCTCCTTCTTGCACATAGTAGGTGCTGGAAAATACCGCAGGAATGACTCGCGAGATGGCGCCATTTAAACCCGCCATCCCCAAGAGAGTAAGACTCCTCACATAAAACCAAGGGATGCGAAACCTTAATTCTCTGAGTGCTAAAACATGTGAGTCATGCTGTTTCAAAGACGCAGGCTTGTGGCCTAAACTGATAACAAATTCTTTCCATTAAGGAATTGCTCTCTCCGGTGAGCCTGCCTTCTGAAGCAGTGCCGGCGGTGCAGAGCCAGGCAGGGTGACTTGGGGCTGCTCAGAAAATGATTGCAGCCGGGTTAGGCCATCCGAGCAGAAGCACGGAACACCCCAGTGATAACGACAGCATCAAGCCAAGACCTACAGCCGGGCTGGGGGCTGACGGTGAGGACGCTCAGGCACTTCCGGCCGCACACCTCGGCTCTTCTGACTGGAGATTCACAAACTGGATTCACTATGTGATGATTCCCCCCCCCGCCCCCCCCGCCCCCCCCGCCAGGTAATATTCACCCACAAGCACCTAACTGAAGCATGAGGTGCATCTCGCTGTGGAGAACGTTTAGTCTAATTGCTTAAAGAGTTCACAGTCCGACAGACACGAGACAGGCCGACACCGAAGGCCATTCTGTCTCTCTGCCACCGAAGAATGAGTTGGATGGGGATAGAGTTTGAGGCCCTTGCTTTTCTTTTCACCTGCTTTTGGGAAATGTGTGTGTCCGGCCCCAGCCAGAGAGTCAAAGCAGGAGCCCGGTGGAGGGAAAGGGGGCTGCAGGGGAAACGTGGAAAGAGAGGAGGGAGAAATGGCGCCTTTGGAGCATCTTTTCAAAGCCTTCTTTCTAGATGACTTCTCTCCATCTTTGCTCCTGCAGAGTGAGCTTTCACGGCTGCTTGTGTCTGCATGTCCAGGATCTTCCTTCTCTGTTGAGATGAGGGGGCTTCTCTCCCCGCACCCAGAGCCTAGTTACTCATGGTTCTCCTGGTGCAGTGAGTTATAGGACGCTCAATCCATCACGGAGCCTGGCATGTGGCGGGGACCCTCTGGAATTCACTATTTCCTCTCACGCGGACGCACAGATGCCAGAGAACTGGAAAGTCACCGGTCCCTGTTTGTTTTTATTTTTATTTTTTTAATTTTGAAGATCACTGGGGGAAAGTGCACCTTCAAGGTTTCATCCAAAGCAAAGAATGGTTGCTATTGACTTTTATCCACTTCCTAAGCACTGCATTTCTTTCAGGCTTCATCAAAGGCATAATCCTTCATTCAGAATCTTTTTCATCACTTAAAATAGCCCTCCTGCCTTTGATGAAGTTTTCTGCCTTTAGAGAGACGAGGTCAAATCTGATCCAATGGAGGAAATAAAATGGGGGAGGAAAACCAGCTGTAACCTTTGTGCTCCAAACCTGATAGAATATGATTTTATTTTATTTTATTATTTTTTTTAAGCGAGCTACTGCTTGGTTACCTGAACTCTGAAGAAGCATCTGAAAAAAAAAAAAAGTATTTTTTAAACAGAAAATGTTAAGAAAAAAAGTCTGTGCTAATATATATATTTCAACAAAGTTTCTAGAGAGAAAAAAATGATCTCCAAATTGTTTGAGATAGTCAGTCTGGGTCTATTACATCTGTGTAGCAGTAGGGTATAACAAAGTGAAAGATTTAAGGCAATTTTGACACCTTAAAGCAGAACTGCTAGCACTGCACCGGCTTTTAAACCCAAAGAGGATTCAGCCTGCTCACTTATTACTTTCCACATCTTCAAAAGGACAATGTCTCTTTTTTAATCTCTTGGCTTTGCTGTGAAACCATGGGAAGTTATTGACTTTCCAGGCACTTTAAGTATACAATCAGGCAGAAAAGGGACATTGGTGCACTCGGGGGCTGTGAGTTCAAATTCTCATCTCTTTGTGGCACTCTCCTCCCTGCTCAAATAGAATTGGAAAGGGCACAGCAAACAGCAAGGGGCTGCTACGTGTTTCGACTGGGCCCTCTCACTGAGTCACGCGCACCTGAAGCCGTTCAGTTCAAGACAGGCCCCTTTGTCCTGGCTGTTGTTTTTTTAATCTTGACGGCTCCCAGGGTTCTGTGGATGGCGTGCGCAGAAATGCCATGCTTCCTTGTAGTCCCTGTGAGCTAAAATAATGAACAAGCAATTAAATCTCATGCTTAAGGGCCTGTGCTGATTGCTTGCAGGAGAGGGGCACTGCCCAGCCTTGTGCTCTGCACATGGGGTTCAGGGCCTGGCTCCTGGCTGTATTTCTCTTGGAGGAGAAGCCTTGGCAGCTGGTAGGCTGCAGGAGGGCTGGGGCTCCGGAGGAAAGGGACTCGGTGGGAAGCCAGTGTACCTGTACTGGAAATGGGTGTGAGTCGACATTGTCCTCATGAGGTATTGTCGAATTGTTATTTGCTAGCAAAACACAGCCATCTGTGACTCTGCTTTTTCTTTCTTCCTATTTTTTTTAAAATAATATCCTCTACAGTGAGATAATGTTTACTAAGGGCATTTATTTTTATTTATTTATTTATTTATTTATTTATTTATTTATTTATTTATTTAAAAGATTTTATTTATTTGACAGAGAGACACAGTGAGAGAGGGAACACAAGCAGGGGGATTGGGAGAGGGAGAAGCAGGCTTCCCGCCAAGCAGGGAGCCCGATGTGGGGCTCGATCCCAGGACCCTGGGATCATGACCTAAGCCAAGGTAGACACTTAACGACTGAGCCACGCAGGTGCCCCTACTAAGGGCATTTAAAAAGAAGAGTATTCTTGGTATGCGGTAAAGACTGGGTTTTGTTTACCTAGTTGCTACAAGGAGGTTGTCTTTTGTCTCACTGAGTTTCCATGCAAACTACTCAGTCTTGGGGAGGGGATGTTGGGGAAGGTGGCAACTTGACCAACCTTGCACAACGAGTAAGTGGTAGAGCCAGAAATGGATTCTGGTGGTTTGCTTGGGGAAGCAGAGCTCTTAACCCCTCTGCTGGTCTACCTCAATATTAATTAATTAAAGGCATAATTAATAATTTAATAAATAATTCAATTAATAATGCAATAGGTACATACTGAGACAGTAGTGGGACTTGCCACTGGGAATTCAAGGCTAAGCAAGACATAACTTATTTCCTGTACTACTGGATCATACGTTGTAGTGCAGGAGACTGACATTGATGAAAAGGAACACACAATTATACAACAGCCTGTGGTAAGTGCCATGCAATAAAATCATGCAATGAAATGGAACAAAACGAAGGGTCTAAACTAGTGCGAGGGGTCATAGGATATCTTTCTGAAGAATGAGCTTGAACTGAGATCTGATGGATAAGAAGGCAGGGTAGTATAGGGGAGGGAAAGCAGGGGAGAGGAGGCTGGCGAAGCTGTCAAGTCATGTGGGATTGTATAGGTCTCATTAAGAATTTTATTTCTGATCCCAAGAGCAATGCAGAGCTGTGGGAGGGCATAAGCATGGCAATGACACTGTGACATTTGCGTAGGAGGAAGGGGGGTCCAGCTGCAACACAGGAATGTGTGGGAGGGGATGGTTTAGGAGACCGATGATGGTAACTCCCACCTGTGTGGTAGAAGGAAGATGTAGGTCTAGAGGCATCCTTGTGAGCTATTTAGGAGGCAGAATGGACAGGCTTACAATGGTTGGATTTTGGGGGGTGAGTGAGGTATCAGGCATGATTCCTCGGTTTTCTTGCTAGCACTGCTGGGTGAATGGCAGTAACGGGTAGGCGAGATGGAGACCGTTGTGGGGAGGACTACTACATTTGGGAGAGAACCTGAACTGGGTTAAGACCTATTGAGTGGGAGATAGCCCCAAGAGGAGATACTGTGTAAATTCTTGCACCTAAGAGTCTGAAATTCAAATGAGAAATTGGAGACAACTGAAAATTGAAGCTGCGGGTGTAGACGAGATGTCTCTGAGAGATGCTATAAAATGGAAAGGGAAGAGTCTCGGAGGGAAACAGGAAATCTGGTGGGGAGAGGCCATGGAGTGGTGCTGCAAGAGCCCAGAGCAGCAGCAGGAGACCAGAGGAGCATGCGCAGCTCAGGGTGCAGACACTTCGGGAGAAGGCCTGGCGGGTGGTGGGAATGTTGTGCTGAGCCCCTGAGAGGAGGCCCTTCCCTTGTCCTCACAGACACCTGGCAAAGCAAGAATTCTTTTCCTCATTTAATAGGTAAAGAAGCTGAGGCTAAGGAAGTTAAATAACTGTGGGGTAAGATTGAAACTGGTTTTGCAGGTCCAGATCCTGGCTTCTGTCCTTGTCTCTCCGGAGCTCGGATTCTTTCACATTCAAGTTAGTTTTTTTTTTTTTTTTTTCCTAGAAAAGAAACAACATAATGGTATTTTTGTTTGTTAAGGAATCATGATGAGAAAAAGAATGACAACTGACATTTAATGTGAGGCTTATAAACTGATTAAGGGTTTTGAATAGATGATAAATAAATAGGCTTTTAAAACCCCTGCATCTGACCCCTTATTAGACTGTTTATTTCAAAACAGACAGCACAGCTAAAACAATGGCTGAGGGACCACATATGTCTTCTGCCTCAATTACTCTCAGAGCCAATTTAGTAAAGATGATTTTTCTGAAGTTAGCCAATGCAATTCAAAACCAGAGAGGTAAAAGGAGGGCCAGTGGTTGAGGATGCATGCAAAATATCACAATAGGGATGAAGAGAATGAAAATGAACTGAGGTTTTTTTTTTTTTATTTTGTTTTCCTTTTTTTTTTATCTTTATGAAGATCGAAGTTGAGGCAAAAGGATAAAGTGAGTTGACGTCAAAGATAATTTTAGGCATACTCTACTGAAAATTCACCTTCCCCATTTCATATGTGGATTAAGAAACCCAAACATGGGCTGAGGTGGGTTTAATTACCAGATGCTTGTGGTAGTATTTATAATGAGAAGGTGATGAATCTAGGTATATATGACTCGCTGACTGGGAAGAAATATAAGGATTCAGATTGAGAATTGGGAAGGTTGACATGGTGTCTGTGGGAGAAGGTTGACAAAAGGAAGTATTTAAATACTTTATGTATTTATTATTTTTAAAAGATTTTATTTATTTATTTGTCAAAGAGAGAAAGAGAGCACACATGCACAAAAGCAGGGGGAGAAGTAGGCAGAGGGAGAAGCAGACTGCCCGCTGAGCAAGGAGCCCGATGTGGGACTCCATCCCAGGACCTTAGGATCATGACCTGAGCCGAAGGCAGCCACTTAACTGGCTGAGCCACCCAGGCATCCCAAGGAAATATTTAAATACTTTAATGAAACTAAGTTCTGGAAATACATGAAACCTGAAATATAAGGAGAAAAAGACAGAGTCCCTAGCTGGGTGGGTTGGCCCTTTTTGAGGGCCTGGGCTTAGCTCTATCCCTGCCCTTTCTCTAATGGTCTGAAGACTGATCTCCCTCACAAGAGCATGAGTTTAGTGATGTGTCTTATTCATCTTTGTTTCCACCTATACCATAGTAGATAGTTGTTAAATAAATAAACATTTGTTAGGAGTTAAACAAGTGCAAAAACGCCAGGAAGGACTTGGTAAAGGAGGCCAGGCAAAGGGAAAGAAGATGACTCTGGTCTTTGTGCCAGGAGAAAGAATGTGGGAAATTGTGTGTTTCTGGATGCCCAGGGGAGTATTCCTTATGGCTTGAATGGAAGCCTAAGACCTGGATAAATCCAGTAAGAGGTCTTCCACTCAAGAGTGGTTCAGGTGGAAGGGAAATTCTACTGGGAGCAACACAGTGGAGTTGAGTGCCAAGAGGAAGGCCTGAGCAATGCCAGGGAGTGAGCCAGCCAATAGGAGGGGAAGCCTGCATGGTACCACGAAAACAGCCCAGGGGGAGTAGATGTCAAGGAGGTGAAAGGGAAAGACCTTTTGAGTCCCAAGGATGTGGTCTGTGGAGATGGGCCTCTCCTCCTCACTTTCTTGCTTTGGTTCCTAGGAAGACGGCGGTCCTAAACCTCATCGATTAGTCAGATTGTAAGTACATCTATCTAGTGTTGGAAGTAAGAATTAAAAACAAGCAAAAGGTGACCGCTGTGACTTGCTCTTTTATAACAATGGGTCTCTCTCCTAATTGATTCATTGGCAGCCAGGATGCAGATTGCACTGTGCATTCTTGAAGACCTAATTTTCTTTGTGACTTCACAGAGGACACGCTCCCCTGAAGGTGGGCCTCCAGCTGTTGTGAAGTTCAGAGACTTCTGAAGGATCATTACATTTTCCTCTCCTTTGTGGGCCAAGAAGTTCTCTGGATAAGAAAACTTTATCTGCCAAGGGCATTAATTAATTAACTAACTAATTAATTAAATTAATTAATTAAAGTGTATCATTGTGATTCACTATATTTCATATAAATTAGTCTGTTGAAGGGGGAATCATCAACTGTCTTGAAGTTTGTTTTTTTGGCTTTTTTTTTTTTTTTTTTTTTTTGATTTCTAGTAGTCTTGGTACAATACCATAGGTTTAAATGCAGTTGGATAGGGAAGGATGAAGCTCAAAATAAGAATCATGTGGTATAAACCCATGAACATCAAAGTAGTGGAAATATGTGCTTTTTTATCTGAATTGCTTGCTATCAGGCTTTGGGAAAGTGTTTCTATAAGTAAGATTTTAATGGATTTTTGATTCCAAGTTTTTAGCGTTACAAAATGATGGCTTTTAGATTTTTCTTCACTGCAGGGGAAGAAACAAAAGATAAGACTCAGTTCTCTGCACTAATTGAGAAGCCAGGCAAAAAGCCAGGCAGCTTCGGTGAATGGGTTTGGAGTCAGACAGCGACTCACACCTGCCTGACCTTCGATAGGTTTCTTAACCTCCCTAAATATATCAGATGGGACTATCTCAGAGGAGTATGTGATGATTAAGTGAAATAATGCATGTGTATTCCGGCCGCCATGCCCATCCTAGTGTACAAGAAGTGCTTACCAAATATTGGCTATTATTTTTTGTTTTTTCATATTATTGAAATTTGTTTTTAGAATATAATGTGACTTTCCTTTGTTGTCCCTTTGACTCAGAAATTTATTCCTGAACCTTATCGTTCCCTTTATGTATGACTTTCCCCCCTAGAATTGCTGACAGTGGTTGAATACATGGATGCATATGATAAATGTTTTCAGACACTGCATATTATCTGAAAAAAAAAGTGGGCACTAAACCTTCGGAAATCTTAGACTTAGTTGAAGATTAAATATATTAAAACCTTTTAAAAGACATTTCTGGGGCGCCTGGGTGGCTCAGATGGTTAAGCGTCTGCCTTCGGCTCAGGTCATGATCCCAGGGTCCTGGGATCGAGTCCCGCATCGGGCTCCCTGCTCCTTGGGAGCCTGCTTCTCCCTCTGCTTCTCTCTCTTTCTGTCTCTCATGAATAAATAAATAAAATCTCATGAATAAATAAATAAAATCTTTTAAAAAAAAGACATTTCTGCTCTTAAGGAATTCATTCTTGGGTAACTTTCTTATTTAAGACATACTCTTAAGCTCCAACTATAAGTTGCATTTATCTTTAAAGAGACTTTTTTAGTCCTTTGAAAAATTTTCTAAAGGGCTTCTCAGGAATGCATCATCTAACATTTCCTATCTTGCTGAAGTTAGGTTTTGTGTAAAATTCCTCTGCCACTCAGATATATTTATCCTCTATTGCTAATTGATTTGTTGTTGATCAATCTATTCATTGTATGACAACTGACTGGGATATGTTCTTTACTTCAATTGGTATGACGACAGAAAACCTTGACAACAATTTGATATATATTCTGGAAGGACACTTTAATTTTTCCTGCAATAGAGGTAGTTCAAGTAGGGGATCAAAGTTTGGGCATTATTTTCAACTTTCAGCAATTTCCAGTTTAAGTTCTACCATCAGCTTCGTAGCAGGCTGGCATAAACCTGTTTTATCCCTCAACTGTTCCTCATTATTTTCCCCCACCAATATTCAAAGTAGCTTTTAAAATTTCAGAAAATAAAGTGGGTAGAACACATTGGGCATTAAGGGCTGTAAAATTCCAAGTTTCTGGCTCACTGTGTGTGATTTGTTTGCTCTGTCTATGCATGTCTTGGTTTCCTAGTGATTAAGACTTCGTTATAAATGTTGCTACTTACCCACCTGTCAAGGATGGTGTGAGAATGAGTAATAATATCTGAGCCACATTTTTGCTCCTTAGACGAAAGGTGCTATATAAATACAGAGTGTTATTTCATTAAAAATACTTGCATGATAACAGCATATGTTAAATTCAATTTCCTTGACCAATTTTATAAATATATTTTGGTGTTACAATATGGTTGTTTTTATGGTTAGTATGTGTGTATCCTACACTCTGTGTTTTATTTTCTCTCTGGATGGTGTAATATATCAAATATTTGAGAAAAATAAAGACATCATTCTAGTCAGACCATGAAGCTAAATGTTCATCCTAAATGTTATTTACTTTTGTGCATTTCAACTCAGTGTTAGTGACATACCTACTAATATAGAGGATTTGAACTACATGCCAATATAACAGGGTATAACAAAAATGAAACTTGGATAAACAGTATATTTTTCTTATCAATCTTAGCTCCATATCAGTGATTAGCAGCTCCTGGGACAGAGGCATTACATAGTTCAACATAAGATCCTGGGTTCAGTGGCCAGGGATGATGTTCACTGATGCTGCATGGAAGGACATTGGAATCCATGCTTGGCCCAGGCTAAAGGTGATCACTTCTTGACTCAGATTACCAATCTGGTAACTTCTCCTTTTGCAGAAAAGGTGGATTTGAACATTTTACATAGCTATAGCCGGCCCAGAGAACACAGGGGTGGCAGATATATG
This sequence comes from Callorhinus ursinus, assembly GCF_003265705.2. NCBI lineage: Eukaryota > Metazoa > Chordata > Mammalia > Carnivora > Otariidae > Callorhinus > Callorhinus ursinus. Next base: position 69,584,495 of record NW_027397068.1, on the reverse strand, counting down.
AAGACATCGCACGATTTGCAGCACAGTATGGTGATTTTTTTTTTTTTTGATAATTTGTTAAAATGCAGAATAGGCTTTCTAGAAAGTAATAATAAGGGCCTTTAGCAGTATCTTTGTTTTACCCCTTTTTTTTCTCAGCAAATTACTTGACTTCCTACCTCACAGATGAGAGATCTCATCATCTGCAACTCTTACCAAATTATTTATAATCAGATCTATTTTTTTAACTTTTTAGTTTGAAATAATTTTGGATTTACTCAAGAGTTACTAAGAGAGTCTAGAGTGTTCCCATACACTTTCACCTGGTTTCCCTAAGATTGACCCCTCACAGAACCATGGCACATTTATCAAAACTAAGAGATTAACTTCGGAGTAATACCATGAATTAAACAACTGACTTTATTTGGATTTACCATTAATGCACTTTTTCTGCCCCAGGATCCCATTCAGGATATCTTACTACATTTAGCTGTCATGTCTTCTTAGATTCTCCAATCTGAGACCATTTCTGTGTTTTCTTTGTCTTTCATGACCTCAAACATTCTGAAGAATAGTGTTCAGGTATTTTGAAGAATGCCCCTTGAGTTGAGTTTATCTGATGTTTTCTCATAAATATACTGAGGTTATGGATTTGGGGGAAGAATATCACAGAGGTGATTACCCTTCTCATTGTATCATCTCAATGGGGACATCATGTCAAGGAGGCTAATTACAGGTGGTGTTAACCTTGATCACTTGGTTAAGGTGATGTCTGTTAGTTCCCTCCACTGTAAAGTTACTATTTTCCCCTTGCTGTGTAGTCTGTTCGTTAGAGGCAGGCAGTAAATCCAGCCCACACTCAAGGGGAGGGGAATTAAACCCCACCTCCTGAAGGGAGGGCTATCAAAGAATTTGGGGTCATGTTTTCAAACCACAACCGTAATTAGTAAATTTGGGGAGGGATACAAATGTGATGCAAATACCTGTTTCTTCTTAAAATTTCACCCACTAGTTTTAGTACTTATCAATTAACGTTGTTTGCAGCCATGATTTTGGTGATGTTCTAGTGGTGATTTTCTATTTCCCTAATTCCTTCTATATTTATTAACTGAAATTCTTCTTTAAGGAAGATTTGTTCTAACTCTTTTGTTTATTCAGGTATTTACTTACATAAGCATAGGCTTATGGATACTTATTTTTTGGGAGGTGATAATCCAATATATTGTTATTTATTATGTTGTTCAAGTCACAGTAGCTTTAGCTACAGGGGACCCTTTTAGATTGGTTCTTTGGTCCTTTCAATATGCCCTCATTAAAAATTTTTTTTTTTTAGCACCTCCTTACTTTATGGCATTGAAAAATATTCTGGGATCATCTTGTACTTTCATTGCCCTGGTCTTAGAATCATGGAATTGCCCATATGGTAAACAGCTGAGGCTTCCTGCCAACAGCCATGTGAATGAACCCTCTTGAAGTTAGATACTACAGCCCCACTCAAGCTTCGAGATGACTGTAGCTCCTGCTGACATCTTGTCTTAGTTTGGTTTTCTATAACAAGATACCACAGAGTGTTTTGAACAACAAAAATTTATTTCTTACAGTTCTGGAGGCTCGGAAGTCCAAGATCAGGCTGCTGACATCATAAGGTCTCCACCCTCAAGATTTCATCTATACTTAATTACCTCTCAAAGCTCCACCTCCTGATACCACCCTGTTGGAGGGCGGAGTTTCAATGTACAAATTTGAGGAAAATATAGACATACAGTCCATAACACATCCTGACTGCAAACTCATGAGAGACTCTGAGTCAGAACCATTCAATTTAAGTCCCAAATTCCTGACCAAGGAAACTGTGTTTTAAGCCACTACATTTCAAGGTAATACAGCAGTAGACAACTGGTGCAGATTTTGATACCTGGAAGTGGGGGTGCTTCTGTAACCAACACCTGAAATGTGGGAGTGGCTCTGGAACGGGCAGTGGACAGAGGCTGGAAAGACTTTGAGGTGTGTGTTTGTGAAAGCTTGAAAAGCCATGAGGAGATTTCCTACAAAAAGTGTGGTCTCCGAGGAAGCTGTGGTGAGAGCTTAAAGGCAAGCAAGGAAAACCTTACTGCAAAGTCTACCTGTGACCTAGGGGCAGAAAGTTTAGCAAGGTTGTCACCTGTATTAATGTGGATGTGAAGAGTGCACCTGATGAACTGGCTGGTTTATAGCAGAGGAGATTACAAACAGACTGGAAAGAGAAAGCAAAGGAAAGACTGTTAGAAAGGAGGCAGGACTTGTTAGGTTTGAAAATTTTCTGCCTCTCCAGGTGGGAAATGATGCTGAAATTAAGAAATGACATGTGGTCGGATTAATCTGGGGCACTGCCAAGGCACATGGTGCAGAGGTGAAGCCATGACCCTGCAAGCAGCAACAATAGCCGGGTCTATCCCACCTGCTGCCCTTCGAAGCTCATGCAAGCTCCTCTAATGGTTAGATCTAAATTTGAATCTAGAATCTTAGCTACAAAGAAGTGAGGAAAATAAAATTACTGGTTGGGTAACTATGTGCTTTTAGTTATGTGCTATGAAAGAAGAAGAGCACATTTTTGTGGGAGCAGGTGGCAGTCCCCTTCAGGCCCTAAATACCCTGCCATTCTAAGTTAGAGCTGCCAGACATATACTTAGTGGATGTAATAAGATGTGAAAACATTGGTTCTTCGATCCTCACCTCCAGCAGGCTATCTAGCCTGTGTAGGGAGAAAAGAGAGTTCAGACAACTGATTGGATTAGTGCAGGGATCCACTGACAGAGGGTGAAATATTTGGCTCTTCTACTTCCTTTCCCATGGGGAGTGAAGGGGTGCTTCAAATGCAGTATGAAGGGCTCCAAAAGAATTTTGCAGAGATTGGGGTGCCTGCCAGAGGTGAGCCTAGTACATGGAGTGGTAGGTACTCTCAGGCTCACCCTGGTACATCCAAGTAGAGAGGAGTGAGGTGTTCCTGAGGAAGCTTAATATGTCCCTTGGAGGCTCAGGATGTGTGAAATTGGAGACTGGTATTTGCTTCCTGCCTGGAGGATACTGAAGACCCACAGCTGGCAGAATCTGCCTAGGTGAGAGCAACCTGTTCTCGCAGCCTCTGTAGTGTCAAGACTGTGTCCTGGATATGGTCCCCGTGAATACTGCCCAAGGGAGCTGGGACGAGCCATCCCGATGAACCCTTGCTCACAAGGGCAGCCCTTGCTTAAGAGGACATAGTAACAGTAAGAGTGATAGTCTGAGGGCTATATTGCACAGATATCAGGGTATGAAAGGCCAACAAAAATTTAGGTGGAATCCAAGACCAAGTTAGGGAGTTGTGCAGCTTAGAGATTCCTGTGAGGGTCACTGATGAACCTTGAAATTGGCTCAGTGAGAGGGCCAAGCATTTGTACTCCTGCCATGATGGAAAACAGGACAGCCATTTGGCCTTAGCCAAGAGAGAGAACATCCATAAATTTAGGTAAATTAAAAAAACTTTTGATCCCATTATTATTATTATTATTATTATTATTATTATTATTATTTCAGTTTCTCTCTAACCCATTTTCTGACCTGTTATGCCTCAGGAAATAGAGTGAATGGGGGAAGAGGGTGGGAAGATCCAGGAGACAGAATGATAGAACAGACCATACCCTCCTCCTTGTGGCTTTGATTCAGGAGTCTGGCCTGAACTGGGAGAGGGGAGAAGCTTTGAATCGGATGTGATATTGACCTTTGATTTATACTGGAGTTTATGCCTCAAAACCCAAAGACCTATGGTTATGTCCTCCTCTCATAATTGTCCTTCATCAAGACTAAAATTTTTGGTACCTAAAATGAGTTTTGAAATATGAGGCTTACAAATGAATGTAACCCTAAAGACATGGATTTTGTGTGAGATATGAAGTGGTGAGGAAGGGAGAGATTCAACCCAGTATGTCTGAAGCCTGTGCAGGAGAGAATAAACCCATTTGCTCTTTGTGCACCCATGAGAGCAGCCCATTCAGTAAAGGGCCTATACTATCTTCATTGTACTTTGGGTCCTAGTCACCCTATGGCTACTTTCCTGTGGTCTGGTCAGAATGGAATGGGTGATGCTCTTAATATCACTGATGATGAGAACACATTTACTTACTCGAGTCCTAAGGTTGTGGTTTTGAAGTCAGATAAAATCCTTTTTTTTAGCACATGACCTTGGTTTTTGTGGATCTTCCTATACTTTGTTATGCAATTGATTATTTTAACAGAAATGCAAGACTACAATTAATCATGAGTTTAGGCTTTCATTCTATTAACATTTTCTTGGTCTCCTGATTGATATTGAATGTGTTGGTTATTTTCCCTAGCTTAAAGTCCTCTGCCAATCAGATAAACATGCTCAGTTACTTAGGATATAAGTTCAGGTGCTCAGACAGAGCATCAACATAACAGTGGCTTAAACAAGACAGAAGTTTCTTTCTTTCTTAACTATCTGGGTGTAAGCAGTCTAGGGCTGGTAGGAATTCTCCATGGGGTCAGAAATCTCATTTCTGCACTGTCGCTGGGCCAAGTTGGCTCACCAACATGTTCATACTCTAATCAATGAAAAGTGTCAAAAGGTAAAGGAGGGGGGCACATCTTCATTTTAAGCACATGATCCCCAGAACACACCACATCTGCTTTCATCCTGTTGGTCAGAACTTAGTCACATGGCTATTCCAACTTGTAAAGAAGGCTGGGAAAAGTAGTCTTTTTTCCCCCTGAATGTTCAACTACTCCACTAAAAATTCTATTATCTGAAGGAAGAGGAAAATTGGAAGACAATGAGCAATCTGCCACATATAATTTCTGTGTTTGCAAGTATGCAATTAGAATTTTAACTTGTCATTGTTATGGGCATAACTGTGGTCTTAATCTGCAAGTTTATAATGCTTCCTTGATTAACCTAGGGTCATGGATTTCAGTCAGACACAAATCCACCCAATGCCAAATCTCGTGCATTCTACATTTCTGTTTCTTTCCCTGAAGGATCACAGGACAGCCTTTTGCTAAATATCTTACTGAAATCTAGATGCACTATGATTGTGGCCTCCCCATAATCTCCATCTACCATCCTATCAATACAGGGAATGAGGTTCGCTCAGCATGACTTAATCTGAGTGAACCAAGCTTTTCCTATATGGCTCTATTTTTCTGAGAGCTCACCAACTACCTGTTTAACAATCCTGTCCAAAATTTTGTCAAGGGAATTCATTTCCACTGTACTCACCTGCAATTTTTGGAATTCATGCTGTTTCCATTTTTTGAAAGTCAGATGGACTATTTTGAAAGTGCCTATTTTCAACATGCAGTTCCCTGTACTATTTTCATTACTTCCCAAAGATTACAGGTGCTCAGTGAATCACAGATGCAAATTCTTTTAATACCACAATGTATTAGTTTGCTAGGGCTGCTACAACAAAATAACACCAACTGGGTGGCTTAAATGACAAAGATTTATTTCCCACAGTTCTGGAGGCTGGAAGTTCAAGATCAAGGTGTCAGCAGGTTTGGTTTTCCCTGAGGCCTCTCTCCTTGGCTTGCATATGGCTGCCTTTTTGCTGTGTCTTCATAGGGTCTTTCCTTTGTGTGTGAGTACCCCTTGTGTTCAAACCTCCTCTTCCTATAAGGACATCAGTCAGATTGGATTAGGGCCCACCCTAAAGACCTCATTTTAACTTAACGCATCTTTAAAGACCCTATCTCCAAGTACAGTCACATATAGGGTCCTGGGGACTAGGGCTTCAGCATATAAATTTAGAGGAGACAATTCAGCCCATAGCATGTAGTGTAAATATCTTCTGGGATGAAAGTCCTAATTTCATTTAAAGGAATCAGGTGCTTTCTTATTTCAGGAAATTAGGGAGAATTTGGGAGGTAAAAACACGGCCTAGGATTTTGTTACTCGAAGTGTGTATCAAAGTTTCATTCTAGACCTATTTGAATACTTGAATAGGAATCTCTATTTCATGAGACCCACCACCCAACCCCAGCACTGATTTGTGTGCCCACTAAAATTTGAGTACTGCTGGGCTAGGGACCCAGAATTCTTCCACAGGTGATATCTTTTTCCCCAAGAGGTTCCTGAAAGACATGTACACAGAAGGGACAATAGCAAAGGAAATCAAAGTATCAGCGCCTTGCTAGCTGGGCTTGGGGTGAAAAACTCAATGAAGAGAAATCTCTGGTAACCTAGATTGGAGCACAAAGAAGCAGAAACCACCATATTTTCTTCTGCATCCAAGTAACAGTCTAGATATGATTTTCTTGTCAACCATATATAAGAGAGAGATTAAAAAAAAAGGTACACAGCTGGTCTTGGGTCAGGTTATGATCCTGATGCATGGGTGGAATTTCTTAGGGAACAGGGAGAGAAGAAGGGCTAAAGAGAGTGTTGTGAGGTGATGGGACGGGGTATGAAGAGGAAGGGGGTGTCCTTGCATCTGGACCTAGTTTTGATCCCAGTAGCCTTCTGCTCCCGTGCCTCTCTTACTGACATTACCAGTCTCAGTTTCTAGTCGAAAAACTCGCCAAAACTTCCAGGGTCAGGTCCTGTGATGTCAGAATAAGAAGAGCGTAATTTCTTCAAAGGCCGGATGGCCCACTATGCTATGGTCTGTGGTCCGTTTGGATGAACCATGAGTTTACCTTGTCCCACTTTCTTGACTCCCTCTTTCTCCAGCACACTTTTTCATATGAATCCTTCAGACTTAAGCTATGATATTTGCTTCTTTCAGGAAGCTTTCATTTCCCCCTCGAGACTGAATTAGGAGCTCTCCTCATAGCATTTATTGCACGGGGCAGTAATGGCTGATCTGCTC